>NC_045673.1:7353343-7676594 GCF_003331165.1 Xiphophorus hellerii | reverse complement strand
GCACACTAGGAACGTGTTATAAACCAAACTGCTATACTGTTTTTCTTTCCCTTTTTTGTTTTTGAGTCCTGCTCCTTCTCTGCTGCTGCTGCTGTTCTTCTTGTCGACGTCAGCGTCCGCATTCCTCCCCTGTGATTTAAAACGGCTGGGATTAGTTTCAGCGAAACTAGCTACCCTTAGCTCACTTTGTTGGGTTGTTTATTTGTCTAACAACAAGAAGAGTGGAGAAAAAAGGAGGAAAGGGGAGGCTGACACGCGTGAGGACACCAGTGGGGGTATTTGTCTGCTGTCCTGGACGCTGACAGGGTAAGGCTGAGCATTAAAGATTAAAGAATTGGGACTGACAGCTAACTAGCTCAGACTGCTTAAAAACCTTATTCAGCCACTCTTCGACTCAAACTGGGAATTTAAATATTACTAAAACACGACATCCAAAGGCTGCGAATGCAAAATCAAAGTTTTTCCAAACTATGGTTCGTGGTTCCTCTCTGGTCCGAGGTTGGGGAAAAGGATGTCAGATATTAAAGCTAAACCATGTCATAAAATTCAAAGGGTTTATATATCAATCCAGGCTGTTTCATCTAAAGATTTTTTTTTTTAAATGCTTCAAGGAAATCCAAATACTGAAATGATACATGCATAATGAAATCATGTGTTCAGGTTAAAAATTAAGACGGTTACTGTGCTGTAAACGCTGAAGTTGCTCCAGGTCAGTTCACATTGCCACCAACTGAGATTCACTTTCTTGCTCTTCCTACTTCAGACCTCCAAGGAGATCATGGTGTTGGTGTATTTTTTTCCCTACACAAATGACAATTGTCATTCTGTATTAAAAAAAAAATTCCCAAATCTCGCACTTAATTTAATTCATTTATTTTTATAGGGACTTTGTACATAAACATCATTGCTCCAATTGTAACAAACAAAAGGCTATTTTCTATTGCAGTCCACTGCATGGAAAAATTTTACATTATCTGAAAACCTCATATTACACTTTATTCTCGATTTATTTTTGCTCTAAATCCCTATTTAGACCAGTTGATTCTTATAAAATGTGATAGATTATAACCCCAGACCAAAACACAGTAACAATGAGTGATATTTATTGAAGTTACAAAATGCACATTTTCTTATTAAACTCAGAATTAGAATCGTTCTAGGAGTAGATTACAGAGGTGTTTTTTAATAAATCTGCATGGCAAGGTAACAATAAAACAGACTGAGGTAGAAACTACTTACAATTTACTTACAATCAAAACACCAGCAATCAGCCAATGTCATTGACAGGAATGTGGGATGCATATTTAAAGATATCGGTTCAATTATGTAATCACAATGGAAAACGTGTACAACTCTCTCATGCACAAATGTCCTAAAATATATAACTTTTAATGGAGACTAGGTGGCCCAATATAACCTTTTAAAGCTTTTCTATAATCTCTCTTACCATTTTCATCGTTGTGCTTGGTGGTGAGATGAACCAGATTTCTCATGTAGTCTTATTTGTCACAGTCCCAATTGCTTTAATCTTTTTAATTAACACTTTAATGGTTGAATCTACAGACGTTTCTTTTCCTGTCCCAATTTTCTGATGATTACATATCTGTTCAAACTGTTCAATTTCAAAAACTAAAGCACTAGAACAAGTCGACCGTTTTGAGCTTGATAAAGGCTGGATTTATCACACTGTGCAATGGAAGATACCAGACTGTACAAACTGTTACTGGAGCAGAATCAAGTCATAAAAGACCCATTAGTCCAACAATGAAAGGAAGGCAAGTTATGGGTGTTAACGATCTTATTATTAGCGCTGACTCTGAGAAGAGTGAGATGAGGACAAGGAGCAGACGTCTGTCACAAGAGCACTCGCACTCCAAGATTGTATTGTAGGTTGTTTGTGGTCAGGAGAATACTATCACACTGAATGGAGACATATTAAAGCAAAACCTTGAAATCTTCTGAAAAAATTTCCTTCAATCAGAACCTTGAAGAAGGTTTTATTTTTGTGTTTCTCGTATTTTAAAAACTGAGCGAACTGTGCCTTCTGTATCACGTCATTGTTATTTCTCAGGGAAACAGGAAGTCATGGACTTTCTAATTAAATACAGCAATCAGTTTAAAGTATACATCTAAAATCTTCAGCTCTGTTTATTATTTTATGAACTCCGAGGAGTAATTGTGGCAATAGTTTGTTTGTTTAAATAATCCCCTTCTAAATAAATGTGCTCAAAGTTCAGTGTGAGAATATGCTACTGCAAGAAAAATCGAATTTATGTTACAGCTTTTTACACATCTTTATACCAGATATCCCAGTAAATGTTATATATTATCTGTTGACGTAAGTAGGTTAGTAAGGGAAAATGTGTTCCTCTTTTTGAGCAGTAAAGGTTTCTACAAATTATTGAACTCCACGGCTGTAAATATAAGAATACCAGGGTTAGTTTTCTGTATTTCAAATAATTTAATGATGCCAAATGTTTGGAGATGTTGAGGTGGTAAATAAAAATCTTTATGAAACAGCATAACACAATCTCTTTCTGCAGATGTTTATGACATGTACTCAACACAGCGACATACTGTATGTTTTCTATTCCCCTTTTACGTTAGTATTTTCTGAAGAGTTTATGATGTTGTGTTTTTTGCAGGTTGGTAGATCTGGATCCAGAGCCGGTGACCACAGCTGGAGGGAGGAAGCCGGGATGGGCCCATCTCAGGCAGACCGCACGACGATCTCTGCCGGCTCCGCAGCTCCTCACTGGAAATTAAAGAAAAAGAAATCAGAGAGAAGGGGTCAGAGATCCTCCGGGAACAGCTAGACGCAGCAAAGAGGGTATCGTAACCTACTTGGTGTTTGCACGCGGGGCATACTGAATATAGTTCAAAATGGGTGGGAAGAAAAAGCTGACCATGCAGATGTTCTTCGCAGTAAAATGTGTTTCTGTCGTTTGCTTCTTCGCATCTCAGGAACTGAAACTAAAAGACAAGGAGTGCGAACGTCTGTCGCAAGTCAGGAATCAGCTGGAGCAGGAGCTGGAGGAGCTGACTGCCAGTCTGTTTGAGGTCAGCAGCGTTCGCCGCTTTCTGCTGAGTGGACTTTAACTCTGCTAGCTGCTGACTGGGAGCCGCTGCTGTTGGAGTTATGGAATGAGCGCAGATGCTTACGTTTCAATCTGGATGAATTTATTTCCTTAGTACTTCTCAGGAAAAAAGGGTCATCAGCAAAATTTTTAAAATGCTGGAAAAATTTAGAAATGCATTGTTTTGTTTTATTCATGTGGTGACTTTATTTCAACAGGAAGCCCATAAGATGGTACGTGAAGCTAATGTGAAACAAGCAGGGGCAGAGAAACAACTCAAGGAGGCTCAAGGAAAGGTGTGCCACGTTATTGTTTATTTCCATGTCTTAAATAAGGCCTTTTGTCCACTTTACTCTTGTATTTCACACAGTTAGTGAACATTTATGTCTGGATTTTGCTTCCCAGATTGATGTTCTGCAAGCGGAGGTGACTGCGCTCAAAACTCTGGTGTTGACGTCCACGCCTTCCTCACCGAACCGGCAGCTGCATCCCCAGCTGCAGTCATCGGGCTCCAGGGGTTCCTACAGGCGCGGTGCGGGCCACATCCGCACCAACAGCGTCGGCGCAGCCTTCCAGACCTCATCTGGAAAACCGGAACCTTCTACTGTTTCCATTCAGTCTGTGGCTACAGAGGAGCGAGAGGTAAGTGGGAGAAACCTTTTTTTTCCCCAGAACTTGCACATTCCTTTTTTCCTCTAGCTTCATCTCCTTTTCAGTCAACTCCATCGCATAGAGCTGAGTTCTCTTCTCATTTTCCTTCTGCAGCCACTAACCTCTCCCTGACCTGTTCTTCCTGTCTGTCGCTGGTTTTCTCTTCCTTTCTCAGCCTGCTGTTCCTGCTCTCCTCTCTCTGATTCTCTGTCTACTGCCAGGCCAGTCAATCAGTGTAAATGCTGGCCAGGACCAGAGAGAGGGCATAGGAACTGATAACAAACAGGTAACTTGCTTGTAAGACATTCATTCGCTGTACTGTCGTGCACCTGTGTCAAACTCGAGGCCCGTGGGCCAAATCCGGCCCGCCATAGCTTTTAATGTGGCCCTTTAGATCTTAAACACCAAGCTTGCTTAAAAGTTATGTTTTTAATCAAATCAATGCAGTTTTTATCCGTTTACTGCCAAATTATATCAATCAGTCCCTCCAGTTTCTTGAAAACTATAGTGGAAATTCACACAAAATAAACAAATCCCCACACATACATAATTGGGAGTTTATTGCAGATTTTTCTCAGAAATTGTCAAAAATTTTCTTACTTGTACTAAACAGCTGCCCTCCGCCTTAATTGATGTCAGATTATAGTCCAAGATCTATACGAGTAATAAAGTAAAAAGTCACATTTACTGTCATAAATAAGTGTAAATATTTCCAAATTAATACCACAAACACTTTGATTTTTATTGCAAAAAATCACAATAAAGTATCACAAAATCCTGGAGGGACTGAAGAGATGTTCAATAATATTATTTAATTTTAAGAATTCATTGACATTTTAACAGCTTGTGAACAGGTTTTATCAGTACATTCTGGCACAGCCGGCCCTTTAAGATCTTGATTTGGCCCAAAGCAAAAATGAGTTTGAGTGTAATTTTTCTAGTTTCAGGTTTTTAAATGCATCACTAAAAGTTTAAGCCTTAAGGATCACAAAGAGAACACACAGAATTCATATTTTGACATGAAATATAACTAATTGTTATCAGAACTTTTTAATAATGACTGGCTGAACATCTTACAGTTACATTACCATAGCAATCGCTTGGTTTTTTGTAAGCGAAAAGCTTAATACAAGCATCATAGAGATCTGTGACATCAATGACTAAAAACGAGAGGCAAATATTAGAAAAAGGAGCAGATGTAATGTTAGTCGTGTGGAAAGCAATTTGGAAAAATATCTACTAAGGCTGAGGGCTATTGAGCAATAGTCAGAAGGTCATATGATTCTACTGAAGGAATCTCATGATTAAAGAGGAGACACGCTTCTGGATTGTCCATCCATCCATCATTTTCTAATACCCTTGTCCCTAATGGGGTCAGGAGAGGCGGAGTCACCCTGGACAGGTCGCCAGTCTGTCGCAGAGCAACACAGAGACAGACAGGACAAACAACCATGCACACACACACACACACACACACACACGCGCCCTCACAGCTGAGGAGAATTTAGGGAATTTACAGTCATGTTTTTGGACTGTCGGAGGAAGCCGGAGTACCCAGGAGAGAACCCGTGCATGCACAGGGAGAACATGCAAACTCCGTGCAGAAAGACCCCGGGCCGGGAATCGAACTCAAGACCTTCTTGCTGCAAGGCAACAGTGCTACCAACTCTGCCACTGTGCAGCCCGCTTCTGGACTGATTAAAATTTTTTTTCAAAATCCCTCCACACTGTTTCACGCTTTCAAGAGCTTATGGTGCAGAGACACCTGAGAGAACGTCCTCCTGGAATCAATGCAAAGCCAGATTCTTAATTTAATGTAGAATCTTTATTCGATTTTTAGTTTTTGAAACAATATCAATTCTGTTCCATTAAAAAACTTTCCTTACGAACACACGGAGGTCTACAAGGGCATTTTATTGTGAATGAATATATTAGGGATGGTCAAAAGGGACTAAAATAAATAAATACATCATTAAAACATTTATTAAATCCACCATAGAACAAGTAAATGTTTAATTAAATGCTTAAATTATGTATTTAATAAACAATTTATATATAGGTGTTATTAAATTGTTAAATTCAAACATATAATTGGTGGTGCAGATAATTAATTAAATGTGTGTTGTAACATAATATTCAGAAAATGAGGCTAAACAATCAAAACAGTGATTGACAACATACAACTTCACTTGATCAAAAAAGTGAAGTTGTTCTTTAAAATGCACTTTCTGAAATTTATAAAGGGATATACAGTTGCATATACAGTATATAGATAGATAATCCCTGCTATTAGTTAAGTAAATGTCTTTTTACCAGCTTCTTTTACAACATTGGTAGAGTTCACTTACATTTTTTGGCTTCTGGATGCACAATAGATTTGGGTAGGCCACACCATAAGCTTAAACTCGCCTGGTTTGTCTGCCCGCCCTAAAAAAATTATGTGTACATCAAAAGAAGTAAGTTGGGATGTTCACTGTTGGTGGTACAGATGCATTACGTAAAGTGGATGAAATAATGAAGTTATCAGAAATAATTCCAAAATCTTCACCAACTTCTCATAAAATAAAAAGCCAGATGTGGTTGTTCTTGAACATGATATTTTCTTTTCCTGAAGGAGACTGCATCAGTCCGTGGTTTTAACAAGTTAATTATCTCAGATTAAAACGTGTTAATTATCCTTTAAGCTGTTACTGTGATGTAACTGAGAACTACCAGAACCCTGAGTCCTTCCAAGACTTTGCCATTATTTTGTGATCTTTTTTATTTTTTTGCAATCAAAATCTCTGATTTTGAGACACTACTCTAGAAATATTTGCAAGAAATCTTGCTATAATTTTTCCCCTCTCTAAGCCTCTTCCAAAATCTACATATGGAGGAAAATAAAGATGAAAAAATGAGAAAACAGATTGGACACAAACATTTTTATTTTTTAGAGAACTGAAATGGCTCAATTTTTGCTACTACCCATATCGATCACAGGCTAAGGGTTGACATCACGTCAGAAATACTGCCACCTACAGGTGGAAGTTAGCACTCACTTAAACCTAAAGTTTTTGTGTGGAAAATTTGCAATAAATTCACAATTATGCAATAGCACAAAATAGTGTTTTTTATTATCTTGCCACGCAAATATATTTTTTTAAACATAGAATGATTTCTTCTTTCATGTAAACCTTTTCTATTTCATACTAACTTGCCAATTAAAGGTGGTTAATGTACGTTGTCGCTTCATGACTCGAGTAGTCAGTTCACTGACTGTGTTGGTGATTGTTTGCTTTCTCTCTACAGATGGACTCGGTTCTGTTTGCAGAGTTTTTGTTGTGGAGGGAACATCCGAGTCTGGACCAATCCTCCGCCTTCCTGAGTCGAGTTTACCGCGAAGACATCGGGCCGTGTCTCTCCTTCACGAGATCAGAGGTCAGAGTCTCACTGCCTCCTTTACAGAAGCCAAACCTTGCTCCTCTCATGAATATGTGCATGTGTGTGGATATTTAACTGCCTGTTTTCCACAGCTGTCCCAGCTGGTCCAGAGAGCAGTGGAAAACAACTCCCTGACCATCGAACCTGTGGCCATGTCGGCTTTACCGCTGGTGAAAGCATCGGCTTTAGAGTGTGGAGGTCCTAAGTGAGTTTGCGTGTTTGTAGCGATTGCTATGAGGGGCCGTTTAGGACAAAATTTACGTTTTGTCTCTCACACACTACCAAAAACTCTCGCATACTCCAAAAAAGTAGCCACGCACACTCCAAAAAATTACGTTTTGTCTCTCACACACTACCAAAAACTCACGCATACTCCAAAAAAATAGCCTCGCATACTCAAAAAAATTACGTTTTGTCTCTCACACACTACCAAAAACTCTCGCATACTCCAAAAAAATAGCCTCGCACACTCCAAAAAATTACGTTTTGTCCCTCACACACTACCAAAAACTCACGCATACTCCAAAAAAATAGCCTCGCATACTCAAAAAAATTACGTTTTGTCTCTCACACACTACCAAAAACTCTCGCATACTCAAAAAAATTACATTTTGTCTCTCACACACTACCAAAAACTCACGCATACTCAAAAAAATAGCCACGCACACTCAAAAATTACTCACGCACATTCAAAAAATACTCAAATTGCGTATACACACACTACTAAAATGTCACACACACACACACAAACGTTAACTTTCTCGCTCACATACACTACTATCAGCTCGCTCACATACACTGTACTAACAGCTCGCACATTCACAAACGTTAACTTTCTCGCTCACATACACTACTACCAGCTCGCTCACATACACTACCAGCTCGCGCACATACACACAAACGTTAACTTTCTCGCTCACATACACTGCTAACAGCTCGCACACACACAGACGTTTATCTCTCACATACACAAGACTAAAGTTGAACACACACACAGTACTAAGACTCGTTTTATGTATGTGTGAGAGCGAGACTTTTTTTGAATGTGTGAGAGCGACACTCTTTTTGAATGTGTGAGAGTTGTCACGGAAGAGGCGGGGCATAATTTTTGGATCAAACTGCGCATGCGTAGATCCTAAACTATAAGTTTCGATTGTTGACTCACTGTATGTTCTATTACTTAGTATATTTGTGCTTTTAAATATATATAGAACGTTTAACTTTCTTGTAGATTAAATGTGCTATAGAAATAAATGAATCTGATTGATTGATTAAAAATAGCAAAATTGCTGTAGTACAATCTGTCCACTGGGTGCCAGATTGTAGCACTGCGGGCAGTCGTTGAATCGTTTAATGCGCCTGTCAAAGTGCTGGTTGCCTCCGGAGAAGATAGAATGGTGTTTAAAATGGCAGCTGCCTGACCAATTCTCTCTCGTTTCGAATTAGAGTTAGCCATGTTCGGTATAGCAAACTCTTTCTTCTTCGGCACTAGTTGGCGCCGGTTAATAATTCCTGTAATACTGGCACCCAGTGGACAGATTGTACTACAGCAATTTTGCTATTTTTAATCAATCAATCAGATTCATTTATTTCTATAGCACATTTAATCTACAAGAAAGTTAAACGTTCTATATATATTTAAAAGCACAAATATACTAAGTAATAGAACATACAGTGAGTCAACAATCGAAACTTATAGTTTAGGATCTACGCATGCGCAGTTTGATCCAAAAATTATGCCCCGCCTCTTCCGTGACAACTCTCACACATTCAAAAAGAGTGTCGCTCTCACACATTCAAAAAGAGTCTCGCTCTCACACATTCATAAAGAGTGTCGCTCTCACACATTCAAAAAGAGTCTCGCTCTCACACATTCATAAAGAGTGTCGCTCTCACACATTCATAAAAAGTCTCGCTCTCACACATACATAAAACGAGTCTTAGTACTGTGTGTGTGTTCAACTTTAGTCTTGTGTATGTGAGAGATAAACGTCTGTGTGTGTGCGAGCTGTTAGCAGTGTATGTGAGCGAGAAAGTTAACGTTTGTGTGTATGTGCGCGAGCTGGTAGTAGTGTATGTGTGCGAGAAAGTTAACGTTTGTGAATGTGCGAGCTGTTAGTACAGTGTATGTGAGCGAGCTGATAGTAGTGTATGTGAGCGAGAAAGTTAACGTTTGTGTGTGTGTGTGTGACATTTTAGTAGTGTGTGTATACGCAATTTGAGTATTTTTTGAATGTGCGTGAGTAATTTTTGAGTGTGCGTTTCTGTCCTCTGTTTCGCTACCTGGTGGTCAAATCATTATCACTGTTTGTGGTTTGGGCTCATTCACTGATGATTTCTGATCCTATAGCTGTAAGTTTTCCACTCTTGTTAACGTTGAGCAGTTGGATCCATGGGCACACTAATAGTCACTGTCTCATCTATAATCTTTGTCTTTTCCAGTGGATTTAGGGCTTCAGTAGAGACGTAAGTCCTCTCAGGAATCAGTCAAACTTTATAATTTGCACTAACTTGTGTTCTTGTCTTCTTGTCCAGATTTAAATGTTAAAAATACAATCTTTAAACTCTGCATGTCTTTGCAATCTACAACCGTTTCCTTATCTTTCTGTGACTAACTTTCTGTTAGAGCTTATCGCTATTGTTTTCATGAATGTCTTTTAAAATAACTCATCTCTGTTCAGAAGAAGTATTTGCACTGTTTTAACTTTTTCACATTTTGTCATTTTACAATCAAACTTCATTGTATTATATTGGGATTGTATGCGACACCAGCACAGAGCAAAAGTGAAGAAAAAAAGATTTTTATTTATTTTTTCCTAAATCTGAGAAGCGTGGCTTGGATTTGGATTCAATCCTTTTACGCTCACACCCTTACATACAATTGAATTATTTAATTATATTACATACAGCTGTTCAGTTAAGAAGAAAGAGGTTCGTTCAATAACATTATTGAACAAACAGCAGACCATAAATATGTGGCAGTGTTTGTAGCAGATTTAGGTTGTAAAACAATATCCTGAGCTTTAAACACCTCGTTCAGGCAAAGATGACCATGGAAACTCTGCAGAGTAACTATGCGTGTGAATTTGTTAACAAGACATCAGTTGAATGCGTCACAAAGCTGGCCTTTGTGGAACAGTGGCGGGAAGAGAAACACTGGTGAAAGAACGACACAAGAAGTTTCATTTAATGTTTGCCACATGCAGCTGTATAAAGCAGCCCAGAAATTGTGAAAACTGTCGTTTTTTTTCACCACTTTGTTTTGACTGTCTCGTAAAATCCCACTAATTCTTCAGTTTGTGGTTTCAAAGTGACAAAATGGTCATAAAGTGCAGAGTTTGACGCTCTATTAAATACTGACTGTCGACACTGTTGGAGCAGAAATGTCTTAACAGCTGATTTTTCTGCTTGTAGAAAATGTGCTTTGAGCGGCTTGTCACGAGTCTGCCAACATCGCATCAAGCTGGGAGACAAGGGGAGCTACTATTACATCTCTCCATCAAGCCGAGCTCGGGTAACCGCTGCGAGTTATTTTCAAAACTAAATTAGAAATCGTTCTGTTGCTGAGATGGAGAGCTGCAGAGTTTAAATACTTCTTGTTATCTTTCCAGATCACGGCTGTGTGTAATTTTTTCACGTATATCCGGTACATCCTGCAGGGCTTAGTGAGACAAAATGGTAAGTAAACATAAGCATCTGTTTTGTAGCCTTGTTTTGCTAACTTTGATCTTGTCTGATGGCATATTTTTCCGTCACCTTTCAGCGGAGCAGATATTCTGGGAGGTGATGCGACTTCGCAGAGAGATGGCTGTCGCTAAGCTGGGTTTCTACCTGACGGACCAGGGCTAAATGACTTCCCAGCCAGACTGAGTCCTGATTAGTCACAAGTCTGGGAGTTAGAGAAGTCTATTTCAGTTCAGGACCAGGTTGTACATCATTAGTGAAGGGAAGCAGGAAATGTGCTACATTTTGAGAATGTGATGAGAAAATCAAACCAGCCTGCTGGATTACGACCTGAAAATAATTATGGGATTATTGCTGTGGTATTCCCCCTGTTATCGCCACTTTTGGGCTCCATTAGGAAATGGGAAGGATATTATCTTCCAAAGAAATGTTCTGCAGAACTTCTTATTGGAGCTCAATAGATGTATTGATATAGAGTGACCTAACAGACCAGAACCACTCCAAGGAGGTTGTCTCTTACTTGAAAAATTCAGCAACATTTGTTTCTCACAGAAATATAAAGCTCAACTCCTGCCTGCATTCAGGTGACATACAATTCAACACGCCTTCCTACGTCTTCGCAGTCTCTCGTGTGTGCATGCTCTTCCTGCTCTGCATGATAATAACATCATAAACTAGTCACCTTCAGCCTCTTGCAGCTCCATGTGATTCCTTTATTTAATCAGATATATTCTCATTAATCACACCTTTACTCTCAGCAGTCACAGCTTTACATTGTACAGAGGGTAAGAGCTTTATTACAGTTAATTACAATGCTTCAAATGTACATTTGCACTCTTCAATGAACAGTACAATAAACAAGCCATAAATTACATAGCCATATTAGACAATGATTTACCTCAGAGTGTAAATTTCTTATAGTAGCCCACTTTTGTTTTGAATAAAACATGAATGATTTACTGTGCAATATTTGCTTCTTAGCCAAATTATTGTTTTTTGTAAGTCAATGTAATGATGAGTAACAATGGAAACACTCCAATAAACATAAAGCACTGTTGCTTAAATGTGTGTTAATGACAGAGTTGTTTATTTCACTCTAATTGCAACACTCAGAACAGGTCACTGGTTTCCTTTCAGGTTCGTTTGTAAGAACTGCCTGTCAGAGCAGGCCAGAGGTATAAGCAAACTAAGCGATGTGCTGTGGGAAAATATTAAATTGTTAATGTAACTTTATTCCACGTCTTTTCCTTCTGCCTTTTGTTGGATCCTTGTTCCCTTCCTCCTTTTTTATGCTCTTTATTCTTTTGTTTCTATCTTTATGTCTTGCCTTCCTTCCTTTTGCCCGACCATCCTGCACCTTTCTATCCTTTTAATTTTTTTTGTTCTAGTTCTGTTTCTTATTTTCTACCTCCACTTCTTTCTTGTCCTTCCTCCCTGTTTGCTTCTTATATAGATATTTTCATTAGACGCTAAAGCTGTAAAAACATTTACCATGAATTTACAGAAAACCTGTAGTATTTTATATTTTGAGGTAAGTGCAAATGACTTTCCTCAAGCTCTGGAAATCTTTAGAAAAGTCTAGAAAGCCTGAAAATTTGTCAAAACTATAAACTTTGAAATTTGATTTAAAAAAATGTTCTCACTGAAACTATGTACGTATGTACTGTGAACATACAAAGGAAAAATGTCTGTTCTGGGTCACACTTGATTCATAGTGTAACTGTTTACATAGAATTACTCGTATTTAGTAAAAAGGCTGCTCAAGTACTGAGTAACATCGAATTTATGTCAAATATATAAAGTTTTGTGCAAATTCTGGTATTTCGACAAAAAAATTTGATACAAATGATTTAAAAAATACATTTTAAGCAGAATAAACACTTTTCCAAGTAGTTTCTCTGTATAACATTAATACTTACAGAAGGTAAAAAAAAAAGTAATTCTGGTGACAATATATGGTGCTTACTGTATATTTACTTGACCTTGAAAAGTGACAACCTGCTCAGTAGATAAAAAATAACATTAGAATAGCAAGGCTTGTGTAGAAACAAGAGGTCTCACTTTAACAAACTACATGTGTGTATCTGGTTACTCACAGTGGGTAGAGTATCTAGACATTTTACTCAAGTAAGAGTAAGATTTACTCTTACCTTTCAAATTAAGTAGTGATACTACATAATATTACTCAAGAGTGAGGCTGCTGTGTAGTTAAGCTGCTCCCAAAAGTCAACTTTTTACCAAAACGTTACTCAAGTAAATGATACTAGTTACCTTCTGTTCTCTGACAGTTTGATTATAGCTATTCCTTTGTCCAAAGTTCTATTGGTTTAATAAATAATGCACAATGACATATAAAGTCAAAGTGAATTGGTTGGCTCATTAGTCAACTATAAAAACAGTCTTGACTGGACAGCATGCAGGCAATCAAGCATGGACAATATGGCAGACATGTTGTGGTGCCGTGAGGTCCCAGGCTGCCTCTTCTCTCCGGTCACCGTGACAGGAAAACATTCTGGCCCGCGGTTTCCCAACAGGTTTGTAAGCGGTAAGCAGGCTCAGTCACACTAAGACTAGGAAATCTGTTTTTGGAGCAATCGTTCCTGTAAGATTTCCAGTTTCCGGATTAAAACGGCTTCTGTTTTCACTGACTTGTTTACAACAAACCGCCGGAGACGAGTACGAATAGTTTGGCCCGGGGTTTTATGAATGGACGCTGTCGTAACCGTGGGGCACAAAACGTGACATCACATGTGGGGAGGGGCTTACAATTAAACGACAACTTGTTCAGACACTTAGTGAAAACATTGTTTATAAAAGGGACAAAATTTTCCATCAGAGTAGTCACATTAATATAAAAACAGATTAAAAGAGGTCAACTCTTCTCCTGCCTACATTCAGCAGAGATCAACTCTTCAGACTTTGGAAAATATCTGCAAGAAACAAATTAATTAACATTAAATCAGAAGTGTTCACAATATTTTAAACTGTATTTTATTAACTCATATTTTATTCCGCTGTGATGCCACAGACCAAAGTAGCACGCACTGTTACATTTTACTTCAATTACAGCTGTGAGTGTTTTGGGGAGTTCTGCCTGCTTTGCACTTTCAAACAGTCATTTTTGTCTGTTCTGTTTTGCAAATTACAAAATGTTCAGCCAAACTTAATGGAGAGCGACTGAAAAATAATCCTCAACTGGATTTAGGTCTAAACTTTGACATTTCAAACTAGCAGGTTTTCTTCCAGGATCCCTTTTTAATAGTGCCATCCATCTCTATTTGGCTCTAACATGGTTCCCCTTTTGGAAAACAACAACCCCGCAGCACATTATGTACAACTACACCAAGACCAAAGTGTGTCCAGGTTGATGTACGTAGAGATGTAGCTATACAGGTGGATTGTATTTTTTATTAGGTGATTTCTGAGGGAAGTTGATTTTGCTATAAATCCTGCAGATGTAACGGAGTAAAGCCCAATACATCCCTCACCTTTCAAATTAAAACCATGCATCCTTTTCCACCCACTTCACATGTGTTCACTATCTTGTGTTGATGTAGTAATTTGTTGTAAAAATATTTGAAAACCTTTGTGAGAAAAACTATATGAGATCTTTTTAAATTTTTGCTAGCTCACCTTCGATAACAGATCAGGAGCAGCACCAGGCCAGCTGCACCAACCATCACCACTATCACTGCAGCCACGATGGAGACAGCAGACAGGCGGGAGGGCTCTGCATCACAGCAGTTTGGGATTAGAACAGACGCATGTTCCTAACATGTGCAGCACTATGTCCATGTTTTCATTGTTCTGAACTGACCTGAGCAAACGAAGGAACCTGCTGTGTTAAAGCATTCCAGATGTTGTGGACAAGAAGAAATCAGCTCCTCACACTCATTGATATCTACACAAAAAAAATTTGGGGTGTAATAGATGAACACTTTTACTTTTCATATTTTACGACATACATATTGCATTGTGTCAGAACGAAATTATACAGGGACAGTTTGCATCATACAAACTGTCACTGTCATTAGTATTTTGATACTAATCAAAATTCCTTTCAGTACATTCAAATCTAAATGAAGCTATATATGTAGTCCAGTTTTTAGCTTAGTATTTAAAGTACTGAATAAATAATAAAAAAATCTACCAAAAAGAACTTTTGCACTGAGCTATGAATTAAACCTGCCTACAGAGTGTATTGTAACAGATAGAAATTATTGTTACGTTTTCTCCGTAAAACAATCAATGACATTCAATTTCTTTTGCTCTTTAACACTATTATTGTTTTGCATTTTATTCTATAAAATCCATTTCAAAAATGGACTTTGTATACATAAAATTCTGCTTCTTAAAAATAAAATTGGCACTTGCTGCCTGTAGTACTTCAATCCTCCATCTGAGGGCGTAATCTAACGACATGATTAGACACAGTAGGGTTTTGAGGAAAATATCAACTTTTAAAGAGGCCTCACAAATATTCTTATTGGGTTATATGAACCATTTGCAGAAATGTTTCTTCTACCTTGACACGTTGGAGGCGGAGAGCTCCACTTCTGGCTCTCTGCATCACAGCTGATGGATGCAGAGCCCAGCAGCCTGAATCCAACCCGACACTGATAAAGGATCGTGAAGTTGCAGAGCAGAGAGTAGCCAGAGTGAATCCTGGGTATCGGGCCACAGACGGGATCTGGAGGAGACAGAGTTTTCATAAAAATAAACATAAAAGTGCAGATTTTTTTTTTTCCCCACTTCCTCACCTGTGTGAGGCTCTTTCCAGGGGCCGAGGTCGAGATGGGGGATGAGTGGGTGGGAACAGACCAGCATGTCTTCAGGGCTCTCGGTGCGTGAAAACGGGTCCACAGGGACACGGCTGATGTGGCTGTTGTCACAAATGATGCGGGACAGGGAGACGTTGTGCAGGTGTCTCCTCTGGGTTCTGGTGAAAACTCCATTTCTCTCCCACCAGAACCTGGACGGACAAAAACAGATTAAACTCTCCACTTTTCTGTATAATCACTCTAAGCTCTTTTGACTCCTACCTGTCCCCGTCTCTCAGTGCTCTGAACTGTCTGGTCAGGAGGCAGGACAGGAGCGGTCCCACTCGTCCTCCGGGCAGAGCCGGCTCAGATATGGCCCCGACCCAAACATCGATGTTGTGCGGGGTTCCGTATAAAAGCTCAAATTTATGAGCCAAAGTGAAGTTCCCCAAAATTTTGGCCAGATCTGACATCGTGTTGGGAACAGAAAGATTACAGAACTGGCGCCATGAGCTGTACCCTGATGGATGAGAAGAGCATAAGATGAGAATAATAAATTTCAAACACAAAATAGAGACACATCATTTGTGGATACCTAATGAACTTTTCCCACAAAATTAAAATTAGGGATGCATGATATTAGACTTTTCGTCGATATCCGATTTGCTGATATACTAAAACTCATTTGACCGATAACATACAATACTGATATTTCTTCCCTATACCTACTTATTGAAAATATATGACTTTCTCTACTGTGGAATTAAAATACTACATTATCTTTGCCAATTTAACCTGCTACCAAAAGCAAATGCTAAAAAGAAGGCTGAAAATGATGTAACACTTTTCAACTTGCATTATGATTAATGTCAAATTTATTCATGACATTTTCTCTCTCTAAGACAATGACAACGCTCTAATAGTGTAAATTTGATGTTGTGCTGTGCTGCAGGCATCATTTTTACTGGTTTGTCATATAAAAACCACACCTTTTATATCGGTGAGTTATTTTGACAGAATGTCTGATATTAAATTTTACAGCTTACATCGGCCGATACAGATACCATGCTGATAATATCGTGCATCCCTACATATTTCCAAGTGAGGAACTAGTTATCCTCCCTACTTAGCAGTTTAAATGTTGACTAAACTTTTGCTTGCTTAATTTTGGTCTCAAAGTAATGCGATAAAGAAGCCATGCTCTGTGTCTGTGAGGTGAGGAAGCTGGTTACCAGGCAGGCCGTGGTCCCGGCTCCTCTGCAGGTTCAGGGCCCCGAGGTCCAGAGGCATCCCCCCCTGCGCCTGAAACAGCCTTTCTGTGAGTTCCTCCACCATCATCTGACCTGCAGTCTGCAGCTTGGCGGGAGACAGCAGCATGCCTCGCAGCACTGGGTCGATACCACCTAAACAATAACAACAGGAGAGAATGAAATACAAACACTAAAACTTGACTAAAATGGTTTCAGATAGGACCTTGGTTACCTTCCTGTATGACCCTCCATGAAGCAAACAGTGAGTGATGCAGAGGCAGAGGGGGATACTCTGGGTTAAAGGTGTAATCTGGACCCAGACGGTTCACTACTGGCTGAACAGTGACGTGAGCAAAACGGAACGCCGCCGTAGCAAACGTGTTGGCGATGCTTGGGTCAACATCTGGATCATACCTCTGGTAGCGGGGCATCAGCTGGGACATGGCGCTCTCACCAAGCACCCGTGGCAGGTAGTGCTCCCAGGTTAGGATCTGGAAAAAGGAAAAGGGAAACCGGCTTGGAGTGATTCGGATGTGGATGAACCAGGTTTTAAAGGGGAGTATTATGTATTTTTCCAGGCACTTGGCACCATTTTATAGCACAATCTAACTATGTTACCTTCAGTTATTAAAGAAAATACTGTATATATTATATTTTAGACATAACTTAAAAAAATGTGACTGTAATTTGACTGCTTTGAAATTGGTATCTTAAATATGATTGGCATCATCATTTATTTGTGACTTAGTGAACAATATTATGTGCCTTGTTTATTTTTTTTAATCTTATTTCTTTAAATATTTTTATTATCTTGTTTGTTTTATCTTTTGTACTATGGACCTTGTTATGTGTCTGGATTAAAGATACGATATGATATGATCCTAACACGTTTTTAAAGGCTGTGTAACATTTGTGACTCTAAGTTCTATTTAGCTGAACTGAATGTTTGGATGTAAAGTGTGCAGATGCCCAGTCCAGGTGGACCTGCTGCAGACACCTGGTGGATGGCTCCGATGATCTTCCTCGCTTCCTGATAGAGGGTCTCTGGACTCCAGTGAGGGTTGAGCTGGTGCAGCTCCTTCACCAGCCGGTTGTGCTCTCTCAGAAAGAGTGTGTGCAGCACAATCAGTCCCAGATGTTCATTGACTCTTGAATCCCCTGGAAAATATATTTTTTTAAAATGTTTTACCTGCATGCAAGTCTGCAGAATAATTCACAACATTCGCTTGCTTACCGGCATGAAAGCATGAAGTGGTGTTCTCCCTGAGTGCCGATCTGCTCGACGCCCCCGCGGTGGAGGAGTTACGGGGACCGCAGGGGTCCAGGTGAGCCTGCACCCGGGACAGGAACGGCATGTACGGCAACTCCTCATCCCAGTACCGGGAGTTGAGGGCCATGGAGCCCAGAGGAGACGACGTGGTTCCTGAGAGCAGAGGCCAAGCTGGGGGAGCTGCCGTACACCATGCTGGCGTCTACGAAGGAGGTGATGGCGTTGAGCTGCTCCCGCTGGCGAGGAGGCAGGACTCCATTATCACAACTGGGAGCAGAACGGAAGAAGGGCATACAGCTCTGGACGCCGCTGCGAGGATCGGATAGCGGGATCTGAGAGGGAAATGATAACTTTTAATGCTGCAAAGGAATCTGCTCCATGTTAATTCACTTCTAACCATAATAAATATAACAGCCATCTAAACTGTAGAACAGCAGTAAGATAGAAGTCTAATGAACAAAAGTGATAACTCTATTTATCCTTTGACTGTTCTTAGTATTAGATGAGTTTACTTGATATGCACAACAAATTGTCTTTGCCTCATGTGAAATAAATAGCCTTGCCAAAATATGCAGTATTTCTCACATTTTATCACAGAAAACCTTTTATATATTTCATTGGGATTTTGTGACAAGTCTCAGTAATACTTTTTATCATCATTACATTGTAAACTATGTACTTTTTCTGTTTAAAAAATGTTTCCACAAACATCAGAATTCCATGAAGAAAATCTATCAGTCCTCTTTTTGAAAGCATCTTTGTAAAAACGGCAGTTCGTTAAAGATGACCACTGATTTCCTACAGTTGTCATTCATTGAAATGTTTTAACTTCTATTTTCACAAAAGATTATGCGACATTTGCAACTTTGAGGGAGTTTTATTTGGTTGGATTGAGTGCAAAAACAGCTCTTTAATTTGTGCAGACGCCTCGCCTAGAACCTAAAACCCCAGTAAAATAATACATAGCAAAAAAGTTTAAGGGATGTGAACAAGTCCTTGTTTAAGGCATCTATAAATTATTGTACAGCAAAAGAGTCCAATGAGTTATGGAGAACTTTACTGCTTAAAAAGAGGAACAGATTTCCTTTTCCTAGCCCAGTTCTCTCAGGAGATACTTCACACTGAGCGATAAATAGTTCCTTGTTGCACAAAAGCAGAGCAGGCATAATTCAAAACGTTTAGTGATCATACTCTAAAACAGGGGTGGGCAATCCTGGTCCTCGAGGGCCGGTGTCCTGCAGCTCTTATATGTCTCCCTGGTCCAACACACTTGAATCCAATAGCTGAATCACCTCCTAAGTGCAGTCAAGTTCTCCAGAGTCCTGCTAATGACCTCATTATTTGACTCAGGTGTGTTGAAGTAGAGATGCATCTAAAAGTTGCAGGAGACCGGCCCTCCAGGCCTGGAGTTGCCCACCCCTGCTCTAAAACCTCACATAATGTATCATATTAGAATTTGTGAAACAAATGAGAAAAGTGAGTGAAGTGCACCTGAATGGGGAAGCAGGGCGAGTCCCGGCTGCAGCTGCGGGTGCAGTCAGCGCCCGTCTTGAAGACGGATGTGCTGGGGCTCTGAGGGGTCAGCACCATGTCGTGGTCTATCCACTGACCCCAGTCCACCAGCAGGTGGGACAGAGTGGAGTCCACAGAGATTTTATCGTTGTGAGTAAACAGCACTTCCTGCGACACGAGCCTCACCTGGATGATAAAAAGATGGAGATTGATGGAGTTGGAGGCAAACAGAGGGGTTGTGGGGAGCGTGAGCTGCAGCGGGGCCCTTACAGGAGGCAGGCTGACGTTATGGTAGGTGTGTTCAGGGTCCCAGCCTCTGGGCGTCCCCCACACATCCTCATATTCTGGAGGCAGCCAGCGGGAATATGGGATGTTTGCAGCACCCCATCTTGGATGTTGTCTGAACGGGAAACACAACAAACCTAATTTATTTGGATTTTATGTAACAGACCAGCGTAAAAATATGGCTAAATTCATCATCTGGAAATGGAAAGAGAATGGCACAACTCCAAATATACCAAGACAACTCCACCTACTGAAACTGAGCAAAAAGACAAGGAGTGCATCAATCGGGAAGCTACCAAGAATGCTGGAAAAGCTGCAGAGCCACAACTCAGGTGGGAGAATCTATTGACACTCAAAAGATTTGATCTACAACGTGGTGACAGTATCAAGCAATGGAGATGTTTTTCTTCAGCACTAACAAGAAAGCAGGTCAAAGGAAACATGGATGAAGCTAAATACAGGGCAATGCTGCAATAAACCCTGTTAGAGGCTGGGGCAGAGACTCATCTGCTCTAATAAACAGTCTGAGCTGCAATAAATCAGTTTTAGATATTAATATGTTGGGTTTAAATTGAGCTGCTTTGCAAAGAGGAATTTAAAAAATTCTCAGTATTTAAATGTGCAAAATGTTTTATCCGTAAAACATTTTGAAAAGAAATGTTTTCTTCCACTTCACAGTTATGCGCTTACTTTCTGTAAATATAAATGTTATCACATAAAATCCAAATAAACTATCTCAAAGTTTGTAGTTTTAACATGTTAAAATGTAAATAAAAAAGGTTAAAGGTGCATGAATGATTTTGCGTGTCAGTGACTGCACTCTCACCTGTTGTTGCATTCGCCTGTGATGGACCTGTAGCGCTCAGACATGCAGCCTGTCTGACAGCTGAGGGTGTGCAGCTCAGCAGAGCAACCGGTCATCTGCAGCAGATTCTCCACGTCTCCTTCACTCAAAAGCTCTAAGAAATAAATGCAAACAGCATTTTGTAAAAACAAAAATTTCCCTCAACCTCCATTTAGATATGAATTATAGTGAAATGTGCAACTGTTAAACAGTAAATGTTGGTCATTTACTATATAATCCTGAATAATCTGAGCTGCAGGTTCAGATGCTTTAATTTGAAATGGGTTTGGTACCATACGGCTTGGGCTGCACCATCGAGTTGGTGTAGACCATCTCTCGGATCAGCTCCACTGTGTTGTCCAGCAGCTCAGCAGCGCGAATGTGAGTCCGGGTTTCTGGTTTCAATCTGTTTAAACTGGGCCAGTAGGTCACTGGGTTTGAGGGCACCTTCAGTATAAGACTTCTTCACCCTGAAAATGTGATTTTCCAATTAGACTTTTTCAGATTTATCTTAACCCATAATCAAGAGGTTTTACCTCTCAGACGTGTGGGCATAGGCAGCATCCGTCAGCTCAATGGCTCTCTGAAGAGCCTGATGGATGTATGCTGAACCCAAATATGCAGTTTCTGAGAACAAATGTGCAGTCAGTGCAGCTCTTTCTAGAAATAATCAATTAAAACCCCTACCTGAGTTGTTGCCAAATGGTGTACTCATCACAGCGTGCTCCGGAAAGGCGAGCAGGACAAGAGCAAGTCCAATTAGAGATGCTGACATCTGAAATGAGACATGTGGGTGACTCAAGCAAACTACATGAGGCTATTAGATAAAAAAACAGTAAGGAGAGCAACTCACTATGGGCTTTCTGTAAGTCGTCAAATCTCAACAATGCTTGGAAAATGAGTTGTTATCACAGCAGTCCTCACTCTTATTCGTTCTTGGAGGCAGTGGGTGTTATAGTGTCGCGGATATACAGGCAGCGGAGATAACAGGTATGTGCAGAATCTCCTTATCGCTGCTTCTGGTGACAGCGAGGCAACATCAAACGCCGGACTCCCTACTACCCAAAAACCTTTCTAATCCGTGTTCTGGCCCATGATGCAAAACCTTCTGTCAAACTAGCATTTCTAATAAATTCCTGAACTGTACTTTTCCCTCATAATAATACAGAGAGCAACACTGAGGTAGCCAGAGGTTTTATGGTTTAATTAAATTTAGAGTAAAACAGTGTTTCACTGACAGAGTGCTTTACAAAAGCCTGAACAACCCTGGAGCTTTTCCAAATTACTTTACATCCAAAGACTTTAATGTATTTTGATGGGATTGTGTATTTTAGACTGCAGGTCTGAAACATTTACAATCAAAGGAACCATTTTCACCCAGTGAAATAAAACTCATTCAGAGCCACAAACGTTACATGGTCTTTTGGAAAAAGATAACATGTTGTTAAAGGTCAATAATCAGTTTAAGTACATTTTGTGGTTGTGTTGGATAAGAGTTAAGCAAAGAGATGGGGATTGAGAGTTGTTGTAACTTTGATTTTTGTAGCCTATAACTTCTGGCGTTTGGTTGTTAGAGACCTCAGGTACATTTTCCTGAGTTTGATTGTCAGAGACCTCAGTTAACTTCTCCACCTGGATGTTGTCTGATTCAGACAGTTAGACATTGTATTGTTTTGTGCTTGTCCTTACATGTTAATGGCTCTTTCTCCGGTAGCTCATCCGCTGTCTCCTGTGTTTAAGAGATGGATTCATTTTCAGTGACCAGTTGAGGAGCAGAGATAACATTTTCATTGATAAAGGTCTCCTTTTCATAGCAGTCTGCCTGATCACCGTGTTTTTCCAGCACAGAACTATCATGTTTTTCATCCACATTTTCAGTGGATGATTCTGAAGTCATGCAAATTGATGTTGCAGGGAAATTTTCTTCTGGGGTCTTCTTGACATCCTTACACTTAATTGGTTGTTTCTCTTCTGGTTGAACCACTGTCTCCTGTGTTTTAGAGGTGGATTCTTTTACAGTGACCAGTGACGCATCTTGCATATCAGTATTCAGTATTGATTATGACATACATAAAGCTTGAGATATTTTATCACCTAATCCTGCTTTAAACTTCTCCACAACTTTCTTTCTCCATCTGCTGTTTCTAAGTTTTCCATGATCACTAATAAATTCTACCAAACTTCTCAAGTCACCATAACTTTACGAGGGTGAGAGTAAACAAATGCACACAGTACATTTGAAAACTATGTAACCTTTTCTTTCCTCTACACGTTTATCACAAAAAATCCCAATAAAGGGAAAAATTAAATGAACTGTTGCAAAATGTCAGAGCGTATCTTCGAAGTTCTCTGTATGTTTAGTACAATCGGGTTTGTGTAGTTCCTAGTGTTAATCTCATCATCCCTGTGCCAATGACACAGACAGGTGGACGGGCGGGAAGAGGAGGGAGGCAGGGATTCTGGGAAATAACGAGGAAGCAAAACATGACATTAAAAAAATAGGAGGGAAAATCCGTAACGATATCAGTTAATTACAGTGGGAGTCTTCACTCAGCGACTTTGCCCATTTGGAGCCTTTAAAAGTCAAACGTGATGTGGTGAAAAACTCACCTCTTTGATCCTCCAGGTGTGTGATAGCATCAAATGGGTCACTGACCTCATTTCATTACTCTGTTATTCATTTGATCACATTTGACCCACATTACTTATCCTCCAATGTTGGGAGTAGAAAAACAAGCTGCCTTAAAATTAATAAAATATAGCCAGAGAAGTAATATTTGATATTCTGCTCACTTTGTTCATGTTCCCTTTTTGCAACAACAAACATTTTTTATGGTAGATTAATTTTAATGGGGGAGAGAACATTTTCTGCAGCTGTGGCTTTAACACATGCAAGCAAAATACTTTCACGTGGCTTGATCACAATCATTTTCTAAAAGCATTCAATCTCTAAAACAAACAAAATAAAACTGTTTTCACAATTTTATTCAACTAATAAAAACTGCTTTTGACATGATCATTTAATTAATTCAAGTATATTTTTTTCAAGAGGAGGAAGACAATTTCTTTGGCCTTTAATACACAGATATATAATAGATAAATGTTCAAGCGTGCAAAAACAGTCTGAAATATTAGACAGGAAACAATGATGCAAAGTAATGCATGAATACTGATAGTCAATGGTATGGCGTTAAAAAGACAACACTTATAACTAAAGCATTAGTATCTTTTTTTTTGTGTAGACAGAAATCACAGAGCTGTTAAGTTAGGGATTGATGCACCAATCAGGTTTTAGGCATGCTGAGACCAGAGGAACCGATCACTGCGCTCCAGCATGGTCTGAATCATCGACCTGAAAATCAAAAACAAGAAAAAACATATTTAACTCTTAAAAGATCCTTTTAAGGCTCTAACCTGTTACTACAGACACTTCAAATGTGTTTTAGCTTCTAATCACAACACAAAACCTGCATGTCATATCGTAAAATGATAAAATATATTTAAAAACTCTTGAAATTCCCACTTGGGGGACTAGTAAAGGATTATCTTTTCTAAAATTAGTGGGGAAAAGTTAATAATTTAAATCTACTCTTAGCTTCAACCAAACAAGGAAAAACCAGATGGATCAAAGTAGGATATGCACGTTTGTTTACTAGAATATTTCTGTATTTCTAATAGAAAAAATTGTTTCAAAAAAGTGGGGGGGTTTTTTCTACATTGTTTTACAGACAGTCTGACTCACCTTTGCCTCCTCTCGGCGACTCTCAGCAGGTCACACACCAGCTGGGAGTGGGCTGAAAGGACCATCTGCACTCCACATTCATGCAGCAGCTCCAGGGCTCGGTCAGGCCCCAGGGTCCGAGCCAGCAGGAGGGTCAGACTCTCCGGGTTGATCCGTCCTTCGCAGTTCGTGGAGCCGTTGGACCAGCTGCTCCCATTCACATCTGTGGCCAGCTGTGGGTCTGCCACACGGCAATACTGCTGAGAGAGCTGGATCAGCAGCTTCCACTCGTCCAGGTTATGAGGTTCAACACCTGAAGACGTGTGGAATGATCAGAGGCACAAGTGTCAAACTCAAGGCTCGTGGGCCAGATCTGTCCCACTGCAGCTTTTTAAGCGGCCCTCTTCCTTCTAGAGGGCCACATAAAAAAGACCTTCAAAAACCAGTTGTGTGCTTAAAACATTATTTTATCAATGAAATAAAAGTAGTTTTTGTCTGTAAACTGCCAAATTACATAAATGTGAAAATCAATATTAGTTCATTTCAAGACGTACTAGTCAAACGCAGAGATAGCTATTTATTAGTATGTTAACAGTTTGCTAGTAAATTCTACCACAACCGGTTCTTTGAGAATATTCATGTTCTTGGTATGGCCCAAAGAAAAAGGGGTTATTGCTACACAAAAACAAACATGTAGTTTATTAAAGCTCCTTTTACTTTTCCATTAAATGTACATGATTTTCACTGACTGTTGTTTTTAAACATTTGAGATTAGGTGACAACTAGGCCTAATTTGACCAATTATTTCAATTAAGGCAGAAAAAAACTAAAGTGATTAACAATATTGTTTTGTTATCCCGGAACTTAAATAAAAGGCAACAGGAGTTTTTCTCTGGATACTTAAGAACGTTTCAACTCTCATCAAAAAAAAAAAATCAAAAAAGCATTCGAGTCCACTTATAGACCCGGTGGATTCATAAATAGGGCTGTTACGTTCACCAGTGGGGTTGTAAGGGTCATGGTTCCAGGCCTCTCTGAGTTCAGTATTTGAGTTCTCGTCACTTGACAACATGCAAGTTGTTTTGGTCCAGGGAGATACAGCTGCACTGCAGGTGTTAGACAGATGAAACCTGAGGCCTCCTCCTCGCTTTAGAGCTGGTTTCTAATACTTAACTTAGACGTTTGGATCGTCATGTGACAACAACCCAACGGCTCATTTTACATTCAAAGAGATTTATTTGATTTGATTATTTTTGTAATTATTGTTAACAGTTTTACCATCAGGATCCTCCAGGAGGCTGAGGTCATCCAGCTGACAGATGGTGGAAAATGCTTCAGTGCGACGTTGCAGCTCTTTGCAGAGGTAGAGGTAACCCGTCCAATAGCTGTACAAGCATGGACATGTTATGTTGCAGTGTACCGCCAACATCATGAAGACTAGACAATTTTCCTTTGATGAAAAATAATCAGAAATACCCGTGACTGCGGCACATCTCATTCATCTTCTCTTTAGATGAAATGTCTGCAGGAAGACGAATGAGCAAAGACAAAAGACGTCCGTAGCCCCAGGTGAAACAGTGTGAACGCCACCTGCAGCAGCAAACACACTTTTACCCTCTCATTTTCTCTTCTTAAACTGGACCAGGTTGTGGTTTAAGTATTATACAGTTTTCAAAATCTGTTCACTTTGTATTATTTTCACACATACATACATTGAGACAAAATTGTTTTTTACTAAGTATGTTCACTAATTTGTGGCCAATCTCCAATCTTTTTAAGCTATGATCTGCTCAAACGGATTTGAACTGAATCTAATTTATGTTAAAGAGAAAAATAAACTGGACATAAATTTAGCTTTCCTGCTGTGAGCGACCAATTTTGAACAGAGGTGGTGTTATGTCAACTGTGCAGGGAAAATAGGGATTAATGTATAACAAAGAAAAGGGTTCACATTTCAAAGTGTCTTTCAGGAGATTAGAGCAGCTAGCTTTGCTAAAAACATAAGTCTCCATGTGTATTATTCCGAAGAATGTAGATTCTTACCCGAACACTAAGATTTCCAAACGGCTAACAATATTTCAAAATCAATCAAGAGGCAGAATACGTAAAACAATATATCAAACAACTATTCTGTACCATAAAAGTTTCTTTGTCTTACTAATGAACTGCATCTGTGTTATGAAAATAAATTTTTTTAATACTTGAAATGCTTCCATGAGCTTTGAAGATTTGTTTTGTAATCAACAAATTAAACACTAACATCTTCTCACATTCCTGTGCTTCTGTCTTTACTCTAAACATGACTGAAACTGAAAATCGCTAACATTAGATGTTCTTCACTCAATCACACAGTTCACAACCAAAGAGGGTTACTGTCCTCCCACCAGGGTCAATCAAACTGAACATCATCTAATTTTGGACACCAGTCGATTTCTGCTGAATGGTGTCAGAAACAGAATCAGAAAATTCTGTTTCTGATGATTGAATACATAAAAGCGTAATACCTGGGCCTTCCATCAGAGGTCAGGGTATCGGCGTGTTGAGGGGCATCGTGAGTCAGGACCAGCTCCAGCCAATCCTGTCTCAATGATTCAGGTTCAAGGAGCGACTGAAGAAATGACAACCTAGCAGAAACAACTTGCTGAATTATAGATTCACTCAGCAAAGTATCTATGTTAATCTACAAAAAATACGAAACACATAAGACGCACCTGTGCTCCTCAGCTCTTGAATGTACAAGATTATCCAGGTACGCCAGGAAGTGGCTTCGCTGAGCCACCGTCTCCACGTCAGCAGGTGTTATAATGGGATAGAACTGGGAAAACGAGCGTACAGCTGCCTCACCATGCTTCTCATATAGCCTGGAATATAAGAGAAAACCTTATGTGTAAAGAAACTTTATGTACGTTTTGTAGGTGGGATTAACCATCTACAAAACAGTTTTTAAACAATGTCTAAAACACATTGTCTTGTTTTCAAAAAATCAACATTAGTAAGTCAGTAAATATATCAGGGCATTTGAAGGTTTCAGGACTTAAAAAGTCAAATTTAAGACTTTTTAAGATCCTTTAAATGCAACCTTGAATGAAATTTAAGACCAATAATACTATAAATATGGGGATGGTTGGGTGGTTCAACTGCATTACAATCAAGAACAGCAAAAACAGTGAAACTAAAACCTTCTGGGGTTTGTGGCTCTTGGCAGCAGCTTTGTGCTTCACATACAATGGCTTTCTACAGCCTTAACCACCAGAATGCCAAGCTTAAAGATTGTTGGGTCACCCAGCCTCGTATGGGCAACAGAACATCATCCAGTCAACTGCCGATAAAACTGAACTTAGTCATAGCAGACACCAAAAGGTAGCTAGATAACTGGCAAGTGTATATTAGCAGCTAGTTAGCAGTAGCATCAGCCACCTCGAGTTACAGAACATAATGATGATGTCTATGCGCCACTCAAACATTTGCCTGACAGAAAAGTTTGAGTGACAAAATCCCCCAATTTAAAGTATACGATATTAGTCATGCAACAATAACATTGAAGATATCTGCTTAACATATTTAAGGCAAATTAATTTAAATTAAAGACATTTTAAGTTGTTCATTTTAAATATGTAATTTTTTAACAATGAATGGACCCCTTGTATATTAGATGCATTAATACTTTAAAATCACACATTGGTACCTGTGGAAGTGAGCAAGGAGATGCGGTGCACCCCAAGGCTGCAGCTCTCTGAGGCTTCGTAGAGATTTCAGCAAATCTCCTCTCTGAATAATTTCAACCACCTTGCTGGACTGAGTGAGCACTAGGTGAAACAAAAACAATGTTGCATAACATTAGTTTTTTTAAATAATAAATTAAACTGGAGTGTTTTTTTTTTTTTAGTGCAGTCCCTTTTAAAGACAAGTTTCTAACCTAGCATGGCCTCAGAGAACGAGCTCATCATCTCGGGTCGCTGCTGATGACAAAGAAGGCACATTCTTCTCACTCGCTCCTGGTCCAGAAGGAAGAAGTAGCGACGCAGGAAAGTTGTGCTTTCCGGCACCTCCTGCTGGTTCCTGAAGCAGCTGAGCTCTGTGTAAAGAGTGGCCAGCTCGCTGAGATTAGCTTCCAGATCTGATGGTAAAGGCGTAGGAGACGCCACTCGGATGGGCTCAGGATGATTCTCCAGAGCAGCGACGTTTTCAGTCGTGTCGACCATCGGCTGTTTCTCACAGAGGACTTCTTTTTCTCCAAGTTCTGCTTCCTCTGTAACACTTTCTGATGATTCTCTTTGTTGCTCTGTGCATATGCTCAAATATTCCCTGTCCCATTTATCTTCTCCTGATCCATCCAGGTTGGAATTGGTTACAGAAGCTGTCAGGAGAACAGCAGGGCCCAGAATTCGCTCCAACACAGGGAGCCACTCCATCAGAGCTTCTCTAAGGCAGACTGGATCCAGGAGCACCAAAGGATCTTGTATCTGTGAGCTGATGGTTGGAAAACATAATAATTAGTTAAAGAACAGGTGCTAATAGTAATAATAACATAAAAATCCCAATAATAAGGTAAATGTGGTGTAGTACTTACACAGCTTGCTCTGTTGCTGAACGAAGTTCATCCATATCAGCCTCTGCGTTTGATATTTCGTTATAAACTCTAAAAACAAATATCAGAATCAAATTTACTTGCTCAGACTGTGTCATATACTTGGAATTTAAATATGTTAAATAAAAAATATATATACTGTAAACTTCAGAGACAAAAAAATACAAGCGAAAGAAACAGTATGTACATATGTTGTCATGTACACTCCATGTTTTGTTTTTGTTTTTTTTTTAATATGGGCAGGTTGATATAGCGCAAATAAGCTCATTTATTTTCAAAGTAGACTAGCCGACTATTCTGACTGTAGATCAGAAGTTCCACTTGGCATCACCAGCTGTGTTTGTTTATTACATAAAATCCCAATAAAACACACTGAAGCTTGTGTATGCCTAATAGAACATTAAAAAGGTTACGGTGTTTGAATACATTAGAAAAACTGTAGTAAACACAGAGGATTAGGTGATATTTTAAAGATCTCTACTTACTCAATCTCCATTTCATCTGAGTAGGATGTTGTGCTGGCTAACGTTTCGGGCTGTGCGCTCTCTTTAAATTCAGGCCGATGTCGGAGTTCAGAGTTCATCTGGAGGGTGTTGATCTTCTCTGTCGTCTTCTTGACAAAACTAGAAACGCTATTGGAAAGAAATAAGAGGAGAAAAAAAATAAACTCACATTGTTCAACAGTTAAACAAGAAGCAGAACTGTGATCCAACTGTTTCATATGAAGAACGAATGTGGGATGCTCAGACTGAAAATTGACAAATGTGTCAACAAATGTACATCTATGGAGGCAAAAAAAACAACAGATTTTTGTTTTCAGTGGAATGAGGAAGTAGGCCGCCCAAAGCACAGCTGCAATTTAGTTTCATTTCTTATTATGATAAAAATTATATATAACAGTATCATAAACCAGAAAATGTGTAACCTGAGCATTCTTTTGGTTTTAATTCACCTGTCTTTAACGGCCTGCAAAGCTATGCGGGGGGGTTTGGTGCAGAATGAAAGTGGGAGGTGGAACTGCAGGCCTTGGTCAGGTCGATCGGCCTCCAGCCGCTCAGCGCTCTGTGGATCTGAGTAAAGATGGGGGCAGGAGTGGGAGGAAAAACACAGATGGATGGAGTGCTGGAGGGGAATGATGAGAGGCAGTGGACAACAATGCAAGCGGAGGAAGATTGTAGAGAGATTGCAATCAAAAACCGCAGAAAACAAAAAAAAAAAACAGAACAAAAATGGCGACAAATGTGAGATGGATTGGAACAGATGAGACATTTTACGTCAACAACTCAGCAGAAATGGGGCCCTTTTGTGATTATTCAGCTTTGTTTACAACAAACTCAGGAGGTGCAACAGCAAAGGAAAAAAGATTTGCAAAGAGTAAGAGTCAAGTTATTATCAGCCACTTTACAGTCATTCATTCAAATTCCAATTTCTGATTTAGCAAATAGGTTTTGGTTATTTTGTCTGACAGTGTTAAACTGAAAATAACTTCACAGTTTTTTAAAGCTATAATTAGAGGCAGAAAAGAGGTTTCCTCCTGCTTCAGACAATCACCCAAATCACAATTATATATACAGAGGCGACAAAAAAAGAGAAAAGTAACGAGTAAATAAAGAAACAAGACAAAGTGTAACAGGATACCATTTTTAGTATTTGTACATGACTTTAACTCTTTTTTTTTAATAGAAAATTATCTTTAAGACACATTTCAAGCTTCCTGATCTCACTAATAATATTAATTTTGACTATGTTTCTCTGATTTCAATCAGTGCAGAAGCACAAACTTAAGATAAAAATATGCAACAAGAACCAGATTCTATGCCAAAATGTTAAATTTGAACTATCTAAAGCAGATGAGAATGGCAATACCTAACAACACTGATTACTACCAGATGTAAGAGCTGAAATTCTTACCATGATCCACCTGGTCTTCCTCCTGGACAAAGCTGAACTCTTTCAGTCGCTCCTCCTCTGACACGGACTGATTCATGAGGGAGCTGGTCTCCTCGTCCGACTGGCTTCCTCTGCGGCTGATCACACGGTAGATCCCACAGTCGAGGACGTTAAAACTCTCCTAGATTATGACAGATTAGACAATTGGTTTCTAGTTGCAAAAATGTGACACAATCAAACTTTCAAGTATAATTGTGGTATTTGATGCAAAATGGTTTAGAGCAAAAGACTTTTTCACTTGTTAGCTAAAGAGCATCCACTGCAAATAAGCCAAGAAAAATCAGAATCATAAAATTAAAAAGAAGTGTGTTTCTGTCATAAACAGGACTCTTAAACCAGATTTGTTCTTACATGTGAAGAGATGCTGCTCCTGCGGCTGCTGGATGCAGAATCCAGCGGTTCCAGCTTCAGGATCACTTCCTCCAGCTGGTTAATCAGCTCCGTCTGCGCGCTGGAACTGAGCTGAGACTTCAGGTATTCCAGGCGATCGATGGGAATGGACTTCCTGGCCTGAATTGAATAAGACAGATTCTTTAAATCTGTCATTCTTTAAACCTGGTTAATTAAACCTATTTGGACATTGTAGATTTCCCACAAATGCACCTAGATTACATTTTGTTGTGATTTAGAACTGAAAAATTGAACTTAATTGAATAGAATTAATTGTCTATTGTTGCCGTTCACCTTAATGGTTAGATAGACTTTGTATTTGGTCGCAAGAATATAAATATTTCAAACCAGGAAAGCCTGGACAGTAATCTATTCTTACACTTCACACAGAGATGAAGTCGTTCGTCGTACGTCTTACCCGGCTCGTCGTGATTGTGTGCTGGAACATGCAGCAGACGGCAGCAGCGAGAGTCCAGGACTCTCTGCGCAGCAGACGTTCCACGCAGCGCTCCGCAGACAGCAAAGACAGGTGGGACAGATGGCCGCTGCTGTGGAGGCAGAACAGCTCGTTGCGGTGGACTGCAATGTCAGCCAAGTCTACAAGAAAAGTTCAATTCAAACATATTCATTTAGAATATAACGTACACAGAAACATGGGAAAGTTTGCATGAAGTTCTTGCAAAAGGATTTATGGGATTATTCCAGTATCAAATGGAAATATATTGCTGGATAAAACAGATGCCAAAACAACTTATTTAATTAAATCACTGAATACGAAGTTTGTAGTGAAATAATCCTTTCCCAGCTGAGTTTCTCCCGTCAGGTGCTACAGCGATTTAGGGGGGAACACAAACCTTTAACTTCAGTCCACAGCAGGACCTGTCCATTCTGAGGTGTGAAGATATAAATGGCCGAATCGGTCCAAGTAAGCAGATTTTGATCTCTGAAAAGATACATGAAGCACCAATGACAGTTTTCTAGGAAGTAACACAACTCAAATAAAAACCAGCACTCTAAAAAGCTTTTGGATCTTACCCAAAATAAAGCAGTTTAGGGAAGCCGAGAGACTGCGGACTACTCTGTGCTGGATTGTAATTTGGCTCATTTCTGCATAAAGAGGTAGATAATGCACATTGTAAGTCCTGCCTTAATTGTAACACATTAAGTTATAATGAAATGTACCTGTAAGTGATTAAAGGGACTGGTGGGCAGGCGAGCAGCTTTTTGAATTGATGAGTACTCAGAACCTCGCCGTTAAAATTAGCCTCCCATATTCGGGATCCCGGCCGGGCGCAGTACAGCAGCGGCGGCTGTCCCACTAATAATCCCCTATTCTGGGGCAAGAAGCAGGCTCCGTATTCCCCGTCACGCTCCTTATTTCCAACACGCCAGAATTTCTCCCTACAGGCAGAAAACCAAGCAAAAAAAACCTCTGAAGTTGCTAATTTATGCTGGACAAGAAGACAAAAAATAAACAAATACTACTTAAAGACTTAAATCAGTCTTTCTCTGATTTTTCCTGAAGATAAATCAGAGAAAGACTTTGTATTTTATACTTTACAACTAGGAAAAAAGATCCCCAAAGTTTTCAATTATATATTATTATATTATATTATATTATTATATATTATATTATATTATTATATATTATATTTCAATTGTATCAACCTTCCAGACCTCTCAGGTCTTCCGGTTCTGGTCTGCTCTGCATCCCCAGAACCAGAACCAAACGAGGAGAAGCAGCTTTCAGCATCTATGCACCACGAATTTGGAACAAACTTCCAGAAAACTGTAAAACAGCTGAAACACTGACTTCTTTTAAATCTCAACTGAAAACCCACCTGTTTAGAATTGTATTTGAAATGTAATCAATTACAAATTTATTGATGTAACTTGACTTAATGATTGATTCTATATTGCATTGTGATTCTGTGTTTGTTATGATGTAAAGCACTTTGAAATGCCTTGCTGCTGAAATGTGCTATACAAATAAAAATTTGATTGATTGATTGATTGAATTAATTTAAAAAAGGCAAATGTCAAAACAACAAATGGAAAATTCTTTGTAAAACCAAGCAAATCAAGCGCTACAAAGCTCTACATAGGAAAAGATTCAGTTTGTGTTTTGTCTAATTTTCAGACACTGAGTCAATATCTTTGTAAAATTACAGTTTTTGCATTCAGGAAAGATTCCCAAGACAGAGAAAAGCTCAAAGTTACTCACTTCTCTGTGTCACAGAGGTAGCAGCGACTGAGTGAAGACACTAGGAGGCGCCCATCTTGATATCCAAGCTGAACCACTCTGGAGTCAACAGTAGTAACAGTTTGGACAGGAAAGATGACAAATGCTGACCCCTAGAGGAGAGAAAGAATTTGAAATAATTCGATTAGGCATTCATTTGACAAGCCTACAACAAATTAAATGGAAATGGCAAAAATCACAGAAAGTAGGAGCAACACTGATTCAGTTTGCTGGGCTCAAGAAAATCATCACAATCAAACAAGTATAGAAAAATTATAAATGCATCTACAAGCAGTTAAAGAAGGCTTATAATCGTATGAATACCAGCTTTGTATTTGGTTTCTTTTGTAGAGTGAAACATCATTCTTGCCAGTACCTTGCCCAGTTTAGATGATCCAGCCCGCAGACACGACACTTTGCCTACAGAGTCCCCAACAAAAACCCTAAGTGTGCTTGTATCCCAGCAAAGGGCGGTGATGTTCTGTCCTCTGTGCTCTGATGACACGCTGACGCGCTCTGGACGACCTCGCCGCTCCAGCTGCAGCTCCCACACCACCACCAGACCCTGACTGGACGACAGCCATCAGAATACAGAGAACAGGCAATGTAAGAATAATAAATACAATTCACTCAATGACAAACATGTCATTAGTTTCAGGAAAAAGGACTGACCTTGTTGCAACTGCAATAAAATCTTCATCATGAGGACAACATGCCACTTGTGTGATAGATCCCTCCTGAGGTAGAGAAAGGTCATTCCAGATTAAGATACAACGTTCCTGGCTTAGGGTCCAGTGGCTTAAATAGTTCTTGTTACACTTGATCTTAACCATGAACTTGAATTTGTTTTATTTGTACAAACACAAAGGAATGTATAATTGCAAAGCGGAAGGAAAATTATGTATTTTTCATAAATGTTTTTGTGTAATATAAATATAACCACATCGATAGTTTGTTAGCTCTGGTTATGATTTGAGTTGTTGTTCGGTATAATGGTGTAACTTGGCCCCTGCAAGTCTTCTACAGACTCCAACTGGTTTTCTTCCAGAATTTCTCCATATTTATCTTCATCTATCTACTTATCAACCCTAATCAGTGTTTCCTTCTCTGCTGAATATAAAGTATTCCCATAACATAATGCTGCCCCCACCATGTTTCACCGAGGGAATTGTGTGCTCTGTGTGAGGTGTTAGTTTTACGCTCTACCTAGTATTTTGGAGTTAAGTCAAAAAGGTCATAATTGCTGTCATCTGACCAGATCACCTTCTTCCACATATTTACCCCGTTCCTGTGGAACAACGGACTTTGGAAGGTTTGGGGTGGGGCTGAACGATAACAGAGAAAGATGCAACACCTGATAATGTTGATGAATGTCTTGTGATAAATAGACTAACTAGAAATTAAACTAGCTTATGTCCCTTTGCACTGGGTTGACAGCAGACATAAACCCCTGATAACAAATAGCAACTGGAGATAAATAATAAAAATTCTCTATTTCTGTCTCAGTAACAAGGTTTCACTTAAAAAGTCGTTTCTTGTTGACATTTGCTATTTTGGCAATGAAACAACTTCTAGTGCTTGTAGTTAATAATTTTACCACCTCTTTACCTCATAAAACATAATTATGGTGTAAACATATTATTAAACTAGTGCCATCACATCTACTACTGGATTTGATTTTTAGTGAAACTGAGTAACACAAAAGAAAACTGATTGCTTTGGATTTTATTTGGTGGCATCAGAGTGAAGGGGGCTGAATAGTAAAAGGTTATACTTACCAGATAAAAAATATATATTTTATTTCTCTCCACATCACCTCCTGTCACATAAAATACAGTTTGGGGTTGTAATGTTAGAAAATATGAAAAAAGGTGAGTCCAATTTTCATATTTTGATGATAGGTATAATCTGGGTACAAACATTATAACACTTCACTTAATATGCAGTTAAAATGGTAAAAAACTCAAACATCTACCTTGTGAGTCAGAATCAGTCTTTGTTTCCAGCCCTCCTTCTGGATGAGGTGCAACCCTCCTGCTGACGTTCCCAATGCGAGCCACTTCCTGGACACCGCCAGACAGGTACACTGAAATACAACACAGTCACATTAAAAAGAGTCAACCGAGACAATCAGTGTCCAAAGAAAAAACAAACATTCTCACAGTACGGATGCACAATATAATCACAAATATATTATCTCATAACCTGCACTGGAACAATCAAAGCTTTTAAGTATTGTTCAGTAAGGGTCTCTATTAACATATTTGGAGAAAATAACTGTTTATTGCAGCATAGTTTTTTTCCCCCCAGACACAAGCAAGTGGTCAAGTTATTAAGAAACTCAAACAACTTCTTCCAATTGCTAGCAGCAACTACAACCAGAAGAAACGTTTTCAATAGAACCTTGATGTTGAGATGTAAATATTGACTTTTTTCAGTAATTGAATGGACTTTTTAATAAATTAGGTATCGTAACATATATTGTTATAACAACAGTCACCAATATATTGCATGTTTTTCCTATTATGAATGACTTACATTCATAATAGGAATGAATCACTGATGCCTGAACATTTATTCAACTGTAGAGGTAGATTTGAAAAAAAGATATTATGCAGTCATATTCAGTAAATTAGAATATGCACTCTGATGATGCTTGTCAGATTAAAAGTAACCTTTGAAAATTACCCTTAAGCAGATATTAAACATACTTTTTTATTAAGCTCACATTTCCTTTCCTTAAAAGGCTTTTTATCTGTCTCATGTAAATATTCTAATCTTCTAAGAAAATCAATGTTTTTTTAAACTAGCTGTAAGCAGAAAATCATCATAATTAACCATTTGAAAACATCAATGTGTACGCACAGATTAACATCTGTGCTTCAGAATGTAAATTGAGTTACTGACACGAACGAGCCTTTCAATAATACTTCAATTTACTGAGCATCACTGCATTACTGAAAAATATTGTAGAATGTCAAATCATTGCTATAAAGTCTTCAACTGGAACGATTTATTAGATGTGATTGATGGCTGATTCTACCTTGAGCCTGCCTGAGTCAAAACGTAGAGCAGAGAGGAGCGGATCGAGGCAGTCAAACTCTGCCAGGAGGTGATTGTGGTTCTCAGGCACAACTGGTATCGCAGGCATCTTCGCTGCAGAGTCAACAACAGTAGAGTCAAAGTCTGAGAGAGAAGAGAGTGACATCAACAATAACATGTTATGTCAGAGTGCGTCTTTGCTGCCATGGAGACATGTGACATTGTCACATGACTTTCACCAGAGGACCTGCCCTGGTAAATTGACCAGCCGTGACTTTGTTTTACTGTGCAGTCTAAGGAAAAGCAGCTTGTGTAAAACAGTGAGCTGGTTTAGAAACCACAACCTAGTAGAGATTTTCTTTGAAATCCAGGAATGTTCTTACTCATTAAAGCCACAAAGGAGAAATTGAAACCAACAAAGATCTTACACCATTGTGACAGCAAACAAGCTACACCCCGATACAGTTTGTCCTGGATTGACTTCTTTTGATTTTGCATGAATTCATGAGGAAGCAGAAGTGAAACTAAACCTGTGACCGACTACATTTACTGTAACCTGTACTGTAGGGACACAGTTGGTAATGAGCAATTGAGAAATACTTCAAAACAAACATTACATTAATCAACTGCTTCCTAAACTCACAGTGGTTGAAAAAGCAATATAGGAGATACTAAAGAAGTCACCTCCTACCACTCTCTTGGTATTTGCTAGCACTCTACTGTTAGGATTACATTATGTTGTAAGGAGGTCCACAAAATTCCTCAAACATACTTAAAATTCTTGAAATTGTAAGTATGTTACAATTCTGGCTTCATCATTACTATAAAGTAATGATTCTGGCTTCTTTAGTAGCCAGAATGGAAAGTATTGCATGAAAAGTTGAATACATCTTGTTTTCTATGTCCCTGCTCTCTGTGTTTGTGGATAAGGTGTCCTAAATGTTACTTGAAGATAAAACAAATGTGCATTTAATCACATTGCAAGTCAACACCAGCCTCACACTTTCAACAGTTTTGGCAAAATTTCATTTTGGTGTTTTAGCTGACTTAATCGACGAAGTATGAACATCAGATTCTGTCTACAAAAACGTATTACGCAACCTTAAAAACAGGACAAACAAGTTTTGCTTGGTCTAAACCGAAGCAAATACAAAAAGGTCTAAATTAGGACTACCTATAGAATTAAGAATGACTGTTGTTTAAATGAAGTCTTCGGTTAGTCCACAGTCTTCAGTGGAAAGATAGCTGAACTTTGCTGTGAGCTGAGAATGGAGCCATTGATTCAAGGCAGTTTGGATCACGAGACCCATCTGACATCTCTGCTGCTACCACTGCTACCAAAACTACTAAAAAAACGCGGCTTTTGATTTTTCTAACATTTTCTACTTAATGTCATTTTATTTCCACGGAGATAACGTGAACATCTGCTCAGTGTCAGCTCCCCGCAGTCTCATTTTAAACCGTGACACCAACGGGTTAGCAAGCATGCTACTAGCACAAACACAGCCGTTGGAACCAACTGTCAGATGTTTTTTTTACACCTGAACTCACCGGATGGACGGGGCGACTCTGTTTAGCGTTAGCGCTTCTGATTACATCCCCGGAGATAGTCAGTGGTCAGCGCCACTGACTTCTGACCGGGGGTCAGCCAGGACACCCGTGACAGCTCCGTCCACAGAAATCAGCTGATGTGTTGACACTTCCTGAAAGCGGCGCTGCAGCTTCCTTACAGCACGCTCAGAAACCAACACTCTGCATTCTCAGAATCAAAATGTAAATAAAAGAATTGACTAAAATGTTATGATTTTTTGTAGATCAGTGGTCTTCATGCGTCTATAACCAAATATAAGGTTTTTTCTTAGAACCACCAGTAAGAAAGGGTCTTTTTTTCTCTCTCTCTCATTTTTAATGCAAAAGGAAAAGTAAAACAAAACCTGGAGAGAAAATAAAAATACGTCGTCATTATTTTTTTGCAGAGATGGAAAATTATTCCTGACATAAAATGTGAAAAGGTTTGTTTCAGATATCCATCAACAGATAAAACAATATAGAGTACAAAAGGTTTTTATTTATATTTCATTTAAAAAGGCATGTAATTTAAAAAAAAAAATCATTTTCAATAACCAATTGAAAAATATGTATTGGCAATCCAGCAATCAAACCTTACCACGTGTAGCATATTTCCATTAATGTTTAAATAATTTATCTTTGGAGCTAGGAGTTTCATATCTTTGAAGTTGGAAAGTTTCTTTGCCATCACTTTAATCTTCAGCACTATCCACCACAGATTTGCTATTTAAGTCAATTTGGGGGGAAAAAAATGTTGCTAAGAGAAAAGAGGTTGGGTGTCATTAACATTGACATCCAAATCCATTATGGCTGCCTTTCATAAAGCTTACTGATAGCAGCAGTAAATAATGTAAAACAAATGTTCACTACTGACGACTTGCATCTCAAATCATCCAGACAAAGAACTATTTTGTTGCTGAAGTGCTTAAAAGCATAACAATGCAGTTAAGTTTTTTGCCAATAGTAATTAGGTTTATCTCTTAGCAAATCAGTTCGGCAGTCACACCAGTTGTCCTACTTGGAACTGTAAACAGAGTTAAGTTTGCTTTGATTTTATTCCCAGTTCAAACTTCTACCTTTCCGGTTAAATGACCTGCATGTGGCCTTCAACAACTGTTTGTAGTTCACTGTTTTTTGCTTTACTTTGTCCTGGGAATTCTCTAAGGTTTTTTGGACTTTTTTTCTAATGAAGCAACAGCAAATGTACTAAAACTTTTATTTGTTTTGCCTACAGGAGACCATTGTTTTCCTAGTGCTTTTTAATATGGGGAATATGGCTTTCTGCCCAGGCCAGGAAAACCACATGGGGGCGCTGTGAGGGTAAAAACAAAATGTTTCAATATTATTTTTCTTTAAATCCAAATAGGAAATGTCTTTACAGTTTTTAATAAGTTACATTAAAGTTTTTTTTTCTTCTTCTTGAAATGCACTTTATAGTTGGAATGTGTTCAGTTGAGGGTGGGTTGGCAGGAGGAGAAACTTGCTTGGAAGCCATTTGTGTAAAAACCACCAGTTAGCCCCACATCATGGTTAATTAATTACCTTACAAATAACAGGTACTGACATTTCTTCTCAGAACCATTAAAGAAAATTCACAACCATTATGCCACAGTTCAGAACCCTGGCTGTAGTCAAACTCTTCTCTCAGACAGATAAATTACTACTCTTTACATTTATAATACAGGAACTGTAAGCTGCAGCTGAAGAAACAGAATGAAGCACTCTATTTGGAGAAGACACTGGCATGAACAAATACCTCACTTTAATTCTGTTATTTTTTGTCCTCAGTGCAGACATTAAAAACCAGTGACGATTTCCACTGAGTCATACACACTAATGCACTCAAGTGTGAATTGTCTTAACAGTATTGCTTTGTTTACGCGCCTTCTTGCTCCAGATTTTCTTTAATACTTTCACTTCACCCCAATTTTATGGGGTTGCTTTGTGTGTCAAAGTATTTTTTTCTCTGCCGTGTGCACGACAGCCATCCTCCCCATCTCGTCTCAGTGTGTTGTCCTGGGAGCCTTCTGTCTGACTTCCAGCTGAAGTTTGGTCATGTTACACCACTTTCAAAGTCCTGCTGCTAACCCGTTACAAGCAGAGTTCTCTCAACAATGAAGGAAACACAAAGAAAACAATGAAACTAATAGTTATCTGTGACTGAGATGCAGTTATACTCTGTTTAACACTTTTGGCTGCAGCAGCTTCCCTCTATACCCTCAATGAGCCCTTGTGAACTATGCTCCACTCGGTCTTCTCACGGCATAGAGGATCTTCCCAAGTCTTTCTTCTAAACGTTAAAAGTCTTTCTCGTCTTCTCTTTGACAAATAAATTCCCAGGTCAGGTTTTCCTCATCATCCTGCGGGTTTGCCAAATATGAAACTTGCTATAGGCCGACTGAAACATGTCCTCCAGGTGCCCTGTAAGCTGTTGGAAGATCAGAGTTTAAATTTAAGTATTTTTATTAGTTTTATTTGACCTTTATGTGCACAGGTTGTCTCACAGATAGCCAAGATTTCTTTCACAGTATAGACACATTTTGAATTTAATTATTACTGAGTAAAAAAGCCCGTGTCACAAAAAATATGTCTGAGTGACTCACATTTGTACTCAAGTACTGACGTTGGATTTTCTCCTGAAAAGGACGAAGCTTGGTCAATTGAAATCTTTCCAAGTTTGTCTTCATTTTTGTCACCTGTATCGTATAAATATACAAGTATAAAGTGCAAAAGATTTCAAACCAGACAGAAATCACGAGCATATAGAATTTAAACAAATCAATATCAGTCACCTTTTCCTCCAAAAATGGTGTGTTTACAGGAAAACAGGACCAAAAGTGTCTCAATAACTCCCCTGCAGCAATGTAAAGGTGCTTCAGCTCTCCTTGGATGTCATTGGGCACCATTTCTGGAAAATAAATAAATAAATACCATAAGTAAAGTAGTAGAGTAGAGTAACTTCATCTCCTTGCCTCATAAAATAACCTTTTAAAAAAAAATTTTTATTGCATACTTACGGTTTATGGATTGTTGTCCAACAGATTGCATAAGGACGCCTCCTGGAGAGAGCGCTGCGATGGCAGAGGTTGCTGTGGTGCTGGACAACACCTAAATATTTGTACAGTAACACAGATTCTGTTTTAAAACTCAGAAACTTCATGTTCTGTAATTTCAAAGACACTTTTAAACATCCTAGATATACAGGCAATTGTAAATGATCTCGAATGGTAGTTCTAAGCTCAATTATATTATTGTCTTTTGTTTCAAATCCCATATTTTAATCATCTGAAATGGGAACATTTCTAAGCTGTTAATCCTTTTTTGGATTTAGATCATTATTGGATTCATCTAAGACGGATTTTGTAAATAAAAATTGTAGTAAGTGGAGATTTTATTTTCATGTTGTGATATTTATTCCCAGAAGAGTCTTTCTGCACATATAAAGTGACTCTGTGCCTCAGAGGTCCCCATGAGCTGAGGGACCTCATGAAACAAATTTAATTTCCTTTACATATTCTGCTCATTTCCTGGTACAAAAACAGACGTCCGAAGACGACGAGAAAACCTGTTAGAACAGTGTAACATCCTTTTTTTTCTGTTAAATACATAAACCAGTCTTCTGCAAAGTTTGTTTCAAGTGCAGATAAAACATAAACAACATGATATGTGAGGTTAGTCGTTAGTGCAAGAACCTGGTGTAATTTGGGTAATGTGTTAAAACGCCTTGTAAGGATGTGGGGAGTGTGATTTTCATTTAGCAACCAAATGTGTGACAAATATCCAGAAATATAAAACATAATCTGACCCGAGTTAGGTTGGGTTTGTAATTGGCCATCTCCTGCTGGATGTAGCCAACAGAGTTGATGATGTCTTGGCTGGTTGTATACTGCTGGGACTGAAGTGGAACAGGACCATGAGCATACCTGAGAAAGAAACAAGAGGAATGAATATTAATTCCCAGGACTCACCAATAAACATATTAATCAGCATTTGTAAGACATACAGATAGTCTATATTAATTAATTGTTAGCAGTAATAATAAGATTTTTTTTCCACCAAATTTTGAAAATTATAAAAAAAGTACAGAGACCACATCGGTTTCAAAATTCTAAAATGTAAACAGACGTAAACATCTACATTTTAAGTTTTGTACTAAAATTTCTGCCGTTTTAGTACAAAATATTTGTCTTGTACGGTTTTTGTTTTTGATGTGTTCCACAAATTTCAGCCCGGTGCTGTAAAGGGCACCATTTGAAGATAATTTAGATCAAGTCTGTGTTTGAGACTATTGGCACAAGCTCATTGTACATTTAATACCGATCCTTTAAAGTTCAGTTTGGAATTTCTGCCAGCTTAATTCTGTTTATAAAAATTCAAAATAATAAAAATTTTACTGCCATGTTTGGAATCTAAACCAGATATGGTTTAAAACCATGATCTAAAAGGGATGGCCGTATGATTTGTTTTTGTGCATTTATCTGGTTGTTTTTGTGTTTTTTAAGTCAAGTTGTGATCTTGAACATCAAAGGTAAAAGAAGTAATTTAAAGATAAATAAAAAATGTAAAAGTAACATTTTTAGAAATTACAATATTTTTATTTATTGAGGAAAAAAAGCAAAAAGTCTTATTTTTTTCCCATGCTGTCTTACTGATGATGTAGTAGACGTAACTTCCAAGGCATCCATGTCCTTACATCTTTCAATTTCAGGTTATAATCCAACCTCTTTAAAATGGAACAAAACAGACAAAGCAAACAGACGTTACCTGTCAGACTTCTTCAGATTTAACGCCACTGTCTTAGGAGTATTTTCCCTTTGCAGATCCTCATATTCTATGGCTTCTTGTAGTTTAACCTAAAAAAACATCAAAAAAACAAATCATTTCATAGTGGCAATCATTGTGGGGAGAAAAAATAGGTAAGAAGTTTATAGAGGCATCATACCTTCTTCAGTGGAGGCTGAAAGAAATCAGAATCTCTGGAGTTGCCGTCTGTGCTACTAGTCTCACTGGCTAGGTCGGTGGTCACATCTCTTTAAAACCAGAATAAAGTTAGCAGAAAGGAAACCACAGGAGTGCAAACGTATTTGATTTATTTGAAATGTTGATGTTTACCCCTTGCGTGAGCCTGCTGCCAGCACCATAGCGCTGTGATGGTTGAATCGCTTTATAATGGCAGAGTTACTACTCTCTTTCACTGACTTGTTTGCATTTGAGGTTGAAGGTAGGGCTTTGCTTATCCCATAACCCTGTTTCACAATAAAAAGTTGTTTTTAAGGTGGACATAGAATATAGTTACTAGTTAATACATAGGAAGCTTTTCTCATTACTGCAGCTGACTTTTCTCACCTCGTCTAATGTTTTATCCTCCAATGACAAAAGGTCAACTAATGGATTCTTCACTCCTTGGACCACCAGAGATTTTAACCCTGCATGTTAGGAAAACAGTATAATATTATTACTAAATATGGTTCACTTTGCACAGGAAAATATATACTTGCACTTTCGGTGTGAATGGTCAACAGCTACCTTTCTCATCCTGCTTGGCACATTCTGAGAAAATATCCTGAGAACCTGTGTTGATGCGGTCTCTGTGGAAATAATGAGACTGAAAAAAGCGTGTCCAGAACTCCTTCTCCGTCAGGTTATGAGGCACATTTTCACTATACTTCTGCTTCACTGCAAGACAGGTTTAGAAACAAGCAGCTACTATTAGATTGATAGGGTTTTTCTTTTGTTAATTTTTTGTACAAATTAAAGTCTGAAAGATGTGAGATGGATTTATATTCAGGGCTGAATGCGCTTTTACCCCTAAGTAAAATCTAGTGTAACTAACTGAGTTGAGAAGTCACGTCATTTGTAAATAGAGTCAACCTGTGAGTAATCTAACCTCAGTATTAATCCTGACCCTGAACACACCGTCCCTCCCATGAAATATGATGATGGCAGCAACAAGCAGTGGTTATGCTATGGAAGAAAACTTGCTAACAGACTGCAAAACACTTTAGACTATGGTGGAGGTTCAACTTCCAGGAGGATAACAACTTTAACCTTAAATATAAAGCCAGAGCTGTTTACACAAGTGTATTCATTTGTTAGAATAACCCAGCCAAAATTCAGTCCAAAATACAACTAAGGATCTGGACCAAGACTTGAAAATTGCAACCACTTCAATCAATCTGGGTCTGAGTTATTTTACAAAAAAAAAAAAATCTTTCTCTACATGTCTGAACCTGCTTGAACTTTACCAGAAAAGAACTGCAGCTTTAACAGTAATGAAAGGTAGTTGTGCGAATCACAGGAGCTGATTAAAAATGAATGCTACACCTTTCAGGTTTTTATTTGTCAAGAATCTTGATAATCCTTTCCTTCCACATAGCTGTTTTGGTCTAACACATCAAATCTCAATAAGTTAGAATTGAAGTTTATGATTGTAAAAGACAAAATAAGAAAAATCCAAGTGGTGTGGATACTTTTACAAGACACCATTTTTGTTTACCTGCAGGATATGTTCTAAATATGGACTCGATAATGTCCGCAGTCAAATTATATCTCAAGCCATTGCAGCCATCAGTCTGTGGTCTGATGTCCGCCTGCAGAGCAAAAACATGAAGCCCTTTCAGGTGCAGCAGTTTTTTTAGATACTCAAAACTGTCATAAGGAAGCATAAAGTAGTTGTGGATCATATTAGATGTATGTACTCACCAGAAATGCTCCAGATATTCCAACTTCCTGTTTGTTGTTGTAAGGTGCAGGTTCCCCATTATTCATGCCTCCTAACCGGTTGGCCCAAAATTCATCAGCACTGATCACTTGGCTCACCACAAGATCTTTGTACAGTTGGAAAAGCACCGGATCTTCCTGAAGCATCCTGTCGGAGCAGCAGCAAACACTGGAGGTAAGCAGTGAGTTCTCACAAAAAGCTGCAGAGCAAATCTGACTTGAATTCACTCTTAAATTAATATTACGTAAGAATAATGACTGAAATTATATCATAAAGTTAAGACCCTACTCTATTTTGATCACACAAAAATGATTCAGATTTAAACTTTGCCCATGTGGACACTAATTAGTTATAGTTGCTAAATTCTTGGGACAAAAATAAATGCCATATGGACAATTTTGTCTGTTTTGCAAATATAAAAATGATTCCTCCAGATATTCCCACATCCTGCTCACATTTCACTTTAAATTAGTCAACACAGTGTCTAGCTAATACATTCATTATCCTTTGGAAGTTTGGTGAGTGTTCAGCAATACCTGGTCAAGAAATTTGAAAATAAATCCAGCATCTACAACATTACACAAACATTTAGTTTGAGCCTAACAAAACATTAATATCTTCTCCACTTTTATCTGACAGATATTTTGGAAAGAGAAGGGACAGCTCTAGATATCTAATTAGTAATCTTGTTTAGTGCTGTTGACAACTCATACTTTTTGCCAAGTATTTCATCTGTCACCCTGTCAACGTTTAGCAACAGAAAACGTTCTCTTGGACAGAGTAAATCAAAAAACAAAAAAAAGGGAAAAACACTGGAGTAATGTAGGATTTAACAAACCGTTTAACTGAAATACAATGTGTTCATAAAGAATTACACACATACGGTAAGTGTTCTTATGTGTGTAATTGTTATCAAACAACAGAGTGGTTCTATTAAAGCATTTACTTTAGAGCAGCAGAAGACATCAAACTGCAATCTTAATTGCAATATCAATATTTGCAGCAGTGCAGTAGCAATAGACAATCTGAATACAATATCTGGCGAGTTAAAAATATTCCAATTTATATACATCCAGATTATCTATATAATTCTGACAATTACTGCCTTTGATGCCCAAAGCTGACATACATTTTAGTAATTGAGATGTTCAAGATCGCTGAAAATGATGGTGACAGCATGATGTTGGAGCCAATACCATTATTGCAATCTTAAACAACAATGTAATAACGTTTCCCCAATACAGTGCAATTATAATTTAACAAAAGCTTTAGCACGGGTTCTCCAATTTATAAATGTTTAAGAGTTATTCTTCTTGAATGCTAGAGGATGAAACATTAAAATAATCCAGTTAGATGAACGTGATCAGTCTGAAACCAGAGAAGGATTTTTACCTGTTTTTCTCCTCCAGCTCCTTGTTGGCCTTCTTCTTGAACTTTGGCAGTAGCTGCTGCAGCAGCTCCTTGGCAGCATCTCTGTCTTTAAGTGCAGGTGCTCTCATTGGCAAAGTGGAATGTGGTACTATCTCCGGTGTGAAGGACCAGTTGGAGCTGAATCTTGGCTTTACCATCAGGACTGATCTTCTGACCTGCACACATGTGTAACACACATGATACATAGAAAGATACACACTTTTCTCTCTGTTACACATGGAACAGTAAAGTGCGTTTTGAAATCAACACAAACACACAAGATTTTTGGTTTTAGTTCTGCAGGGACTCACAGCGGATGTCTGAATACAGGTGGCTGACAGTGAAGCGGTCTTTGCCTTCTGGACCCCAGGCTATTCTTTCAGCCATCAGGTAGAGTGTGCCATCCTGCTTCCTCTGACGGACTTTCTTCACCACCAGCAGAACCTCCTCTGACAGAGATGCCATGGCCCAAACAGGTAACTGGTAGAACGGAAAGCCAATGTTTAAGGGGACACATAAAAAAAGTGTGAAAAAAAGCTTAGAAAGAACAATTTATTAACAAAGACCCGCAAAGAGACTGTAGGCATATCGGAAGCCTGGAGATTTCACTACAGCACTTAACTTTGTGCTTAAGATATAAGCAAAACATTTCTGTCAAACAAATGATAAAAGCCTAAATATATACGTTCTTCCCCTTACAGTTAATATATCCTCTGCAAAGCGTACAGTTTCATCTCCTTAGAGCAGCTAACCAGACTGACGTTAGCTAACAGAGAGGAAGAAAAAGCTTCAGGCTGAAGTCGGCAGCAAACTTACTTTACCTTAAAATAAATCAATACTGCAACGATTACGTCCTTCTAACGGAACACATAATGTCGGAAAGATATTTTTCAGGCTCACAAAACTTCAGACTGAACAATTTTAAGATTAATTTAAACTACTCTAACAGAGAACGATCTGACTCCTGCGCCGGGCGACATAACTGCTAGACGACGTGTTACACTGAAAAGATTCCGAGTCAGATAAATAACTGCCAACAAACAGTTCCACACAGGAAACTTCCCCCACAGAAGACTCCAACGTCACAGCGCCACACAGAGGTAGAACCAAAGAACAGCATATTATTTAGCCGTCATGTTTTGTTGCAACTTCAAACAACGTAGCAACATGTTCCATAAAAAACATTTTATGTTGCTATCTTCAGAGATAAATAATTAGGAATGCAGTCATTTTTCTAGTTAATTGCAGCCATTTGGGGTTTTGAGAAAAGAAAAATCCATTTTTCCAATTGAGAATGCGTGATGCAGAGGTGAGTAGGAGCTAGCTACTTTTACTGTTATATTTACGATTTAGGGGGGGGAAAATAAAAAAAAGTACTATATCGTACGTTTCACTTTTAATTATTATAAGTATTGCTATTCTTACTTTAGTTACATTCCTGGATAATTCTACCCACTTCGAGTAACTTCAATGAATGGAGGCGAAGCTTGTTTAAACCAAGACTAACCTGGTTTACGTAAAAATTAGACTTCCTGTTTGTACACAAGCTTTGTTATTTTCTTTCTGCTGGACCATTTAGAGTGCAAGAAGACACATTAAACACTATTGTCATTGGAAGTTCTTTTCTCTGTTTTAATATGTTTTATTAAAGGGCCCACAAAAAAATAATTATTTTGCAGAAGCACTGTCACAAATCTCAACCGTCTTACCTTACAGAAGGTTTTCTTCACAATCATGAAATACTACACACTGCCTATGTGAGGTCCAGTATTCTAGGTGTTTTTGCCTTTACAGACTTAATTTAATCACTTTAAGTAATTTATTAATTTAATTATTTTATTGTTAGAGAAAGATAAATACTAGATACATTAAATTTTCTATATCATTTCCTATCTAAAAAAACTCAGGGTTTTCCTAAGTGTTATCTCTATCATAGTTAGTTAAATATTTTGTCAAATAAACTTATATTTATACCAGTTTAAATTGTGAACAGTTTGCATTGACTCATTTCAGTCAAAGGTACCAAACTCTGCTTCAATAATGCAATTACAAATTCTATTTTTTTTATGACCTCTGGTCCCAAAATAGAATGAAAAGATAGATTTTCATACATTTTGCAGCAATATAAATGACAGATTTGTAATTAGCAAGTGGTCAAAAGCTTAAAACTACTTCTTAGGCAAGTCACTGGCTATGTTAATAGTTGGCACCTTTTGTTCACAACTGCTTTTTTATTTACTGGAAGGAAGAAAAAAAATCTGGATATATATTTTGTCTCTTTATTTAGTGAAAAACCCTCTCTACAGTCTGAAAATATGGTGCAAGTTAATAAATGGGAATCGTTCAGAAACATGAAAGAGACCTTGCAAAACAGTTACCAAACAGAATAACTGTAATTAAGTATGGTAATTTTAGTTAGTTTCATTTAAGTATTTAAGTAAATTTTATAAGTGCCCCAAGGAGAAAATACTTTTATGAATGTATAAAGTAAAAATATTTAATTCTCCCTCCACATGTTATGATCATGCAGTTTAAACAAATTATCACAAACTGAATAGTAATAATGACCAACTGAAAAACAGACAACTAAAATGCTGTTATTGTAATAGACTTCAAAAACTATTGCATTGTACTAAGGAATAAACATTTAGCATAGTAAAAAACACTCAGATCATTGATGAATTAGAAATTTATTGAGTCAAAGACAGAAGTTTGAAACAGCAGATACAGCAATTTACTATTAATCAAAAGATGAATATATATTCAAAGCTATTTCACCCTAAAGAAAATTTCCATATAAGCACGTGCTTTTAAAAATATTTTGGATCAGTTCGATCTACAGAGCTGCGTATTTCAAAGCATGAAAGCACCCATAGTGTTTGTAAATAAGTATTAATCTGTTTCCCCTAAAGAGTTAAAATTTCCATTGTTGGCCTTAATCGTGTGTCCCATCAACGTTTGTCCCACTCTTTACATTTAGCAGGTTGGCAGCCACACTTTGCAATTGAAATGTATGCCTGTTTAATTTTGCTGCCATCTGAACACTTCATCTCCACCTCTTTCTTGCTGGTAGCAATCTCTCGACAGCAGGTACAAGAATGCATGAGACTGTTGGCCTCCACTGAGTACCTGTAAATAAAGACAGAGACATCCATGTCAACATATAATTTTTTAGTAGATTCTGCTGCATACGCTTTAGTTAAATGATTTACAAATCTTACATAGATGAGGATGATTCACAGGATCCCCCACAGGATGTGAGCTCCACCGGCTCAACTGACTCGCAGTTCTTTACGTACAGTTTGGTAGTGTTCTTGTGAAGCTCACAGTTGTAGCGAGGTGTACCTGTGAACCACAAATAATTAGTTTTAGAAACACACACTTGCAGGGAAAACATAATGGACAATAAAAAAAAATCTAAGTTTATCATTTTTGTTTCTTGTCTAAAAATGTTCTACTTTTTTAGGCTTCTACGCTGTTTGACAAAATTCTAAGTATTTACATCCTCATTATCCTCAATTGACACATTCTATTGCAGAAAGCTAAGGGAATAAGTAATTTATAGCCTAAAAGTAGTTTAAAATTAAAACCAAAAATGTATTTATAGTTGTGAAAGATGTAAATGGAGGCTGACATTTTTGTAAACTAACATCTTTTGAAATATTATGTAGTATTTTGCAAGTTCATAACCCGATACTTACAGGTTCTGCAGCATCCATTCATGTCACTTGTTTCTGTTCCCTGAAATGCATAAAAAAAATTACACGTGTGACTGTGATCACTGATGTCACACTTCTGTGTTGGAAGTGTGCAGTGCCTAATTTTTGTTAAAGTATAATGTTGACCCGCCTCACATGCCTGAACTCATTTTATTGCTATTACTGTTTTACAGATTAAAGTAGTCATTTTTTAAGCATCTATTAAGCCAACTTATCGTAAAGCAAAAAAATTTTATTTATAAAAATGTTATATACTATATTATCATCTTAGACCAAAACACACATCAACTTTCTTTAAGGCACTTAATACTCACTGGAACACAGTTGTCCGGGTCAAATGCAGGACATGTAGTTTGGTTTCTGAAAACCATGAATTCATCTTTCACCTTCTGGCAATCATATTGGGTGCAGTTGTCGTTTGGTGGTGAAAACGATTCTGACGGCTGTGAACATGCGTAGAAGAGCAGGGTTAGTGTAGTCACAATGTGACTTAGAACTGAGATGAAGGTTGCAAGCTGTTAAGCATTTTTTTGTATGTTTGTATTGTACTTTAATCACCTTAAGAATTACTGGCGAGTTCAAACCAGGGACGTCAAAAATACAGTGTGTCTGTTTACATGATCCGCAGCATTCTCCAGGCTGATCCACATGCATGTAACCCTATCAAAAATGTACAGTTTAATAAGTTTCTAATTGGAAATAATTTAGTCTATGTAATTTTAACAACTTCTAGCTCTAGTAAAGGAATGCTATCTGGCAATAAGATATAAAATAACATCCATTCTACTGCAACACTAACATGATTCAAAATTTATTGAACTGGATAGTTGTAGTATTTTGTCAGAAATTGTATCGGGAATAATCATCTAAATTAAAGAGTATGATTTGAAATAACTAAGAAATGTTGAGCCATTATAAACGTGTTACCATTAGTACCAAAACCAAACTGATGCACATAGTCATACTTAGAGCATCAACTTTTAATATTTAGAAAATAAATTTGTAAGTTACTTATCTGATCTTATGAGTAACATTTTCTATAATGTAAAATATTTCTATCCAATATACAACTTATCTGGCATTAAGATCATCTAATTACCTTTTTACAAATGATGTTACACTGTATTTGCTGACACTCTATGGTGTTCAGCTTAGTCTTTGGATCTTGTTTGTTTGTGCAGAGGCAGTGTTCACATGGGTTCTTGGAAAAGTTTGCACCTGGCTGTGGGAAACACAATGAAAAGTATTTATACATACAAGGTACGACATATTAAAACAGCAAAAAACAGTTCTTACCTTGTACACTGTATCATTGTAGACGCATACACCTTTTGGTTCTACATGAGACAGTAAAAGGGATTATGTTGATATTAAGATTAGTTTTTGCATTTGAAAAACTGCTGGGTTGTTTCACGAGAGGAAGTGAACATGGGAAAAGGTAATGATGGAAAGCTGAATTAAACAGTGTGAGGTATTTACAGTAATTGACGAGTTGAAATCGGAAGTAGTCAATAGAAAGATGATTTTTTATACTTTTTTGGGAAATAATCATTATTATTATCAGTAATAAATAATGATGAGTAGTTATAGTAAGAAACGTACCACAGGTGAAGACCGGGCAGCAGCTTTCATTGGAAACTTTGACATTTAACTCAAAGCCAAGTTCACACTTTTGTGTTGGTGATGAACAGCGTTTTTTATCACACTCTGTTGGTAAACATGGTGTATATCAGTTAGTTAATTTAGATTATTTTTGCTAAAACATGTTATATGTCATAAATGCAGTTGTACTAATTGAAATTGCTTACCACATGTCAGTTCCTGGCAGCAGTTAACTGTTTGGTTTACCAACACCTCGCCATCCTCTGTGCACTTTATTGGTTTTTGTGTCGGGCAAACTAGAGGCTCACACTTAACACTCAGAGAACTTTTGTCACAATTGCATTGCTGGCAGCCACTTTTCCATGTGTCACCAATCTGTTAATATTATGAAAAAAATATATGTTACAGCAACAGACAAACTGATAGAAAAAAGACAATGTATGAGAATATACCTGTTTAGGTTCACCAGCAGGTCCAGTGCAACCTTAATAAACAATAAAAATGGTTTAATTGGACATTAAACAAAAATACATTGTTCATTGTTCTGGCAAAGAACAAAAACTATTCTCACAGGATGAGACACAGGTGTCAGAGCCTGAACCAAACAACATCGTCCCCACAGGGCAGAAACATCCCTCCACTAATCCATTGCAAGTAGCTTCTTCTCCTGCACACTGCTGTTTGAGCTTATTATTGAATCTGAATGTAAAACAAATGACAGTTAAAATTCAGCTTCCAACTTGTGAAGAACAATGGAATCACAATGCAGCACAGTACATTCAAGTAAACATTAGGAAATATCCCAAATAAACAATAAATATTTCCAAGGAATCTTACTTCAATGTTACCACTTTCACTTGACACCATGTTGCTTTAAACACTTTGTCAAACATTATAAATACACCAGGAACAATAGCAATCACAGAGATGATACTTTATGTTACATAACTAACTTTCAGAAAACTGCTCTGTTTTACAGTATAACTGCTAACTATAAACTGTGTTTGGGACCACAGTTACGTTTCAATTTAATATCGCTTGGTGATATAACAAATTGGTTGGCATAACAATAGATAAACTGACTTTGAAAATTTATTATTTCAACATGTAGTTTGTTTTTGATCCTTTCAGGGGGATATGTGTGGTTTCAGATATGAAGGAAGCCAGATTTAGCTCTATCACAGGCTGGTAGTACTGTTTAAATGACCTACAAGACATCGTCTATGTTGAGCTTTTCTCTGGTTTTGACTGATTACAGGACACTTCAGAAACCAAATTACACCACTCCTGGTGCCACCTAATACATTGTGGGAGCAATTCTAGACTTGGAAACTGCATAGCGAATGATTATCGATTGATTAGATAGTTTCTTCAATGTTCTTGAGTTTTTTTCTTAATGAGCAATTTGAAAATATTTAACCTGTAGGTGATACTTTATTCTCAAATATTTTTTGTAGGTGTTGATAAAAAACTGTTGGCAGCCACGATGGATAGAAAGTTTCTTGTCAATGTGAGGTTGAGCATGGTTTGAAGCAAAAGTGTATTTGAGAATTCACTGGTCAGTATTTGTACATTTTGATTGTGATAAAAGACAAGTAAATTTGTTAGAAAGGTTTGTTAGCTTGCATAGTCAATGTTAGGCAGACAGACATCCTAAAATGCAAAAAATGTCTTCATTGTTGTTTGTCAGTTTTCAATTATAAACTGCAAAAGCAGTGTCCTTACCCTGCATTGCAGGTTTCAACAATACTTGGCCCACAGGCCTTGTATACTTTATTTGCTGGACATTTGTAGCCTGCAACAAAAAGAAGTATATTGCATTAACAATAACATGCATGGAAAATTCCATTTGAGAGGAAATTACTTTCTACAGAAGCAAAGCCGTCTTACCACACTCTCCTTTAGTCAGGTTTCTCCAGTCTATACACTCAGATGCCTCAGCACACATCATGGCATATGCCGCCAGACTGGTGCAGCCCACGGTGGAGTTTGGCATTTGGCAAACGTCAAATTTACAAGCTTCATAATATGAATTGGGCGCAATTTTTTTGTGACAGTTCTTGAACATCCTTATTGTAAAAATGAACATAAAACAAGTTAAATTAGGTTTACAGAAAAATGTTTTCACATGTTCAACTTATTTTGTAAATTCTCACTCGTGGTTTATGATTTCACAGAGGGCAGGTTTGCATGGCGGTTTCGGTGGCCCTGTTATTGGAGGAGGTCGAGTAGGCACAGACTCACAGTATGGTTTATTTTTATCCTTTACATGCCAGTTATATGCCATCTCAGAGCATAATGGATGAATTTCACCATTTGGTAACCTGCAGTCATTTTTCTTGTTATTGTCGCAGTAGCCTTGTTAAAAAGAAGAAACATCCATAGGAAATAGATTACGAACTCACAAATAGAAAAGGTTTCTAACATTCCTAATGTGAATGTTCATGCTATTTATTTGAAGTGTAATCTTGGTATTCAAGACTCTATCCCTTCTTTCATTCTTACATTTTTAGCTCTGGCAGATTAGTTTGTTCTTCAGTTGAATAGTACAGGATGTATGTCACATTAAAGGTGTTGAAATGGTTCATAATGGACCATTGTTTTTAAAACATGAGAACTGGCAGGGGTGAGGAGACTTTTGTATCGACTGCATGTTGGCTGTTTTCCTCATCATGGTATTGTGCAGCGAGGGTTTTCCCTCTAGTTATTTCTTGCATAAAGCTATAAATTAAAGTTTTCTTTGGGAGATGTAGTGATTTCAACTAAAAGTATTTATCCTATTGTTAACAAAATGCTATTATAAATGTTTTTACTAAACAGTGCCATTATATTTTTCTACCTACTAAGATAAGAATCACCATTTATTTTTAGCTTGTCACAAGTTATAGGGTTGCTTACCACACTGTCCTTCTGTGTTGCTGTGGAAAAGTGAAAATGGCAAGTCAATACTGAACAGAAGCCCAGTGAATGAAACAGTGGCATCTATCGCTGGGATTTTAAGAACCATCTGAATTCCTGCGCTTGTAATAATGAAGTCCTTATTTGAGTAGGTTGGAGTCACTTTCGTTCCATTAACATATATCTAAACATGAATGACAGGTGAAAAAAAGCATGATTACATTTATGTAATACAAACATATTTGGAGAAGGTTAGAGATAGCCATACGTACCAAATTCGGAGTTTTTGAGGTTCTATTCTGTGTAAGAGTTACTTCATAGTTTTTGTAATATATAATCAAAGCTTTGGGGCACGTCACAGTTCCAGAAGGCATCACAATTTTCATTGTCAATAAGAATTTTTAAATTGTATTTGGGAATTATCTCTTTGACCAAGACGTATGTGCAGTTGTGCTGGAAACTGTAATATTGGCCATCAAATGTATTGTAATGGGGATCTCCCCAGCCTGTACAAAGACCTGAAAACAGTATATTAACATTAAATTGTGTTTAATCACAAAAATATTGCATGTAGCTATCTGTAGCTGTGTGAAATTTTTTCATCAAACTCACATTTGCACTCGTACTGAAAACAGCAGCCTCCTTCATCAAAAACCTTAATAGGTTCAAAACCGTTGTCACAAACTGGTTATGGGTGCTGATTTACATGGTACATGTTCTGTGACCTCTTTTCCTTTCTCACAGGTGCTTTTGGTGCATTTGTCTGAACTCCAGGATTCTCCATCCTGTAAAAGAAATACTTTCAGCAATATACAAGCACTGTCTTTATATTTAAACTCTCTACTGGCATATATTCAAATTGTAGAATACAAATACCCAAAATTGTATTGGCTTTAATTTGAATGCTTGTTTACACTTTTTTTAACAGTTGGTCGTGGTGGTCAAGCCATTAAAGGCAATGTAATCTAACCAAAAGAAGAGATTGTAAACAAGCAAATATATTTTTTGCTTGCTTCAGTATATGTAGTGAGCTTTTTGCCAACATTTGCCAACAAGCACAAGCAAATAATTAATTTTACAGATCTTCTCAGCTGCTTCACATTAAACTGCCTTGAGTGATAAGTCTTTTTTTTTAAATCAACACTATTTTTAATATGGACAGTGTATAAGGTTGGTTACCTTTCTCGGTGGTGTAAGAAATGGGCAGTCTATCTTAGCAGGTGTTGATGTGCCAATGTGTGTTGTAGTTCCAGCTTTCTTTGTGGTAGCTGGAGGTCTTGGTGGAGTTGTTGGGTGACACGGTCTGGCATGCTTTTCAACACTACAGTTCAAACTGCAGTAGGCAGTGAAACAATAGACTCCATCAGTCTTGTTGTACATGAAGCTACCTAATTTACAGTAAAAAGAAAAGTTTGAGATAAAATTAATAAATTATGTCAGAAAAAAATGGAAATTGTTGATACGTTATTTTCTTAATAGAACAGAATAGAATATTTCATAAACAGTTCAACACTGCCCTCATCAAGCAAAAATGAGCATCATTTGCCATCTGAATTTATTCTGCTAATAAATACAGGAGTAAAACCAGGTTAAAATTTCTGTACAGTGGCAGTTTCTCATATGGGTGACATGGGCAACCGCCTAGAGTGGCATTTTGTGGGGGCGGCATGAACCTCCCCTGTTCCCATCCTCCAATACCTACCCCCCTTTACAATTATTCCCCTTCCCCTCTGCTCTCAGAACCACAGGATCTGAGTGTCACCAGGGCCTTATTACAATACGAGTATCTGTTAATTAAATTTGATATATAAATAGATATCAAGTACAGCAACAACGAATTATGAAAAAAGTACAAAGCTTACCAGGTGAGAAAGCCTGATTCATGTAATTGCAAGAGCACAATGTTGTTCTGCCAGTGCTTTCTGGTTTTGTGGTTTCTCCAGTGATGATGGTGCTAGATTTTTCTACAATTCCTGAGGTTGGAGTTTCTACGTAACGTGTTGTAGATGTTTCAATGACAATTGGAGTTGTGGTTCTCTCAGTCTCTATTGTTGAGGTCTCTTTGTAATGTGTTGTGGAGACTGTTTCTGTAATTATGTTTGTAGTTTCAGATGTTTGAGTGCCAGTAGTTGTAGTTTCTGTATGAGGTGTTGTAGGTTTTGATGTAATTATTGGTGTGGATTTTTCAGTCTCTATTGTTGGGGTAGTTGTTTCTACATTGAATTGTTGTTGTGGAGACTGTTCCTGTAATTATGTTTGTAGTTTCAGATGTTTGAGTGCCAGTAGTTGTAGTTTCTGTATGAGGTGTTGTAGGTTTTGATGTAATTATTGGTGTGGATTTTTCAGTCTCTATTGTTGGGGTAGTTGTTTCTGCAGGAATTGTTGTTGTGGAGACTGTTCCTGTAATTATGTTTGTAGTTTCAGATGTTTGAGTGCCAGTAGTTGTAGTTTCTGTATGAGGTGTTGTAGGTTTTGATGTAATTATTGGTGTGGATTTTTCAGTCTCTATTGTTGGGGTAGTTGTTTCTACTTGAATTGTTGTTGTGGAGACTGTTCCTGTAATTATGTTTGTAGTTTCAGATGTTTGAGTGCCAGTAGTTGTAGTTTCTGTATGAGGTGTTGTAGGTTTTGATGTAATTATTGGTGTGGATTTTTCAGTCTCTATTGTTGGGGTAGTTGTTTCTGCAGGAATTGTTGTTGTGGAGACTGTTCCTGTAATTATGTTTGTAGTTTCAGATGTTTGAGTGCCAGTAGTTGTAGTTTCTGTATGAGGTGTTGTAGGTTTTGATGTAATTATTGGTGTGGATTTTTCAGTCTCTATTGTTGGGGTAGTTGTTTCTACATGAATTGTTGTTGTGGAGACTGTTCCTGTAATTATGTTTGTAGTTTCAGATGTTTGAGTGCCAGTAGTTGTAGTTTCTGTATGAGGTGTTGTAGGTTTTGATGTAATTATTGGTGTGGATTTTTCAGTCTCTATTGTTGGGGTAGTTGTTTCTGCAGGAATTGTTGTTGTGGAGACTGTTCCTGTAATTATGTTTGTAGTTTCAGATGTTTGAGTGCCAGTAGTTGTAGTTTCTGTATGAGGTGTTGTAGGTTTTGATGTAATTATTGGTGTGGATTTTTCAGTCTCTATTGTTGGGGTAGTTGTTTCTACATGAATTGTTGTTGTGGAGACTGTTCCTGTAATTATGTTTGTAGTTTCAGATGTTTGAGTGCCAGTAGTTGTAGTTTCTATATGAGGTGTTGTAGGTTTTGATGTAATTATTGGTGTGGATTTTTCAGTCTCTATTGTTGGGGTAGTTGTTTCTACATGAATTGTTGTTGTGGAGACTGTTCCTGTAATTATGTTTGTAGTTTCAGATGTTTGAGTGCCAGTAGTTGTAGTTTCTGTATGAGGTGTTGTAGGTTTTGATGTAATTATTGGTGTGGATTTTTCAGTCTCTATTGTTGGGGTAGTTGTTTCTGCAGGAATTGTTGTTGTGGAGAATATTTCTGTAATTATGTTTGTAGTTTCAGATGTTTGAGTGCCAGTAGTTGTAGTTTCTGTATGAGGTGTTGTAGGTTTTGATGTAATTATTGGTGTGGATTTTTCAGTCTGTATTGTTGGGGTAGTTGTTTCTACATGAATTGTTGTTGTGGAGACTGTTCCTGTAATTATGTTTGTAGTTTCAGATGTTTGAGTGCCAGTAGTTGTAGTTTCTGTATGAGGTGTTGTAGGTTTTGATGTAATTATTGGTGTGGATTTTTCAGTCTCTATTGTTGGGGTAGTTGTTTCTACATGAATTGTTGTTGTGGAGACTGTTCCTGTAATTATGTTTGTAGTTTCAGATGTTTGAGTGCCAGTAGTTGTAGTTTCTGTATGAGGTGTTGTAGGTTTTGATGTAATTATTGGTGTGGATTTTTCAGTCTCTATTGTTGGGGTAGTTGTTTCTACATGAATTGTTGTTGTGGAGACTGTTCCTGTAATTATGTTTGTAGTTTCAGATGTTTGAGTGCCAGTAGTTGTAGTTTCTGTATGAGGTGTTGTAGGTTTTGATGTTATTATTGGTGTGGATTTTTCAGTCTCTATTGTTGGGGTAGTTGTTTCTACATGAATTGTTGTTGTGGAGACTGTTCCTGTAATTATGTTTGTAGTTTCAGATGTTTGAGTGCCAGTAGTTGTAGTTTCTATATGAGGTGTTGTAGGTTTTGATGTAATTATTGGTGTGGATTTTTCAGTCTGTATTGTTGGGGTAGTTGTTTCTACATGAATTGTTGTTGTGGAGACTGTTCCTGTAATTATGTTTGTAGTTTCAGATGTTTGAGTGCCAGTAGTTGTAGTTTCTGTATGAGGTGTTGTAGGTTTTGATGTAATTATTGGTGTGGATTTTTCAGTCTCTATTGTTGGGGTAGTTGTTTCTACATGAATTGTTGTTGTGGAGACTGTTCCTGTAATTATGTTTGTAGTTTCAGATGTTTGAGTGCCAGTAGTTGTAGTTTCTGTATGAGGTGTTGTAGGTTTTGATGTAATTATTTTTGTGGATTTTTCAGTCTCTATTGTTGGGGTAGTTGTTTCTACATGAATTGTTGTTGTGGAGACTGTTCCTGTAATTATGTTTGTAGTTTCAGATGTTTGAGTGCCAGTAGTTGTAGTTTCTGTATGAGGTGTTGTAGGTTTTGATGTAATTTTTGGTGTGGATTTTTCAGTCTCTATTGTTGGGGTAGTTGTTTCTGCAGGAATTGTTGTTGTGGTTTTTATGCCCGTAATTATATGTGCTGTACTTGGTTTTTCAGTGCTGTGGGTTCCAGTTACTAAATGAGGTGTTGTGGATGTCTCTTTAAACATTGTTGTGGTTCTCTCAGTCTCTATTGTTGAGGTAGGAGTCTCTTTGTAATGTGTTGTGGGGACTGTTTCTGTAATTATGTTTGTAGTTTCAGGTGTTTGAGTGCCAGTAGTTGTAGTTTCTGTATGAGGTGTAGTAGGTTTTGGTGTAATTATTGGTGTGGATTTTTCAGTCTCTATTGTTGGGGTAGTTGTTTCTGCATGAATTGTTGTTGTGGAGACTGTTTCTGTAATTATGTTTGTAGTTTCAGATGTTTGAGTGCCAGTAGTTGTAGTTTCTATATGAGGTGTTGTAGGTTTTGATGTAATTTTTGGTGTGGATTTTTCAGTCTCTATTGTTGGGGTAGTTGTTTCTACATGAATTGTTGTTGTGGAGACTGTTCCTGTAATTATGTTTGTAGTTTCAGATGTTTGAGTGCCAGTAGTTGTAGTTTCTGTATGAGGTGTTGTAGGTTTTGATGTAATTATTGGTGTGGATTTTTCAGTCTCTATTGTTGGGGTAGTTGTTTCTACATGAATTGTTGTTGTGCTAGGCCCACATATGTAAGTGCAACATTTTACCCGAATTTCATAATCATAACATTTTGGAGGTGTCTGATCCTTATTACGACAGATTAGTCCATCCGTAGGGCTGCAGGTTACATTTTGATTTAAATCTTCTAAAGGCACATCTTTAAAAAAATTGGATCGACACTGAATTTCTAGTGGTTTTCTACAAACACTCAAATCTGGATCAGAAATCTTTTCTAATGTTTCATAATCTCCATCTCTATCGTGTCCAGGGTAGTCATTGTTAATCCATTTTGACCATTTGCAAATATAGCAGTCACTGGGTGCTGTAGTAGATGTTTCTGGGACTGTGGATTTTTCAGTCTCTATTGTTGGGGTAGTTGTTTCTGCATGAATTGTTGTTGTGGAGAATATTTCTGTAATTATGTTTGTAATTTCAGGTGTTTGAGTGCCAGTAGTTGTAGTTTCTATATGAGGTGTTGTAGGTTTTGGTGTAATTATTGGTGTGGATTTTTCAGTCTCTATTGTTGGGGTAGTTTTTCCTGTATGAATTGTTGTTGTGCTAGACCCACATATGTAAGTGCAACATTTTACCCGAATTTCATAATCATAACATTTTGGAGGTGTTTGATCCTTATTACGACAGATTAGTCCATCCGTAGGGCTGCAGATTACATTTTGATTTAAATCTTCTAAAGGCACATCTTTAAAAAAATTGGCTCGACACTGAATTTCTAGTGGTTTTCTACAAACACTCAAATCTGGATCAGAAATCTTTTCTAATGTTTCATAATCTCCATCTCTATCGTGTCCAGGATAGTCATTGTTAATCCAATTTGACCATTTGCAAATATAGCAGTCACTGGGTGCTGTAGTAGATGTTTCTGGGACTGTAGATTTTTCAGTCTCTATTGTTGGGGTAGTTGTTTCTGCATGAATTGTTGTTGTGGAGAATATTTCTGTAATTATGTTCGTAATTTCAGGTGTTTGAGTGCCAGCAGTTGTAGTTTCTGTATGAGGTGTTGTAGGTTTTGATGTAATTATTGGTGTGGATTTTTCAGTCTCTATTGTTGGGGTAGTTGTTTCTACATGAATTGTTGTTGTGGAGACTGTTCCTGTAATTATGTTTGTAGTTTCAGATGTTTGAGTGCCAGTAGTTGTAGTTTCTGTATGAGGTGTTGTAGGTTTTGATGTAATTTTTGGTGTGGATTTTTCAGTCTCTATTGTTGGGGTAGTTGTTTCTGCAGGAATTGTTGTTGTGGTTTTTATGCCCGTAATTATATGTGCTGTACTTGGTTTTTCAGTGCTGTGGGTTCCAGTTACTAAATGAGGTGTTGTGGATGTCTCTTTAAACATTGTTGTGGTTCTCTCAGTCTCTATTGTTGAGGTAGGAGTCTCTTTGTAATGTGTTGTGGGGACTGTTTCTGTAATTATGTTTGTAGTTTCAGGTGTTTGAGTGCCAGTAGTTGTAGTTTCTGTATGAGGTGTAGTAGGTTTTGGTGTAATTATTGGTGTGGATTTTTCAGTCTCTATTGTTGGGGTAGTTGTTTCTGCATGAATTGTTGTTGTGGAGACTGTTTCTGTAATTATGTTTGTAGTTTCAGATGTTTGAGTGCCAGTAGTTGTAGTTTCTATATGAGGTGTTGTAGGTTTTGATGTAATTATTGGTGTGGATTTTTCAGTCTCTATTGTTGGGGTAGTTGTTTCTACATGAATTGTTGTTGTGGAGACTGTTCCTGTAATTATGTTTGTGGTTTCAGATGTTTGAGTGCCAGTAGTTGTAGTTTCTGTATGAGGTGTTGTAGGTTTTGATGTAATTATTGGTGTGGATTTTTCAGTCTCTATTGTTGGGGTAGTTGTTTCTACATGAATTGTTGTTGTGGAGACTGTTCCTGTAATTATGTTTGTAGTTTCAGATGTTTGAGTGCCAGTAGTTGTAGTTTCTGTATGAGGTGTTGTAGGTTTTGATGTAATTATTGGTGTGGATTTTTCAGTCTCTATTGTTGGGGTAGTTTTTCCTGTATGAATTGTTGTTGTGCTAGTCCCACATATGTAAGTGCAACATTTTACCCGAATTTCATAATCATAACATTTTGGAGGTGTCTGATCCTTATTACGACAGATTAGTCCATCCGTAGGGCTGCAGGTTACATTTTGATTTAAATCTTCTAAAGGCACATCTTTAAAAAAATTGGATCGACACTGAATTTCTAGTGGTTTTCTACAAACACTCAAATCTGGATCAGAAATCTTTTCTAATGTTTCATAATCTCCATCTCTATCGTGTCCAGGGTAGTCATTGTTAATCCAATTTGACCATTTGCAAATATAGCAGTCACTGGGTGCTGTAGTAGATGTTTCTGGGACTGTGGATTTTTCAGTCTCTATTGTTGGGGTAGTTGTTTCTGCATGAATTGTTGTTGTGGAGAATATTTCTGTAATTATGTTTGTAATTTCAGGTGTTTGAGTGCCAGTAGTTGTAGTTTCTATATGAGGTGTTGTAGGTTTTGGTGTAATTATTGGTGTGGATTTTTCAGTCTCTATTGTTGGGGTAGTTTTTCCTGTATGAATTGTTGTTGTGCTAGACCCACATATGTAAGTGCAACATTTTACCCGAATTTCATAATCATAACATTTTGGAGGTGTTTGATCCTTATTACGACAGATTAGTCCATCTGTAGGGCTGCAGATTACATTTTGATTTAAATCTTCTAAAGGCACATCTTTAAAAAAATTGGCTCGACACTGAATTTCTAGTGGTTTTCTACAAACACTCAAATCTGGATCAGAAATCTTTTCTAATGTTTCATAATCTCCATCTCTATCGTGTCCAGGGTAGTCATTGTTAATCCAATTTGACCATTTGCAAATATAGCAGTCACTGGGTGCTGTAGTAGATGTTTCTGGGACTGTGGATTTTTCAGTCTCTATTGTTGGGGTAGTTGTTTCTGCATGAATTGTTGTTGTGGAGAATATTTCTGTAATTATGTTTGTAATTTCAGGTGTTTGAGTGCCAGTAGTTGTAGTTTCTATATGAGGTGTTGTAGGTTTTGGTGTAATTATTGGTGTGGATTTTTCAGTCTCTATTGTTGGGGTAGTTTTTCCTGTATGAATTGTTGTTGTGCTAGTCCCACATATGTAAGTGCAACATTTTACCCGAATTTCATAATCATAACATTTTGGAGGTGTCTGATCCTTATTACGACAGATTAGTCCATCTGTAGGGCTGCAGATTACATTTTGATTTAAATCTTCTAAAGGCACATCTTTAAAAAAATTGGCTCGACACTGAATTTCTAGTGGTTTTCTACAAACACTCAAATCTGGATCAGAAATCTTTTCTAATGTTTCATAATCTCCATCTCTATTGTGTCCAGGATAGTCATTGTTAATCCAATTTGACCATTTGCAAATATAGCAGTCACTGGGTGCTGTAGTAGATATTTCGGGATTGGTAGTAGTACTTTCAATTTGAGCTGTTGTGACTGTGGATTTTTCAGTCTCTATTGTTGGGGTAGGAGTCTCTGTGTAAGGTGTTGTGGAGACTTCTGTAAATTTGGTTGTAGTTTCTGTATAAGGTGTAGTAGATTTTTGTGTAATTATGTTTGTAGTTGTGGGTTTTTCAGTGCTAGTTGTTTCTATGTAAGGTATTGTGGTTGATACTATTTCAGTTGTGGGGCTTTCAGTGACTGTAGAGGTTGTTGAAGATGGATTTAACGATGACAAAGACACCGTTGTAGTTTTAGAACTTGTGGAAACTCTTGTAGTTGAAAAAGTCAGAATTGATGTTACTGCCTGAGTTGTGACTGTAGGAACAGGTTTAGTTGTAGTTACAGGCTGCTCTGTAGTACTTGCTGTGAAGCAACATGAGAACAAAGATAAATTAAAGAAAGTTAATTCAAAACACTCTAAAATGAATTTATATGTGTCACAGCACTTTATATGTGTCTTATCTTACCAGTCGTAGTAAATGTAAAAGGTGTTGTTGATGTATGTATACATGGTGCCATTTTTCCTATAATGGTTCCATTTGGTCCACAAACACCAGAGATGCAGGTTCCATCTCCATCATGTGTTTCATAGACTGTAGTGTCATATTTGTAGGTGTTATTCATGTAGACACAGGTACAAGCTGCAAAATAATGACATGGCTCATGACGATTTGTTTTCAATAATTTTGCAGACAATGACAAAAATCTAGCTCCTGTTTTGCAAAACATATGCACACATTTTTGCCTTACCATTCACATCATAAATACATCTCGGCTGTGTTGAAGAGCAAGAACTGTGAGAAAAGGAAATAATAAAAGTTTATTTTGACGTTTTAGGTAGATATTGTTTTTGAAACCTGTTCCTTTACTAAACATCGCAAAATTAGTATATTTGAAAGGATCCTACCACTTGTGACAATTTTCACTTGCAGGTATTGACTCTCCATCTTTATAATGGTTTCCGTCTTCATCATAGCAGCCGCACTCTTTCTCACACACACACTTCATGCTAACTTCATCAAAATAAGGCTGCTCCCACGGGCATGATGGATAACACCCTTATGAAGTAAATTCATTTAGAAAAGCACAGAGAAGGTTTAGTAATTTCTTTAGCCTTTTTTCAGATTTCAGATAATCTTCATGTGTTCTGCATGGCTAGGTGATCTGCCGAAGCACTGACATGACGTGAGGATATAGATGAAGAAATAAAGATTTGCTTCTGTTTGCAGCACTTTGTACATTTCGACAGGCAGCAAAATAGGGCTAAGCCATTATCGAGTACAAAAGGGGAGCACAGTCTTGGAATATGGGATTTGACATTTATTATGCAAATAAAGTAAGTCACGAAGAGAGTTTTGGGTCTGTGTTTTTATTGCACTTGTATGATTTGAAAGGGGCTCTGGAGCAGTGGAAGTTTGCAAAAGGCCCTATTGATTTCAGTAAGCATCCCCAATTTTAACTGTGATAATTTAATGGGATTTACCTGAAGAGTATTTAAAAATCTGACATAAAATATCTTTGTTACCAATCTAATAAAATTAAAGATTTAATGCTTTTCTTTCTTATCATTCTTACCTTCCAGTGGTGGAAGTTTATTGTAACATTTCCCTGAAGGATTCCTACATGTCTTCATGCATGGTTTTCCACATGGAGCGTAGTGCCACTCACACTCTCCATCAGGGTTGTAATAGTCACAGAACAGAGCTGATAAAACAGAATAAAAGTAAGTTGAATATTTTGAGTGAATATGTAATACATGTATTTATAAGTTCCATGACTCATTATCCTCATTAATTGATTGTCACTACTCTTTAGCTTTATCTGGAGATAATAATGGTCCAACAGAACACTTTCTGGTAAAACCTTTTCCACATGTTTGCTTTTTAACTCACACTGAAAAAAATTATTCTGTGGTGAGGTAAATTTATCATAACTGAATCTGTGAAATCAACAATATAAATTCAAGTTAGTATTTTTACACAAATATATGTAGTATTGATGAGATCAAAAGTATTTGTTCAAGATACAAGACATTGTAATTTTTTTTCAGAAAATAAAATATGTAGCAAGAGAATGTATTTTTAAGTTCTAACACACAACAAAAAGCAAGGTTGTTATCTTAACTGTGTTTTATTCTGTATTTTCAAACATGAATTACTACCCACAAGCCATCAGAGTTCCCAAGCACCAACAGGGATAATTTATTTTCTGCCTTTTCAGAAACCCAATCCAAACTTACGGCATATGGTGGGGGTTCTCCACTTCACGCAGGCTCCAGCCTCATTACATACTTCTGCATATGCTCCTACAGCTGAGCAGAAACACTCACAATCTCCTCCCGTGTTGCAGGCACACGTATCTGCCACACAAGCCTCATAGTACTGTTCTGGCTCCACCTTTTTTGAAAAACGTAATTGTAAATGCAGGTAACAAATGAAAAGTATTCTTCTCTAGTTGTTTATGCAAGAACATGTCTTTATTTACACTATCATTAGCATTTAATGTCTTTAGTTTTTCTCACCTTGCCATGGCAGGCAGAAAACACTTCACTTTTGATAATGCTGCAGTGTTTCTCTGCCCATGCACGTCTGTTAGAGTACAGAGCACACGGGTTCAGTGTGGTGTTTACATCTGAGCAGGAGGATGACAGTTTCCAACTGTTTCCAAACTCTGTTGGATTAACTACAACTGCGTTGCTTCTAGTAGTGAAATCATTCTTGATAGCCCCATCATAATTTCCACACAGGCCACAAACTTTGCCCTGCCATAAAATAAAAGCATGCTCATTTCTGAATTGAAAGCTCTTAAATATTTATTCAAGAAACTCTAGATATCCTCCTCACTCACCTTGAATGTGGAGCTGAGTTTGATCATGATTGTTGTTTTCTTATTCCAGATTAGAAGAAGGCCATTATTTGCCTCAATGACGACATATATACCCATAGTGTGGACTTTAAAAGGTATGTCAATCCCGTTGCTTTGACTGATAACTTTGACACTTTCGTCTGACAGAACAATTTCTTTCCTCTAAAGTGATAAATAAAGCACATCAACACCAAATGAAACATTCACACTCAATTAGATGCTTAAAACTTTAGCTGAACAGCTGGAGGCACTGCAGTTATATCTGAAAATCTAAAGGAAAGTTATTTTCTTTCTAAATTAAATATTGTTAAAAAAAACAGCATGACAACCTCTTCAGGTGGGGCTCAACATGAGGGGAATAAATTAACAAGAAAAATTAATTGCAAACATTTGATTAAGGATGGAGAATCCTGTCTCCTTAATATTTAAAAATAAACATATTTTTAAAATAATAACATTTTATTTATTTTATATATATATAAGGAATTATGATTTAAGATTTTCATGGAGATGCTCCATGGTCACAGTGTTTTTATTTGTTATTTTTTACTGGAGTCTAAAGAACTGAGGTCAATCACATCAGATGGAATGAATTGAATGTCAAGTGTAGCACCTGCAAGGTTGCTTAAATCTTAGTTGTTGATTTGCTCTCTGATGGGAGGCTAGCTTTTTCTGCACTTTGAAAACTCTTGGTTTAAACCACTATTTTTTACAACTTAAAAAAATATATAGTTTTTATAGTTTAGTATCATCAAAACTTTTTCTTGCGTGTAAGCACTGATCACCAGGCTAAAAAACTTAGTATTTTGTGAATGCAATGCAGTGTTTCTCCAAATTTACATACCCCCAAGTAGAGTTTAATACTCGTGGAGCAAATGCTTCCACTTTCAATACATGGGATGTTTTCGGTCCGGACCCTAAAGGTACCATTCACATCGTCTCCACAATAATCCTGCAACAATTTGAAGTCAGTTTAACAAAACTTACCTTGACACAAGAACAACAACTAAGAAAAATAAAAACACATCAAACTATACCTGAGAGAAGATGTAGCCACAATCCCCCTTAAAGACAAATTTCTTTTTATCAAAAGTAGTATAATGCCCCTCTCCATATATGGTGCAGGTCGCACCACAGTCATTTTCTGTGCATTCCCATTTCCTGTTTTTGCATGTGCTAGGATTTTAATCAATATATGAAGTTAATAGTCAAAAGAGACAGAATGGTGTGAAATGTGTAAAAATCTGGTACTTGTTAAATCTGCGAATGAAATCTCACCATGTATTACAGTCCACTTTGATTTTTTCTTCTGGGTTATAGTATTTTCCATCATGGGGGCAAGGACAGTCTTCCTCCTTTACACACCCTCCTTTCCCATTTGATAGCAGGCCATCAGGACACACACACCCTGAGACGCACTGTGAACTCACCTACGCAATATGGTTAATTTATTTACAGGTTTATTTAGTTGCTTAAACATATAAGTACTCTTTATTTAGAAGTATTAATCTGCCAGCATCTGAGTCTTACACATTCAGAGTCCATTGTGACGCAGCTCCTCTGGCACTCTGACCCCTTTTCCTTTAAGTGTGCTTTGGAGTTGGAGCAATCGAAGAAAACCATGGGACTGGTGCATGCTGATGACAATGATACATCGTTAAAAGAAACTGCAATCTAACGCATTCTGTTGTTTAAACTCGTCTTTACTGAAGCACTTGATACATACTCTCAGCTACTGGCTCTCCTTTACAACTTAATTTTCCAGCGTGGCAGGTGCTGAATTGCAAGACAGAAAAAAAAATATGTTAAACAAAATTAAGAGTGTAATTACAAAGTCTTGAAATTGGTATTCATTCAAAACAAAAAAAGTTTTGTCTTTAAAATTAATTTTTATACCTTTTTTCCCCACAAAAAGTATTTTTTCATACTTCAAAGCAGATACATAACAAATAATGGTTCAAAATACAGGAGTAATTTGCATTAAGTGGAGTAAACAGGTATAGTCTGTTTGTGCAGTCTATATTAAAATGACAAGATAGTATTTCAAAACACTACGCAGTTGCTCCGAGTATGTAAATTGTGTTCTTCATGTGACAGCACAAAAGGAGAGTATTTCAGTGTTTTTTCTCAGCACTTAGACCACTTGAAAAATAGACCAGCATTAAAAATCTGTAACATAGGAAAAGGTAAAACCTGGACTTGAATATTCCACACCAATTATATATTCCTACAAACAGTATGTGATTTCAAAACCTTCAAAAAGCACCAAAAATAAGCAGTCTTACATTTCTACAAAATATTACCTACATTTTATCTTGTCTTTTGAGTATGACATAACAGTATGCCCCTTGCTGACACCTAGAAGTCCTTACCATGTTTGTCCTTGGACATCGGCCTTCTCCCCAGGTTGTATCACTTTGTTTCCTGCATAACAGGAGCACTCTGAAGCTGACACACAAACTCCTTTCTCATTTAGAAAAGATCCTTTAGCACAACCACAGCCGTCAACGGGGGTAACCTTAACCTTGCAAGTCACGTCCGACTGACTCAGAGAGCGGCAAGTTCGACCGCAGTGTGTCATTTTGTAATTGTACACAAATGTCGAAGGGCATGTTGTGTATTTGTCTGTTGAAAAAGGAAAGGAATATTTGGTGCATAATTGCTCTTATTTAGACTGTGCATTTCTATCTATTTTGTTCATCTTAGACATACTGCAAACATCTGTTCTCCAGCCTTTCAGGAATACACCTTCAGCAGCACATGCATGGACATATGAGGACAAGGTGGCACACATGCACTCCTCGCTGTTTTCACAGGCACAAGTGTCATAAAGGCAAGTCTGTGAAGGTAAATGACATAAGATTAGATTAAACATTATAAGGTATGGGAAATGAAGAGCAAAACAAAAAAGAAATAGAAATTAGATGTGCACAGAAAGCGCTACATGCTTACAGCATAGTACTCTTCTGGGTCTATTTTAGAATGGCAATGTGAAAAAATCCCTGTTGTGTCTGTCAGGAGGGAGCACCAGGTTTTTGCATATGTGTCTACAAAAGAAAAAAAAGTTAATTGGTGGAGCACTATGGGTGATATATGGATAACTACAGTATGTCAATGACTTACTCTTGTCAATGCTTAAAGTGCAGGGGTCTGCAAGGTCATTTTTCACATCTGGACAATTTAATTTGGTTCGCCATGTGTTGGCAAATGCCTCTGGTGTTCTTTCAGGAAGTCCACTTGTAGTTTTGAAGTCATCTGCTGAGTTATCATTGAAATCTCCACAAAGACCTACATAAATATAACACTTAAACTTTATGCCCAATTAAAAACACAAACACACAATTAAAACTCCTAAAGAATAAACATACCCATAACTTTACTCTTCAATGAGACATCGGCTCTGATGTAGAGCTGCATAATTGGTACGACCTGAATCTCGAGATCAAGCCCAAAGTTTGTGTGGATTATGGTAAAGAATGTAGAAGGACGGAAGATTTTAATGTCATCTGCAAATGGAAAGAAACATATAAAATCTCAAACATTTCATTAAACTTCAAGCAAAACCAATTTATGTTGCATTTTCACTGAAAAAGCCACACTAATAAAAAACATCTACTCACCCAGGAAAAAAGGAAGTTCAAAGATCCGTTGGTTATATGAGACTTCATTTTTGTCTTTAACTTCAATTATCTTTGGGAAAACACAAGTTACTAACACAAGTCAGTAAATTTTATATGTAAATATATACACACAGATATCTAAATATATAGTCTCATGCATGTGTGACAAATATTTTACCGTGTGATTTTGATACAGCAGAGTGACGGCAGACAGACAAGTTGATTTTTCAGATCTTTCACATTTGTCGAAATCACCAAGCACAGTAAAAGCATTGTCTTCAATCTAAAGCCACAAGGTGAAAAATACATTCAGATATCAAATAATTATCTGATTGGAATTCAATATAATTCAGCTTAAAAGAAACTAACATTTATTTTCTATTTAGTTCTATGTGTTTTTATTAATATCTCTTTACCTTGGACAAAATATAGGAACATTTTCCATGGAAATTGTATGTCTTATAATCATAGGTGGAGAAGTGAGAGCCTCCTCTGATGGAACAGACAGCAGGACAGTTTGCATCTATACAGCTCCACTCGCCCTTTGAACAGGTGCTATAAAAAGACACATTCTGTTGTCAATTCACTGGACTTCCCATCTCAGAAACAGATATTAAAGCATACTGTAATCTATTTTTATTTATTTATTCATTTATTTATTTATTCATTCATTTATTTTTACCAGTTTTTACAGGGCATTATGATTGATTCCCCAGTATTATACGTCTCGCCTTCGTGGAAACATGGGCACTGCTCAACAGGAACACATCCACTTTCTGAGATATCATCAAGGATTGTACCTTGGAGGAGACAAGCATTAGTTGGTAATTATTATTGTCAATATTATAACACTAATATAATCCAGATCAAATTCTGTAAGTGTTATATATGTGGGAGTGTTGGTTTTGACACTATGAGACTATAACAGATGTATGATTCTTTTAAATGGTTTTAAGGGTTTTAACTTTTAAATTTTAAAGGGATAGTTCAGATTTTTTTTAAGTGGCATCTAAATATCCTATAATGTTAGTGTAAGTGACAGAGTTAATGTTAGAGATGATATGAATAGTTTTTTGTAATAGATTGTACAATGACCCATTGTAATAACTTGTACAAGCAGAGGGCTGCTTCTAGCAAAGGCTGTGACCTATTTTATATTTCAACACTCAAAGTAGTTTTACTACTCTGTGCTTTTACTTATCTTTCTAATCTGAAAGTTTGCCAACTACTGTTTGAATAAGGTAGCATGCTAGAGATGAGAACATGTAAGATCTCTGTTGAAAATTTTGTAAACACTCAGAGTACTATTGTGTACTTAACAAAATAAATTCAACTGTTAAGGCTTAGATATTGCTAAGAGTGCACATTTATAAGAGGCTTAACTTGACAATCTAACTATGGAACATAAATAACAAGACAAATGTACAAGTATCACACTATAAAATGTTAAACAGTTGGATTACAAATCAATAATAACTGTGAAACTAACCAGAAGGACAGAAGCATCCGTCGATGCAGTGCTCATCACACAGCTGACTTTTTCTGCCGGTATTTGCAGGTATCAATGCAGGGACTACCACACTCCTTATACTCCATGTTGAAAGGGCATGTTTTTTCTACCCAGAACATAAAAAATATGTCTTGCAATGTATTAAATGACTAATGTAGCTGTAGTACAAAACATACAGAACAAAACCTTTTCATCTCTTACCACACAATTGTTTTGTCTTCCACTGCTTTGGGTGTCCACCTGCATGGGCGCACTGTCGGGCGTACTCAGACACAGTCGAACATAAGCATGAACTGCTGTTGCTGTTGCAGTAACAGAAGTCTTCCACACAGGCTTTCATGAAGGACTCAGAGTCAATTAGTTTGCGACAGCTTTTAAATTCAGGTCCTGACAGCAACTTCTTGCAGCGTTTGTTCTGTAAGTTTAAGTTTGTCATACGCATTAATTGAATGAAGTTATCAATCTAAAACAGCTTCAAAATGTCAAATTTTTAAAATTACCCCATCTGAGCAATTGTTGTTAGCCTGGGAAGAAACCACTTTGCAAGTTTCAGTGGGACTATCAACTTTCCAGTTCATCGCATATTCTTCAGGACTTATGGAAACCTCTGTGTTGAAAAGAAAAACACAACTCTCAACTTTGATACATGTGTGTCCATTTGTGTGTGAAGCGTATGACTTAAGTACATACCTGACTGGACAAACTCATCAGAAAGCTTGATTTCATTGAAGTCTCCACACAGGCCGCAAGTTTGATTCTTGAATTTGGCATCCAGCTCCACCTTAAATGCATATGAAATTGAGATTTAAGTCAAATACAGATCTTCAGATGGAATCTTGGCCCGTCTGTGTACACCTGGCTTGACTTTTGCTCAAGCTGCCTTTCTTTTAGTGCTCAGTGCACACAGTTGGATAAAAACCCAAAGAGCAAACATTTACAAAACAGCAGTACAAACATTCTCTGACACCTGTTTAATATGCTGTCATTCAAAAGTTGTTTGCTTAATTATCAAATAACTTTTCCTTTTCAAACACATTTCATTTTCATTAAAAGTGCTTCTAAATGTTTCTTGATGACCACTGATCAGAAGATATTTATATAATCTTACAAACTTATAAACTTTATAACAAAGGAATTCTAACTGGTAAAGAATATGTTAATGATTGATTACGAATATTTCAGCAAAACATATATTTCATGCAAAGCGACAGAAATGTATTTTAAAGTATTTTTTTTTAGGTTAGTTTTTTTTTTTTATTCAAAGATTTGATGTAACGTTATTTTATAGACTTGTAATTGATCTTGATGAGGGCCATATATTTGCTATTTTGTCAGTCAATGAATAATCATGAGTTTTGCCTTATGTCCAAATAATGTAGGATTACTTACACGTCACTAAGGAAGGCACTAAAGTGTCACAGCTACTTTTGACTCTAGACGTGCCAAAAAACCTTTTTCAGAAAGAATTTTCAAATCTCTCTAATATTTTACCATTCGGCATTTCACAAGTCAACTAATTTTAGATCTAATGAAATGTAATTAGAGTGGAATGTGGCTGTATAATTGGATTGCATTAAAATTTAATGGGTCAGTTTGAAATAATTTGGATTATACACAACTGAGTATGAACTCAACCAACTAGTCTTTCAAAATATCTTGCAAAACAATTTCTTGCAAGTAGTATATAAGGTGAACTGAATAAAAAAAAAAGTTAGTTTAATTTACCTCAATTTTAAATAATATTTAACAAAGCAAACAAAACTTACCCAGACAGAGTCCATTTGATTCCACATGAATGTCAGTCCCAACTTAGCCTCAACTTTAATATAGGACATGGTTTCCTCAATTGAAATGCCACCCTCACTGAATGGTATGGAGACACTGGAAAAGGATAATAAGCAATTAGAGTGTGATGATAAAACATGAATCATAAGTATAAACCTTTAGATTAACTAGTATCTGAAAAGAGAAACACATAAAAAAACAATAAACTCACGGTTTATTCATGACCATAACCGAAGTGTTGGCAAACTCCACCACAATCCCATTCAGTTTCAGCAGAATTCTGGTGATGGAGACTTCCCCGTCCACTTCCTGTCGCTGGAGCTGAATATTGAAACTCTCATAGCTGCCCTTACACTGGGATGTAAAGATGTAGTTACAGGTGGAGGGAAGGTGGAAGAAAGCCCCATCAAAAGTCTTGTAAAGGAAGTTCCCCCATGTGCTGCAGAACTGGTTGATGTGGGAACCTCTCACTTCTGTTTTTTTAAGGACAGAATTTTCATTATAGAGAAATTCAAAGTATACAAATATTTTTATCTTTAGAAAGAATCAAATATGTTGTTTATTTAAATCTTCACCTTTAATCACTGCCATTTCTCCCACTTTATGAACTTGTACTTTAAAAAGAAGAAAGAAATTTTTCGGTTAGACAAAAATTGTAAATTAAAATGAGAATAAGGTTTTATGTCAGGCATAGAGCTCTGATCAGTTCTTACTAATTTACATACCAGAGGAGACTGCAGATAGTCCAAGACTTAGAATGAGCCATGGTAGCGCCCATTCTAAAAGGAGCCTGACTCCTCTCATGGTTCCTCAGTCGTCCCTGTCCTGTGTTGGATACTTGAGCCAACTAGTGCACTTCAGATGCGTTATCTTATATATTCCTGTGGTGTTTACAGTTTAGAAGGGGTTAACAACATTCTGGGTGTCAACGTTTGTGACTTTGGTTTCCATGAATATCACTCCCACGAAAAGGTATTTGAGTTACTAATACCTTTTCTTGACTTACTTGAGCCTACCATGCACTGATCAAATATTTGCTCAAGTCTGTCTTCGCCCTTCAACATCTGTTTTCCTAGTGTTATGCTTAGTAAATCCCCACAAGTAAAACAATGAGAAAGATAAATCTAAATCCAATTTGTGAATTGGTATTATATATATAAATTAAACTGAATTGTTTCCAGGAGGCTAGAGGGATTGTTGTTCCAAGTAGTTAAGGAAGCTTCACTGAGGGCATCCACTATCTGCAACTGGTCTTCATTCTTGTAAACTTTCCTGGCCATCTGACCGTAAGTGTTCTCAATTGGATTTAGTTCCCGGGAAAAAAACCTGTGTTAGGCAGGCGTTGTGAACTTCAGCATTGTTCTGTTGAAAAACTCAGTTATTACCACATGGACAATGGACTTCAGTCATGATAGAATAGAATAGAATAGAATAGAATAGAATAGAATAGAAATACTTTATTCATCTCAGCAGGGAAATTACTTCGCAGTTACAGCATAGAGACAAGACACAATAACAACTACCACTGAGTAGTAGTTGTAGATAAAATAAAAATAAAATATAAAATGCTATAAATTGTAAAAATATGAAATGCTGTTAATATAAAAAGCAACTTAAGAGAAGTCCTTGCAAAGATTAAAAAAAAATGCAGATATGTATATGTAAATATATGTACAGCAAGTGTGCCATAGTGCAGTTGTGCAAAATCGGACTGATTAGTGCAGAACAATGATTTAGCTTTTATTGTACAGTGAGATGGCATGTGGCAGGAAGGATTTCCTGTATCTGTCCCTATGAGCAGGGAGCTGGAGCAGCCTATGTGAGAAGGTGCTCCGCTGTCTGTCCACTATGTGGTGGAGAGGGTGCTGTTTATTGTCCATAATAGACAGAACCTTCTTCAGTGTCCTCCTCTCCACCAAAGTTTCCAGGGACTCCAGCCTTAGTCCCAGTACAGAGCCAGCTTTCCTGATGATTTTGTCCATGAGGGATGCCCCCAAGAAAGATTTCTACATAACCAACTGCCAGCTGGCATAGTTTCAGGTTATGCCTTTGCATAACCTGAAGCTCTATTATTGTACTGAAGGAAAAAGATCATGATGACGTCCCTCCCCTTTGCTGTGTAAAAAACATTTAAGGTGGGGTTTCCTTGTCATGCCAACGCTGAAAGCCAGTCAGGGCTGTCAAGATAATTTTTTTCTCAGAGAGTAAAAATTTCTTCTGCCTTTCAATCAGTCAAGTTATATTTGTATAGCACATTTCTGTAACAAACCAGTTCAAAGTGCTTTACATCATAAAAACACAAAAACAAAAAGTCATAAAAACAACATACCGTCGACAATTGAGAAACAAGTAACAAACATTACATTTTGGTTAGTGCTATCATCAAAGTCATGAATACACAACAAATACGTTGGTCAATGTTCCATTTATTAAGGTTCAAAAGCAACTCTACACAGGTGGATTTTTAGCCTTGATTTAAAGGAACTCAGTGTTTTGGTTGTTCTGGACATTCCAGATTTGTGGTGCATAGAGGCTGAATGCTGCTTCTCCATCTTTGGTTCTGGTTCTGGGGATGCAGAGCAGACCGGAACCAAGAAACTTGAGTGGTCTGAAAAGTTGATACAGCAGGAGATCTTTAATGTATTTTGGTGTTAAATCTCTCAGTGATTTATAAACTAATAACTGTATTTTAAGCAAATTCTGTGAGCTACAAGGGTTTTAGAACTGGGGTGATGTGCTCTAACTTCCTGGTTTTAGTAAGAACCCAGGCAGCAGTTTTGTGGATTAGATGTAGATAGATCTGATAGATTTCTTTTTAGGCAGACCTGTAAAGGGACTGTTGCAGTAATCAATATAACTAAAGACAACGTCCCAAGTTTGATGCTCTCGTACAAACTCAGAATGGGCAATTTTATGTAACTGAAGGAGACAAGGACATCTTCTTTTCTTAAAACCCTTTTCTTGTAGATGTCGCATAGTCATGCGACACTGGTGCCAGACTGGAGTTGGCACCAGTGACAAGCTTAATTTGTGACAACAATCGCCCAGTCTCCTGATGGACAGAAAATAGGATACTCTGGCTCAGGGCCGGTCACATATTTTGGGGTCTACCACTCAAGTTTTTTGCTTCATAACCCTCACAATCTTTTAAGAAGTTTAAAATGACAGTCTTACTGTGTATAACCTCAACAGCAAACTTACTCAGCTCAACAATCCAACTTCTCATTGATGTCTTAAGATGTTGCCTCAATATATCTGCATAATGTTCTTTCATCATCATGTGATCTATTTTGTTAATTGTACCAATTGTTTCCTGCAACAAAACATCCCCACAACATAATACTATCAATCCTGTACTTTGCAAATTAGATGGTTTTCTAAGGCTTGCAAGTTTCACCATTTAGTGGCACATGTCTGCTCCATTTTTATTCTTGCAAGAATCAAAGTACTGGTTGAGTAAAAATTCATGATGTCTGCTTGGTAGCTAAAAGTGATAGTTAAGAATTTCTTATTTTTCTTAGTTCTTCTATAATCAGCCAGCATCTCCTTCAAGTCTTTGTTCTGGGGTTGACACATACATTTCCCACAACAACATATTCAGTTTGCAGACAAAGAACCTGTCTCCTTCCTGACCTGCCTTATTTCTGAGCATTTCTACACTGTCTGTGCTTACATGGGACTGTTTGAACTTGAACTTTCTAGCATCTGAAAATTGTCCCCAACGATGGACCAAAGTTTTGGACGTCTTCAATTCTCTTCCTGAAATCTTGCATGATTTCTCTTTCATTTTCCAGGATCTTAAAGGTTGAAGAATCATGACTATAGTGTTCAATGGAGTGAATTAAATTAACTCAAATGCTATGATTCAACGACTCAGATCAAGACAGAAAGACCCAAGTTTGGGATTCAATCCCATGACCTTTCTGTTGCTAAGCAAAAACTGCCAACAACTTTGCAATTTTGCAAGTCCAGTCACTGAACACTCAATGGAGTGAAATAAATTTGAAGAAATTTATAATAGAGGGATTTTAGTTTTAAATTAAACATTAAACGCTGTGCAAGAATTTAAAGTAAAAACTAGTTGTGATTTTGTTGGCTCTTTGGCAGAGTACACTGGCACAAACAAGACAATAAAACTCAGAAGACAAGAACTGCTTTGCATCTTTTAATCACAGCTGATAAATGAACTACACAAAGTCGATTACTTTGTGAGAAATTTAAGGATTACAGTGAACCCTCGCTATATCGCAGTTCACCTTTCGCGGTCTTGCTGCTTCACGGATTTGCATCGTGCATTGTGTTCTGCATTCTGATTGGCTAAACAGTCTTTCTGCTTCTTCTCTACCTGTGTGTCAACAACGTTGCGGTATAATATGTACAACATAATCGATGGTGGCATGTCAGTTTATAAGAATCTTTATGCCCAGAAGAAAAAAGAGCGACAGCAACTACCGATAACTATGTTCTTCTCTCGAAAAAACACACCTGCACCGCGGGCTTTAGAAGAAGAAAAAAACCGCTACAGAGCGGAGTCAGGATGCAGCGGCTCAGTCAGAAGAGCAGTGAAATACACGTGAGTCACTATTTGTTCTACTGTACTTTGTATTTTTTTTTCAGAATCATTTTTCATTTTCTCCCAATGACTAATCCAATAACTCGGGTCGTGGTGGGGCGGCGCTGATCTCCGCAATTCGGGCACGGGAATCCGCCTTTAGTTCGTATTGATGATTAAAATTATTATTTTACAGTACAGTAGTTATTTGTGAAAAAAAAAAAGTTTATACAGTACTTTTATTTGTTAAACAAATGTTTGGGTCAAACAAAGGTTTTGTTCTTTGGTTTCAATGTATTATGGAGTATTTTATTGTATAATAATTGTAAAAAAATAAAGGTTACTAGTTCGCGAATTTCACCAATCACAGGTTCTTTTTGGAAGGTAACGCCGCGAAAAACGAGGGTTCACTGTATTTAAATGGTACTGTTAAAAACATCTGTATCCCACATCTGTTAATACGAGGAAAGATGATTTTATCACAGCAGTGTCAAGCTTCGCTTTCTGCGAACACGTTGTTCAGCAGGTGCGGTGCACTCGGTGTGGCTACAGCTGCACTCCTCCACATGCATATAGGTGAAAGGTGCTGTTCCACCACTGTCGCATGCCAGGTCAACAGTACGGTTGCTGGCACGTGCCTCCTTACAGCAGGAACAGGAATTTTCCATGGCATTTGCTTCTTCAGAGTATCTGAACAAAACAGGGGAACATATTACTATACTTAAATCCTACCACAAGGATGAAAAGACAAAAGGAAAACTACAAGTAATGTTGTCCTTACTTGAAGAATGTGTTGCATGATCCTTCACAATACGGCATATCCACCTCAGATTTACAGCCATTGTGTTTAATAACAGCTTTCATGGTCTCTAGTTTGCAGGGCTTTGCCACACCTTTTGAAAAGTGAGTTTAAATAAAAATGGCTGTTTAGATTTCACTACTTTCAGCTTAAAAAGAAGAACAGTATTCTCAAAATAATACTCACAAGTTTTACAGCAGCCATTAGCTAAAGTTTGAATTGTGTCCTGAAGAGAAAAATTCACAACAACAAAAAAGTTTTAGATCTTGTTCATGAATCATTGAACAGAATTAATTCAGTCACACTGCCACATACATTTTTACAGTTGCTCTCTTGGAATGGGGGGCAAACAATGCGGAAGCTGATGGCTGTGAGAATTTGACCATTTTTAACACATTTGTAATGCTCACAATTATTTTCAGTTGGTGACCACACATCTTTTGGCTGAAAATCAGGCACACAAATACAAACATTAGCATATAGAGACATTAAACACAGAGATTTTATAAACAAAAACAGAATGAACAGAAACAGCCAAAAGCGATAATCCAACTTACCTTCAAGAGCTTCTCAGTACCATTAATACTGATCACACAGTGCGTCTGTACACAATTTCCACAGCATTCACCTTTGGCAGAATTTGGTTGTACATACTCAAATCCAACTGGACAGCTGACTGGGCAAGCATTTTTCTGACATTCTGAAGATGAAGAAGAAACCATCAATTTATTACAGAGTTCAAGAATTACCAGTAACATACTGTAATTAACACTAATGGCTTACGACAATCGCGAATAGTGCAGCAGGGATTGGATGGATCACTTATATTGACAAGAACATATCCTGGACCCTTGCATAGTATTGCAGGTTGAATTGGGCATGCCTTAGGCTGGCAGATCACAGTTTTGGTGGACTCATCACAGACACAGTTTTGACATCGGTATTCAAATGTCTCGTTGGACTGAAAGCATGGAAAAGAACATTCTTAATATCTCAGATAACAATATAATTAAGGACTTTGTATGAAAATCCTATTTGGCTCACCTTACGGGGCTTGTTATCAGGATCAAGACATCCTGTTGGAAGAACAATAGTAGAAATATATTTTAAACTCCATCTTCCCCATTTGCTAATTTTAACCATTTAAAGATTTATTTTGTGAAACATGAGGTTCTTTCACATGTGACATTAGACACCTATCTTGTTGCCAAGTCTTTTCTAAAATGGACCTATAGGTTCAGACCAGTTATTGGTCTGTTAATGGCACTGGTAATGGGACACACACCTTCCAAACTATTACAATTTTGGCAGTCCATAGAAAAAATTCTAAAACTTCTTAGGGATCATCAAGATGGTTTTTGGTACTGAGATGGAGCTTTCTATTCTATTTTTGTTATCTGAAGTTTTCACCTTGGTACTCTCCCAATTATGCATTTTGGGAACTTAACCCAGCACTTTGGGTTGTTAAGTTCAGTTTCTGAACTTAACAACCAGAGCCTGCAGTGGGTTAGATGTTGTTGGAGTGTTTTTGGATAACTTTTTTCTCTTAATAACTAAAAATCATTATTTGGAAATTATTTTATGTTTGATCTTTTTATGACCTTGATATTAAAATGTGTTTAAATATCTGAAACATTCAAGTGCACCAAGAAAGCAAGACAGGTGATATGCAAGGTAACATATTTTTTCACAGTACTGTGATTATGGCCTTAGTATACTTATAAATAAACATCTGGTGTATTTTTGGTAAATTTACAAATCCAAGTGTGAGAGGCAGAAAAACTATGACTAATTATTGATTATTTTGATTGCTATTCATGGGAATGTGTTATGCATTTTTTTATTTAGATCTCACAAATTTAAAGTCAGACTTTTAATGATTTTGGAAGCGATAGGTACAATACCAGTATGTTTTTAATGCAAAAATAAATTTTCCTTTTTTAAAAAAACAGGGTGAAAAGTACAGCACAACATCAGGGTCAAAAAGACAGAAATAAGGCTCGAAGATGGCAAATATGCCCCAAGGAATCAACCTTGAATCCAAAAAATAAAATGTATTCTTACTGTAAGTTTTTACTGTCAACACTGTATGATTTAAATAAATACTCACCGCAACTTTTAACGCATATATCAGATTTCTTGCTAAACAGTTTCATTCCATCAGGACAAAAGCAGCCCTCAGTAGTATAATTCATGCTGGGGTAGTTGGAACTGCAATATTCAAATATCAATAAAAACTATTATTCCTCTCAAAGCATTATTTGTTCTCTATATTGCTCCTGCACAATACCAGGGTCAGAGCTATTCACAACAAGACACAATATATTCACACATTTTAGAGAAACTTTAAAAACACATAACTGCATAACCTCTACAGTAAAAATATAAAATGAAATCAAATCAAAATTAAGACATCAATAAAAGCTGACAATACAAGAAGTAAGAGGAACACAGTTAAGAATTTTTAGACAAACTTTGTCCCTATTACCCCTCATCATGATAAAAAACATCAAACCATCTTTTATTTGATTGGAGACAACCAGAAGAAATTTCCTTATTAGAAACCCTGTATTTTAATGAAATCCTTTTTGATGAGCAGTCAGCACAAGGTGTAAAAAATATGAATAAATATAAATCTGATTAAGATGACAATGACATTTTGGAGCATCCGGACGTATTTAAGTCCTTTTTTCTTGTTGTCCAATTTAATTTCTGACGCTATCCACAACTTGGTTTTAGCAAAGCCAATGAAATTAACAGATGTGATTTTGACAAAGACAATGGAATGAGACATAACCAAAGCCAAAAACAATCTTGCTGGAACTAAAGGTATTACTTTGTTTAGAAGTATATGTTTTTGAGGCAAGTTTTTAAATAACAGGATTCCTAACATAGTTTCTCTAATTGCTCCATTTTCTTTTCTATACAGTACTTTGTTTTCTACTTCCCCTATTTACTATATGTGCAATCTAAGATGCTCAGCTGTGTATTGAACCTAATGATAAATGATTGTCAAAAACTTACTTTTCCTCACAAGTTGGCTGTTCTGCAGGACCACAAGGCTTATAAACTTTGTTTGAATTACAATTGCTGGCTAATGAAAAAACAAACAAACATCGATTAGTTTCTCCAATACAGATGATAGAACATAGAGGTAGAAATGTATTTAAAGGTAAATGTGTTTATATATGTATGTAAAGGTCATGAAGAAATAAGCAAAAATATTGTACCACATAGTTTAGTATTATTCCTCCACTGAATACAAACTCCAAACTCTGCACAGGCAGCAGCATAAGTTTCCAAACTATTGCACAGCACTGCTTTGTTGGACACATGATCGTTGTCAAAAAGACAGCCTTTGTGGAAGTTGGATGGAGATACCAGTGGATGACATTTTGCAAAGACACTGTGGTAGAGGATAACAAATTAATTATTAAAGCTGCATGACTATTGCAATACACATATTTTTTAATCACCTCAAGTCTAACCACACAAGAGACTGTCTACAGTACCTGCTCATAAGTAGGTCACAAATGGGGTGTGGAGGGCCTGGGGGTGATGGTGTGGTTTCTGAGGTATTGCAGCCAGGTTTACTGTCTGATGGCAATAGAAGCCAATGGTTTGCCATTGTTTCACAACTAACTTGCTTACCAGTTGGCAACACACAGTCATCAGCCTGATTATTAGTGCAGGTTCCTACACACACACAAAAATAAAATAAAAAAACACATCTTTAAGTCTACTTCCACCCCTAAAAATGCAGGTAGAGATGTGGCTTTTTGTAAGGCTATTCTTACCACAATGACCCTGTGTGTTTCCTCCAAACTTCTCATATGGAAGGAGGATATTAAATCCAGTTCTTCCGAACTTAATGATCACCCCAAGATCAGGGATCTCTAGAATTAGGTTAAGTGTAGTGCTCATCACCTTGACGCCTTGATAATAGTAAGGTAGACTTAGACCTACTCCTTCTTTAAGTGCCTGAAAAGAAATAGATTAATAACACTAAGAGATTAAAATGAACATTTCCTTCTAATAGAAAATATACTTGCAAAATTGTGGCTGAGAATATATATTTTCAGAGTAGAAACAATAATCTTTGTGAAGACAGTATTGCATAGCCCTTCATATAACATGGAATAATGTGTTTCATGCAAAAAAAAAGTTAATAATAAAATACATAAATAAATTGAAGTGATCCCTTGTTTTACCTCCAAATCTGGCCGTCCATTGAGATTATGATTTATAAGTTTAAAATTTATTTTTTTATAAATGACAGTCAAGGATCGAGGGCAGGAAACATCTTCAGTGGGATCACAATGGACATTGTCAATTTGAACCTCCAACTCATACTTTGGTATAATTTCTTTCATCAACTGATAACTGCAGTTTCCTTGGTAACTGTAGTATTTGCCATCAAATGTAATATAATGAGGATCTCCCCATCCTTCACATTCACCTGTAGTGACATGAAATTTCGACTTTTAATTTCAAATTGGACATATGTAACAACATATATTGATTAGCCACAACATTATCACCCCTTCATGAATTTAAGTGTTTATGAATTGTCAACAAAATGTCCTTTCACATAGAAAAGACAGAGAACAACTAATAATGTTGAATCTAGCACTGCCATATTTGCTATTACAAATTATAACTCTTTGGCCTATGCTCTTTGTAACTTGCTTTTTTGGTTAGTGGTCATAATGTTATGGCTTACTGGTGTACATTTCATACAGTTTTTAACCAATGTACTCACAGTCACACACATAATGTTGGCAGCACTGATAGTCATCATTCATTAGAACAGGTTTTTTGCCATTAGTACAAGTTATGTTCTGTTTGGGCGGGCATTCATAGGGAACCATTTGTACTATGTTGTTTCCAATACATTTGGCTATGGTACAGTGAAACCGAAATGTTTCATTTAGCTAAAATAGAGAACAGAAGACAATAAATAGGACTTTGCATGTATGAATTGTAGAAAGAGGACTTTGAGAACATTACAAGTAATTATTGAAACCAAACAGTATAGGACAAAAAGTAAAATATCATACCATTTTACCCCAGTCAGGACAGCCATTGACACGATTTGTCGATGTATTAGGTGTTGTGGTTGAATTTGATGTTTCAGTTGACGTAGTAGAGGGGATAGTTGATGTCTCAGTTAATGCTGTAGTTGTAGTCGGTGTTTCAGTCGATGATATGGTTGAAGTTGGTGTTTCAGTTGTAGTTGTAGTAGTGGTTGTTGTAAATGTTGTAGTTGGTGTTTCAGTTGTAGTTATGGTTGTTGTTGGTGTTTCAGTTGTAGTTGTAGTGGGAGATTCAGTGGATGTAATGGTTGTAGTTGGTGTTTCAGTTGTAGTTAAAGTGGTTGTAGTTGGTTCAGTTGATGTAATTGTTGTAGATGGTGTTTCTGTTGTAGTTGTGGTTGTAGATGTTGTTGGTGTTTCAGTTGATGTAATGGTTGTAGTTGGTGTTTCAGTTGTAGTTGTGGTTGTAGAAGTTGTTGTTGGTGTTTCAGTTGATGTAATGGTTGTAGTTGGTGTTTCTGTTGTAGTTGTGGTTGTAGATGTTGTTGGTGTTTCAGTTGATGTAATTGTTGTAGATGGTGTTTCAGTTGTAGTTGTGGTTGTAGTTGGTGTTTCAGTTGTAGTTGTTGTAGTGGGTGTAGATGTAGATTCAGTTGATGTAATGGTTGTAGTTGGTGTTTCAGTTGTAGTAGTGGTTGTTGTAGTTGTAGATTCAGTTGTGGTGGTCATTTCACATGTGCTACAACAGACCCGTATCTTGTAGTTAAAACACTTGTTTGGTCTTGGCTGGTCTTCTTTTTTACATATCAGCCCACTGTCAACATTACAGGTAACCTTTTGTCCAGTTTCACTCAAATAGTCACTTAGGGCCCTCTCAGGAAGGTCGGTTGATCTGCAGTCAATTTTTTTAGGATGATAGCATATGTCATGGCCATGGTGTCTGATGTTGTCATATGTTTCATTGTCATTTTTATCTTTTTTTGAATCATGTACATCAAACCATTCTGACCATTCACAACCAGGAGTACATGGCGTAGTAGTTGAGGTTGAAGTGGTGGTAGTAGGTGTTTCAGTTGATGTAATGGTTGTAGTTGGTGTTTCAGTTGTAGTTGTGGTTGTTGTTGGTGTTTCAGTTGATGTAATGGTTGTAGTTGGTGTTTCAGTTGTAGTTGTGATTGTTGTTGGTGTTTCAGTTGATGTAATGGTTGTAGTAGGTGTTTCAGTTGTAGTTAAAGTGGTTGTAGTTGGTTCAGTTGATGTAATTGTTGTAGATGGTGTTTCAGTTGTGGTTGTGGTTGTAGAAGTTGTTGTTGGTGTTTCAGTTGATGTAATGGTTGTAGTTGGTGTTTCAGTTGTAGTTGTGGTTGTTGTTGGTGTTTCAGTTGATGTAATGGTTGTAGTAGGTGTTTCAGTTGTAGTTAAAGTGGTTGTAGTTGGTTCAGTTGATGTAATTGTTGTAGATGGTGTTTCAGTTGTAGTTGTGGTTGTGGTTGTAGAAGTTGTTGTTGGTGTTTCAGTTGATGTAATGGTTGTAGTTGGTGTTTCAGTTGTAGTAGTGGTTGTTGTAGTTGTAGATTCAGTTGTGGTGGTCATTTCACATGTGCTACAACAGACCCGTATCTTGTAGTTAAAACACTTGTTTGGTCTTGGCTGGTCTTCTTTTTTACATATCAGCCCACTGTCAACATTACAGGTAACCTTTTGTCCAGTTTCACTCAAATAGTCACTTAGGGCCCTCTCAGGAAGGTCTGTTGATCTGCAGTCAATTTTTTTAGGATGATAACATATGTCATGGCCATGGTGTCTGATGTTGTCATATGTTTCATTGTCATTTTTATCTTTTTTTGAATCATGTACATCAAACCATTCTGACCATTCACAACCAGGAGTACATGGCGTAGTAGTTGAGGTTGAAGTGGTGGTAGTAGGTGTTTCAGTTGATGTAATGGTTGTAGTTGGTGTTTCACTTGTAGTTGTGGTTGTTGTTGGTGTTTCAGTTGATGTAATGGTTGTAGTAGGTGTTTCAGTTGTAGTTAAAGTGGTTGTAGTTGGTTCAGTTGATGTAATTGTTGTAGATGGTGTTTCAGTTGTAGTTGTGGTTGTGGTTGTAGAAGTTGTTGTTGGTGTTTCAGTTGATGTAATGGTTGTAGTTGGTGTTTCAGTTGTAGTTGTGGTTGTTGTTGGTGTTTCAGTTGATGTAATGGTTGTAGTAGGTGTTTCAGTTGTAGTTAAAGTGGTTGTAGTTGGTTCAGTTGATGTAATTGTTGTAGATGGTGTTTCAGTTGTAGTTGTGGTTGTGGTTGTAGAAGTTGTTGTTGGTGTTTCAGTTGATGTAATGGTTGTTGTTGGTGTTTCAGTTGTAGTAGTGGTTGTTGTAGTTGTAGATTCAGTTGTGGTGGTCATTTCACATGTGCTACAACAGACCCGTATCTTGTAGTTAAAACACTTGTTTGGTCTTGGCTGGTCTTCTTTTTTACATATCAGCCCACTGTCAACATTACAGGTAACCTTTTGTCCAGTTTCACTCAAATAGTCACTTAGGGCCCTCTCAGGAAGGTCGGTTGATCTGCAGTCAATTTTTTTAGGATGATAGCATATGTCATGGCCATGGTGTCTGATGTTGTCATATGTTTCATTGTCATTTTTATCTTTTTTTGAATCATGTACATCAAACCATTCTGACCATTCACAACCAGGAGTACATGGCGTAGTAGTTGAGGTTGAAGTGGTGGTAGTAGGTGTTTCAGTTGATGTAATGGTTGTAGTTGGTGTTTCAGTTGTAGTTGTGGTTGTTGTTGGTGTTTCAGTTGATGTAATGGTTGTAGTAGGTGTTTCAGTTGTAGTTAAAGTGGTTGTAGTTGGTTCAGTTGATGTAATTGTTGTAGATGGTGTTTCAGTTGTAGTTGTGGTTGTGGTTGTAGAAGTTGTTGTTGGTGTTTCAGTTGATGTAATGGTTGTAGTTGGTGTTTCAGTTGTAGTTGTGATTGTTGTTGGTGTTTCAGTTGATGTAATGGTTGTAGTAGGTGTTTCAGTTGTAGTTAAAGTGGTTGTAGTTGGTTCAGTTGATGTAATTGTTGTAGATGGTGTTTCAGTTGTAGTTGTGGTTGTGGTTGTAGAAGTTGTTGTTGGTGTTTCAGTTGATGTAATGGTTGTAGTTGGTGTTTCAGTTGTAGTAGTGGTTGTTGTAGTTGTAGATTCAGTTGTGGTGGTCATTTCACATGTGCTACAACAGACCCGTATCTTGTAGTTAAAACACTTGTTTGGTCTTGGCTGGTCTTCTTTTTTACATATCAGCCCACTGTCAACATTACAGGTAACCTTTTGTCCAGTTTCACTCAAATAGTCACTTAGGGCCCTCTCAGGAAGGTCTGTTGATCTGCAGTCAATTTTTTTAGGATGATAACATATGTCATGGCCATGGTGTCTGATGTTGTCATATGTTTCATTGTCATTTTTATCTTTTTTTGAATCATGTACATCAAACCATTCTGACCATTCACAACCAGGAGTACATGGCGTAGTAGTTGAGGTTGAAGTGGTGGTAGTAGGTGTTTCAGTTGATGTAATGGTTGTAGTTGGTGTTTCACTTGTAGTTGTGGTTGTTGTTGGTGTTTCAGTTGATGTAATGGTTGTAGTAGGTGTTTCAGTTGTAGTTAAAGTGGTTGTAGTTGGTTCAGTTGATGTAATTGTTGTAGATGGTGTTTCAGTTGTAGTTGTGGTTGTGGTTGTAGAAGTTGTTGTTGGTGTTTCAGTTGATGTAATGGTTGTAGTTGGTGTTTCAGTTGTAGTTGTGGTTGTTGTTGGTGTTTCAGTTGATGTAATGGTTGTAGTAGGTGTTTCAGTTGTAGTTAAAGTGGTTGTAGTTGGTTCAGTTGATGTAATTGTTGTAGATGGTGTTTCAGTTGTAGTTGTGGTTGTAGAAGTTGTTGTTGGTGTTTCAGTTGATGTAATGGTTGTAGTTGGTGTTTCAGTTGATGTAATGGTTGTTGTTGGTGTTTCAGTTGTAGTTAAAGTGGTTGTAGTAGGTGTTTCAGTTGATGTAATTGTTGTAGATGGTGTTTCAGTTGTAGTTGTGGTTGTGGTTGTAGAAGTTGTTGGTGTTTCAGTTGATGTAATGGTTGTTGTTGGTGTTTCAGTTGTAGTTGTGGTTGTAGTTGGTGTTTCAGTTGTAGTTGTGGTTGTAGTTGGTGTTTCAGTTGTAGTTGTGTTTGTTGTATTTGGAAAGCATGGTATCTCGTCACATACTTCAACACATTGCTGTTTTTTCTCATCAAACCACTGCTTCTCTTCTGGACATTTAGGATAACAGCCTGTGGAACATCATTCAAGTTAACAGTACATAAAAAGAAAAGTGTTTAACACAATTATCCTATTTTAAAATCTTAATTTCTTATAACATAAATTTAATCTTCTGCTAATTAAACTTCAAAAGTTTAATCAGCAGAATTAATGGCTTTAATGTAAAGTAGGTTAAATTAAAATCTCACCTTCAAGTCTTAGGACAGTTTGGCTGCAGTTCAAACAGGGACTGTAGTGTGTTGGAGGATAGCTGGAGTAGTGCCATGTGCATTCATTTGGATTGTTGTAGAAATCACAAAAGATAGCTGAAAAAAATGTTTTGGTATAAATAAATGTGAAAAACCCCCAATGTAATATGTCTTAAAATTCCTTAAAATGTCCTGTCAGATCTCACTGCGAAAACAGGCACTATTTGTTTTGATCACAAGTTCAGGATAGACTCCTTTGTATCTTTTTTAGCTAATATTGTTGTCCGTTTTAGTCTTAAAAGCTTTATTGATGTACTTAAAATTAACTGAGTTTCCATCTTTCTGCCAGTTGGTAGTACAAATGTCCATGTACAAACGGTTTAAGAGATGATATTCATGACAAAAATTTCTTTAAAGGGCGTGCCATGGTGGCGTAGGGGTTAGCGCGACCCACATTTGGAGGCCTCAAGTCCTCGACACGACTGTTGTGGGTTCGATTCCCTGACCCGGCGACGTTTACCGCATGTCTTCCCTCCTCTCCTTCCCCCTTTCCTGTCAGCCTACTTCGTAAAAAAGGGACTCTAGAGCCCACAAAAAGACCCCCTGGAGGGGTAAAAAAAAAAAAAAAATTCCTTTAAAATCACCAGAAACAGAAATGTTTCTTAAAGCAGAGATCTTTTAAATATGTTTGTGGTCCAGCACAACTAATTAAAATTATTGCCGCACTTGCCAATCATTTACATTTAAAGTCCCCTGCACTTCTCAAAAGCACAGTTTTTACAATCCAAAAACAATAATATGCTGTTGTTAACGTGATTAGCCATCCCTTCTGTATCTCTTTCTGCTTGTAAACAACGATTGGACTTACCCCTGGAGTCTGTATTCATCTGTTTATAAGTTATTAACATGTTAGGGGTTTGTTGTGCCTGGATCACATCAGCTAGACAGATTTTAATCCCTTTTGTGAGACAGTTGTCAGCTTGGCAAGAAATTGTCCCACTTATTTACTACAAGACCTTATTACAGACCTAAAACTAACCATTTCCTGTCAGTTATTAACTTGTTTACACCTTAAATCAATAGTGGTAGTGTCAAGCCAATCCAAAGAAGAATAGGGAAACTCCCTAAAACAGCTCTTTATAGTCAGTGATGCAGACAACAATGGTGGGTATTAGAATGAAACAAAGAAAATCTGTTTCTGTCCTTTTCAAATAAGACTATATTATTGATACTATAAGACCAACTTAATATACTCAGACATTTTGTAATGTGCAGAAACTAACTCAAAATATTTGTAATAAATTTGCATATTCAACATTCAAAATGCAAAAATAAAAAAATATATATATATATATTAACAGATCCACTTACGACAGATGTCTGGAGTTCTCCATGCAACATATACTTCAGCCTCATTACAAGCTTGGGCGTAAGCTGCAACAGCTGAGCAGAAACACTCACAGTCTCCTCCAGAATCACAGGCACATGTGTCTTTAACACAGTTTTCATAGAATGGATGGGGATCTACCTGTTTAATTATTCAGAGTGATCCTTTTACCATTAGCAATTCGTTTCATAATTCCAGATTGACGTTGCTATTGCAAAGATGGCGCCATCATTACCTCAACATGACATTCTTTGAATTCATCTATTATAATGCTGCATTTCAATTTCGCCCAAGCCTCTCGATGGGGTGCTTTTTTACATGCATCAATGTTTTCCTCCACATTTGGGCATGCACTACCCACTTTCCAGCTGTTTGCGAATTCCAATGGGCTGGTCACTAACATCCCACTCTGGGTAGTGAAGTCGTTGTTTCTATTATCATCAAAATTTCCACAGAGGCCACACACTTTACCCTGTGCAAACACACAACAGTCACTTTACAGCAGCCACCTTGACCCCAACTTTGTAGAATGTGCTGGTTGACCTTTGATGATTTGCAAGCTCAACCATTTTACACCAATTTTTCTTTGGGTGTCAGGGGTTGGATAGTTTGTCTTAGCTCCTTTTAACAAACATTTGAAAGGACAGCACGAAAAAAAGAGTAGGCAAAAAATCCAATAATATATAGAACGATAACATTGCCCTGTATTTAAAATGCAGATCTGTTCCCAGTCATTTTGCCTGCCTTTGATGCATACATATCCTTAAGCCTCTGTAGTAGAAGTTAAAAATTGTTTCAGCTCCAATAATAATAGCCCAAAGGTAGAATCATGTGTCCATCAGCACTGGGACATTTTTGCCCAGAATTATTTTTTTCTTAAGCTTCTTATTCACCTTGGGTGTTTCTTGAGTTTGTGTTTGACAACAGTGAGATTCATTTGAATTATATATGCGGGCGTTGTAGGGGTTACTCTTCCCACTGCAGCAATGTTGCCCTATGTCTTTTTCAGTTGCTTAGAGAAAGACTCCTCTTGTTAAAATAAAAAGCTGTGACTTTCAGAAAAACAAACCACAAAAAGTAAGGCGAACAAATTTTAAAGCGATTTTACTAAGAAGAGGTGGCATAGCTCTGGTTGGAATTTCAACTGGGTGTTGATTATTCCCCAAATGTTAACACTCTCAAACATAGTTTGAAAAGTAAAGTTAGTTTCCAGAACAATTTAAACATCCCAACTTATATTTATTATCTTGTTTTGACAGTTCTTCAAATTGCAGAAAAATATAACCTTATGAAATGATTTTACCAAGAGATCTCTGAATTATAATCCTGAAAAAAATTATAATTCTTATCAGAAATTTTAGGTAGTGTGCTACTTTTGAGCAGGAGTGTGCTAAGCAATGTCAAAATGCTTAACACACTCCCTCTATAAAACTCTTTCCAAATATTTGTAATTACTGACAAAGCTCTACCTCCCTAAATGGGATTTTCTTTTGTAAAGTTCCCCTCTGACAAACAGATAGGGTTAAATTATGGCCCCAGAAAACTACCACAGTACCCAGAAAAGGTTCCAACAGCTGAAACGTGCCTTTGGAAAAAACAAAAGAACTCTCCTCAAACCACAGCCCCCAAATAAGCCACATCCTGACCAAACGTTACCTCCTCTACTCTACATAGAAAAATCAATATGACTTACGTTGAATCTTGGGTCCAGTTGGATCAGAAAAAATGTTTTGCGATCCCATATCACCGTCAGACCAATCTTGGATGTCACCACAATATATAAGCCTTGCTTTCTTATGCTATATATGTCGCGGTTATTTCCTAAATTATTCTCTTCAAATTTTCCATCCGAGAGCTTGATTTCAGCTGTCTAGAATGACAAGGAGATTTCAGTAATTTTGAAATACATTTACATTTGTAGTAATGATATTTTTATGACATTAAATGCTTGTGCACTTCCATTTTTAAAAGCTCTCAATAACATGAAGATTAAGTTTCATGCACAGATACTTGTTCTTACCCCCAGCTGAATTAGTACAGTTTTGGAACAGGTTGTGCCTGTCGATCCACATAGTTCATCTTCTGTGATAACTTGAAAGATGTTATTTACTGTTTCATTGGAACATTTGTTCTAAACAAAAAGAAGTTAATTACATAATGTACCTCACTACTGCAAAAAACAGCATCAACTGATCAAATAATCTATCGTAATTTACACACATAGAATTCAGAGTCATGAATGGCTAAAATAGTAAAGATGCTTTCTTTCACCAAACTATTATAATGAGGGCAACAGTGTATTTTAAATCTTTCCATTTTTACTAATTAAAATAACAAATATGCTTTTTTGTTACAGAAAAGTACCCATAGACACAAACTTACATATCCACACATGCAGTCACTTTAAAATAGTAACTATCTTTTTGAATTTAAATAATTCTGTTTTCTACTGATTGTTCCAATTAGTCAGTTTGTTCATGCCCAGTAGTTATTAAAACAAAACTGCTTTTAAATGTTGTGGAAATGTTTCGTACTATTAAGTCAGTAAGAAACATAACAAAAAGCTCTTTTAGTGGCACTTGTCTGAAGATCTGGAGTGCAATTGTTATTTTAGTTACTGTTAACATGATGAATTTACCTTGACAGCAACATAGGAACATTTTCCTTGAAACTCATACTCTTCTTCATCAAATGTCTTGTGATGGCCACTTCCATAAATAATGCAGGATTTTGAACATTTATTTTTTGTGCAGTCCCATTTTCCACTTTTGCAAGTACTAAATGCATTGAGAGCAGGTAAAGGAAATCATTATCACCATAAGCCTTGAAACATTCATTTCTACAAGAACTTTCATTTAAAATGATTGAGAATGGGTATTAAAGTTTTCATACCATCTGTTGCAATCTTGAAAAATGTGATTGCCAGGATTATAAAACTGACTATTATGCTGACATGGGCACTCTTTTACATTTTTTACACAGGAATCATTGCCATCATCAAGCTGATTGGCTGGACACATGCAGCCAGATTCACACTCTGATGGGTCCTGAAAGAATAAAAATACACAGAAATTGGAATAGAAATACAAATACCTATTTATGTGATTTATTTCATTTTTTTTGATTGAGAAAGTATTCTCAATTTTTTAAAATCCTTGTTCCTACCCCCTTTGTCACTTTCTCCTTTATGCTTATTTTGAGGAAAAAATGAAGAATTATGTTAGTCTGTTAGGTGAGTTGTTTAATGCTTGCCTCGTTATTATGGATTTTTTGGGAAATCTTTGAGCTAAAACCGGATTTGAAACTGGATGGTGGAGGTTAGCTGCTTTTATGTCAAGAAACATGACAAATAGGCCTATTGATCCACTCATTAATAATTATACTGTTTTTTAATGTTCCAGCACAAACTTGGCAATAGACCATTTAAGTGTATTTGCAACAAAAAGAACAAAAACAGCAAACTGTTGTACTGAATCCATAATTTCTGTCTTGGAGTACTGTAATACTTGTGGTCTTTTTATATCTATGGTGTTAGAATTGTATCTTTGGGTACTTGGACAATTTATGTTTTGTGTGGTTAAATTGTCTCCATATAACTCTTTCACAAGAGCAGAGTAGAATGCAGGAGGATCAAATTACAATAACAAGACATGTTTATAAGATGTATTGAAAATGATGTGATAGATGGATGCGGAGAGGTATGTATAAATCAGAGAAGATCAACATGATGGCAACTCACACAAACATTTTCCAGATTTAAACAAGTTTTAGCACATTGTGGTCCGGGTCTTTCAGGGGTAGCTTTGGAGCAGTTAAAGTACACTTTTGGATGTTTACATTCTGAAGAAAAAGGAGAAACATGTTACATATTCATATAGTTGCCTAAATTATTTACATAAATGAATTTCTTCTAAATATGAAAGATGTGGGCAAGAATAGATATGAGCAGCTCGATGACTGACCTGGGGGGCTGTTATTTTGAGAATGGGAAACAAGTCTTCCATTTGTGCACACACTAAAATAGCACAAAAAAGTAATTAAAAAACAAAGAAATGCAATGCTCCATCTATTACAAATATGCTAAATAAAAATCAAGGATATTATTTAACATTACTTCTGACTTACAAGTGCTCACGATTGATGTCGATAGACTTTCCTGACTCAATGTATTCTCCTTTATGGAAACAGGAACATTCTTCTTTGGGTACACAAGTGTCTTTTTCATTCAGATAGAGACCATCAGGGCAGAAACAGCCAACCACTGGCAAGAAATGTGAAGTGCAGCTCTGCTGTCCTGAGCTCAGTGAACTACAGGTCAGCTGGCATCTCTGGTGATTGTAAGTGAAGATCTGAGTTGATGGACAGCTCTTTGTGTATTTCTCTGTTTTGTGGATAACATGGGGATAGTTACTGGACTGTTTTGTGGCTTACAAATGAGAGTTAACTAATTGAGTTCACTGGTTGACAAATAGTCATCAGTCCCATAAAAATGAAAAATACCTTACCACAAACATTTTGAAAATCTGCCACAAACTTCCCCTTTGCTGCACAAGCTCGACCATAAGATGTCAAGACAGCACATAAGCAGTCCTCACTGTTTTCACAGTTACAGGTTGAATAAAGGCAACGCTGCAGATAAAGAAAAATACGCTAGGTAAATTACAGTCCAAAAAAGGCAGTAAAAGTCCATAAAGAACTTATATGATATACCTGATAGTATATTTTAGGATCCAATACTGAATGACAGTTTGCAAATGTACCATTTGGATTTTGAAGCATTTCGCACCAGTGTTTGGCATAATCCTCTATGAGTAAATACAAAAAAATTTGTTTTTTTTTCACATGTCTATTAACTTTCAAAATGCTGAAAGAAGTTTTAGTCATATTGTTACTTGCTCAACTAAAAGAAAAGCTTTACCAGTCATTAAACTCTGATCACAGGGATTATTTAGTCTTTCCTCTCTATCTGAGCATGGTGTGTTAGCCTTCCAAGAGTTACTGAAAGTTAATGGAGATCCTTCAATGACCCCCTGTGGAGTCATCATGTCGTCATTAGAGACATCGTTGAAGGTACCACATAAACCTGAAAGACATGGTTGAAACATCAAATGCTTGGACTCTAAACTGTGTTAGTGTAAGTGAGTTTTCAGTCGTAATTTGAAAAGTGATCCTTAAATAAAGTTGGGTGACTTCAAAAGTAATATCAAACCTACCTTTTGTCTTATTTTTGTAGCTATTTTCCAAACTGATGTAGACTTGCATGACAGGTAAACGTTGGATCTGAATTTGTAGTCCAAACTTGGCATAAAGCAAGATGTTAATGGAAGAAGCATGAAATATTCTAATTTCCCCTATAAATAAAGGAACAGAGAGATCAGTTCCTGATATAAGCTCAGAACAGCATGGTAAAGTGAGTTTTTTAATCGTCTCACCTACCTGAGAAGTACGGCAAAGTCAAGGTTTTTTGATCACGCTGAACAGTTCCATCAGATGTGAACTTTAAGACCTAGAGAAATACAGTGTTTCATCAATGAGATTTAAATATCAGTGTGAATCTAGAAAGTGAATTCAAAAATTTTAGTGTTTAACTTACATAATCATCGTCCAGATGGAGTTTTAAAGCCTTCAAACAAGTGTCATACTTTTCTTGGGCACATGGTTCCAGCAAGGCTCGGATGGTAAAATTTGGACTTGCTCCATCCTGAAACATATGAATATACTCCATAAATAAGAGAAATCAACTTATTTTTTTGTAAGTTCACCCTTACACTGTATTTTTTAACAACAGTAAATTATGAATTATGGGATTACCTTGCTTTCCACCTTGGCCAGGGTATAGCGACAGTTTCCATGAAAGGTAAAGGCTGTACCATCAAATGTTGTGAAATGTGAACCTTCCTCAACTGCACATGTGGCAACAGGTGTCTCAAAGTTCTCACATTCCCATCTCCCTTTTGAACAAGTACTATAAAAAAAAACAATTGTCTGTTTGACAAACCAGATAAACACACAATGCAAAAAATAAATTCTCTAGACACCTTAAAACATGCATACCAGTTTGCATTTTCATGACGGTAAACCTCTCCGGAGTTGTAGATTTTGTCATGCTTGCACTGACATTCAGACAGAGGGATGCAGCCCCTCTCAGAAATATCATCAAACACCGTTCCTGAGAGAAAAACAGTTTCATTGGATAATTTTGAATTAACAATGACAGAGTACACATTTTACATGCGAAGAGAACTAACCGGAAGGACAAAAGCAGCCATCTATTTTGTGGTCCTCACACACTAATCTTGTGTCCTGATGTTTGCAAGTATCCATGCAAGGAAAAGCACTTTCTTCATACTGCATGTTGTAGGGACACTGTTTACCTGTGAAGATAAATGGTGGTATAAAAAAAGGGAAGTGGTAATTTATTCATGCTATGAGGCAGTAAATAAAACAAGGAAATGACTTGCGACTTTCAAATCTCAGACTGCTCTTATTACTAAATTACAATTCAGTCATCATTTATCAGTCTCAATTAAAATATTGTATGTTGCTAAATATTAAGAAATGCTTTAATCTTTCAAACATTTTAATCACTTATTGTATGAAATTTATTTATTTAAAGCTAAACATTATTCTCTATTTGTGTGTTGTTGGTTTTTTTTAGAAATATGTCAGATGTGTTCTTCATTCATTGAATTATTAAGCTGTTGAAAAAACAGCTCAACATAAAACATACCACACAATTTAGATCTCCAGTTGGGTGGCTGTCCGCCTGCGTGGGAACACTGACGAGAAAACTCAGACATTGTGCTGCAAACACAGGAGTCACTGGTATTGTCGTTACAGGCACACATGTCTATGACACATGCATGAATATAAGCTTCAGGGTCAATTTGTTCATTGCATGAACTCCAGGATTCGGAGAGAAATGCTTTTTCACAGCTGGTTTGCTAGAGAAAAACAATCAACAGAAAACAGAAACAATATTCATTTTTTACTTGTAAGCAAAACACCATGTTTTCTACCAAATAAACTTGCTGAAAAACTCACAAAATTCTTGCAAGAACTTAAAACATTTCCAGACTTCCATGATTCGTCTACGTCTTCATGGGGGTCTTTGCAGTCATCATTTGGCAGATGAATTTTATGGCTATTTCCAAATTCAATGGGGCTGATTTTAAAACCTGATCATGACGATAAATTAAGACAATATTATAAGACCTGAATGTGATCATTAACAGATGATGCAGAAGATAGATTATCATCTGCATCATTGTATTGCAGATGATGCAGATATTGAACAAGATACCATTGACAATGAACTCATCATAGACAGGAACACCATTGAAGTCTCCACAAAGTCCACAGGTTTTGTTTCTATAGTTCTTTGAAACTTCCACCTGAAATACACAGAATAGAAAAAAGGACAGTCATATTTTTTTCTGTTACTTAAAATAACACTCATTATACCTCTGGTATTCTAAAGCAATGTGTATTCTGTGCATAATAAATGATCACATCGAATTTCATGCAGATATTATACTCAGCTTTCTGCAAGGATTAGCTTGTGCTCCTCCAAGGAAAGTTATTTTCTTTAGTCAGTAAATGACTGTGAGTAAAGGATTTGGCCTTAGAGTTATATCTACAAGGATTCCAAATAACAAACAGAAATTGTGTGAGCAGAAAAGCTGCATGCTTGGAATTGGTTCCAGGAGCAAAAGTGATGCACACCACTCTCTTTTAATGGGGATTTTCTGTATGCTATTGCCATACTGCCGTTATGGACAGTGTCTGAGATTGGAGTAGGGATGAAAGAAAGTAGAAGTACTGTAGAACGTCAATATACTGGAGGAATTACACTACTATTACTACTACTACTAATAATGCATTTTATTTAAATAAGGTCACAATGCAATACAAAACAATAATGAGAATATTTAAGTCATTAAAAATAAGCAAACATCTGTATTAAAGTTGACAACCAACAACCCCAATAATAATTTATTACAAAATAAATCCGTATGATACGAGCTGTCAAGTATTAAGGAAGAGGTAATTTAACGTTAACTTTGGACAAAACGTTTGGCTCTTTCTTCCTTAAGGCCCGGGATCCCTAGCGGGCGGTGCTGCAGCTGGAGAAAGTGAAACACAACAGAGCGCGTTGACGTCACAGATCACAGAGTTTAATCCCATACAAAACAACGCATGAATCAATTAACAAAGCTGCAGAGGTACAGAGATATGCATTTTTCTCATAAAAATAAAGACAGACAAGGGGAAGACAGACAAACACAAAACAAAGACAAACAAAAAGGCAAAAAATAGTGGCCGCTCTCTGGATTTTTAGCGCTGACACGAAATTTTATACTGAGTGGGTGTTTCTTCAATTTAATATATTCAATTAAGGCGTTCCGTTCTTCGACCAATTAGAAACTCCCGTAGGGACTCAGAGAAACTTAAGAACCTCCCTGGTTTACGGCAAAGATTGGAGGGCCGTCTGGTTTTTGTCTAAGCAAAAGGGCGGACCACTTAGTGCTAATCCCTATCTGGTACGGGCGGATCCCTGGCGCCGAAAGGTCCTGAGATGAGATTTCGCAGATACCTCTGAAGTCTCTTCCCCCAAACTCCCGTACCTCTGCCCCATCGGAATGCTAATTTTATGGCTCTGTGTGACAGCGGGAGGCCCCTGCTTGTCTGAATGCCTGCTATTTGGCCCCATCCCGCATCTCAGACAAAAACTGTTCCAAATAAGAGTATTGAATATAACTTTTACACATGTCGTAAGAGTAACTGTATTAAGCACTAAAAATAATCATTTTTCCTTAACACAAGGTACTTTGAGGGGGGAGGAATTCTTGAGTACAGGACATTTCCTTTTATTTGTTTTACCTTCAACATCCCTTTGACTCTATAATTCTTTTCTGGTTGATGTTAATGTCCAGTTTTTTTGGAGTTTTTATTTTGGTTTATTTGCATAAATATTATCAGTAGTGCAGTTGCATTAATCTGTCTCACGCAGACGTCTTTTACCTGCACAATTTGTGGAATATTCAGAAAAATATAGTCTTCACGCTTCTGTAGGGCATGAACACATACATGTCCTACCGTAGAGTGATGGTGTGCTGAAACTACTTTGTGATGCTACAGCTGAAAATCTACAGTACATTGCGGGAGAACATTTTTTAGAATTTTAAAAATATTATTTAAATGTATTTGGCAAACAGTATCTTCTGTCATTGCATCTCTGCCTCCTGCTTGCCTAAGTGACCATAGACATTTTTGCATTCTAGTTTACACCTTTTTTCCAAACATACTAAATATAGACTCAAAAACAGTACCTACCAATCTGGTTCAGCTTTAGTAAATCACATTGCATGTGGTAACTTAGTATATTTGCATATCCTCCTCCCAAAGAAGGATGGATATGTTTTGCATATTCTTGAAGGGAAACACAAAATTTATTGCACCTGCTATTTTCCGCTTTTGGTCCACAATCCTGTTTACATTTTTGTCTGTAGATCAGGTTTGTTTTTGTACCCGCAAACCTTTAAAAGATCAGGCACTTAGTGTAATATCAGTAGTTTCTTTATGGTAATTCTTACCATGACTGCATCTTCACGGTTCCACATGACAGTGATGCCAACTCTTGAAGCTTGAAAACTGATGTAAAATGCACTTTCTTCCACCCTTACGCCTCTACTGTAATGTGGAAGGCTGACTCTGATTTTAAAAAAAGGACAAAAAATATTTCCACTTTTTTCTATTTTATAAAAATATGCAATTTTTCTTTTTATACTTACAGTTGGCTGTTTTCAGTGACATGGGTCTTGTTTAGGAAGAATGCATTTTCATTGATAGTTATTAATATGTAACTTATTGCAATGTTTCCATCATTTTCCTCCCTTTTAAGGTTCACTGAGAACTTGGGGTCAGAACCATGGCAGTCCTTGGCCAGGTTGTACTCACACAAGCCAGGAAACTGGTACACATCACCATCAAAGGACTTAAAGTGCTGTCTGCCCCAAGTGCTGCAGATGTTGTTGACATGGTTGCGAACTAGAAAGAGAAAATTAAAAAGAAAAATATACATTATTGATATATTTTCCCTACGTAAGATAAAAACAAGAAATGTTATTCTATTTTTATAGCAAACTGTTGTAGAAACAGAATATCAAGTTTTGCAGTCCTTAAAACAGTTAAAAAAAAGACTTAAAATATGTAAGTCTTACCCTGTTTGGCTTGAATTGCAACAGAAAAACTGAAGAAACACAACCACACCACCGTCCACTTCATGGTTGCTGCTGAGGGCTTGTGGTCCCAAAGCAGATGAAAGCGAGGCAGACAGTCAAGGCTTTATATAAACATCTAAATTTCCATGCAACTTTAGAACCACCTTTTTGTGTGGTCATTGCGTATTAAAGTCAATAATTTGAAATTATGTGACTAGTTTCACAAATGCTGTGATGTTTTTTCTCTACGTCAAGCATGGCAGAACGTTAAACTGGCAAATATATGAGACACTTCTGAAGAATACAAATAAGATTATGCTTTGTTTGCTCAAAGTTTGACCATTCTATTTACCATTTAATATCATATCCATGATAGATGCAACTTATTGGCAATAATAACTACAATTTTGGTTTGAAATAGTTATATAGTGCCAGAACTAACAAATTCCGAAATATTTTAAGAACAACTGCTGTTTTATGTTTTTAACATTTTATTTTACATTTCCTTTTTTAGTCTACCAAGAAGAAATGGCTGTGAGCTTTCAAAGATGGCTAATACTTAATCTATGTGTAGTACTGATCTCCAGTAGTACAAATATGGAATAAATACTTGCCAACTGACAGACTTCTTTCTGTCTTTATTTTTTTATTATTTGCTTATTTGTCATATTTAAATGTTTCATGTTTCCAGACTCATTCCCACAATTAGACATCTAACTTGAGTAAACACACAGTTCAACTTTCAAATGATGACTACATATCCTAAGGGAAAAAAAAACATTCCAACTAAAATAAACCTAGAGCAACCTGACTCTTATTTGTAAGAGTTATCAACTACCATACTCAAAACTTCCATTAATTGTGATCAACCCAATGTTTTTGAAACCCAGGCATGATTTTTGCCAAACCTGAATCCAAAAAATTCAAGAAATCCCCTAAATACAACCTATCTGACAACACGAAGCAGAGCAAAAATATCTTAAAAAGAAACATCATGCGCCGATCTAAACCAATAAGGAGCATTGCTGATATTTCATTAGTGTACAAAATGTTACATTTGGGGTGCTGCCCCACTGAATAATTACATTAAACATTCTGAAAGCTTATACAGGAGGATTATGACTAGAGGATACTGTTGGATCTCTGAGCAGTTCATACTTGGAAAACTGTACAGACAAAACTGAAGAACAGCACATAGGCCTTGTTCTAAACCATAAACCTACCTGGTACTGTAGAACATATGTCTCATCTAAGTTTTGCACATTGCAATGAGTTTAAATATTCATGTTTATTAATATGCATTTTCCCTTTTAACCATAACTAACACTGTTGGATTTTTCAACCCTGTGCATTGTTTCTCCTTGCCATTTCGAAAGGGTCAAACTGACACCGTGGGCACTTTTACAAGTTTCTTTTTCTTATTTCTGTGATTTTGAGATCTGACGGGTTGACAGGACAACCCTGTTATTTCCCCATTGTCAGACTGTGACATCTGTCTCACTGTTTCTGAGCATCCAGCTATGATTGCAGAAGGGTTAAATAAACAAAGAAATATTATTCTGCAAAAAAAGCAATTCCTAAACAGAAACTTCAGCAAACCAGATGCAGTCATTTTCCACAAACAGATAAAACCTTCTAAGGTTGCCTTAGCTAAGATTAGTGTTCATGAGTCAACAGTAAGACTCATCATGTAGGATCCATGGGGAAGTTAATTGTTTTTGGTCAACAGTGCTTCTCACCAAACACAAAGTCAGATCTCTAAGTGGCTAAAAAAACCATCTTCATGGTCCACAAGACTTTTGGGACAATATTATGTGGATCAATGACAGAAAATTTTAGTGTTTTTTGTTAAATATGTTGTAAAAGAAATATCTCAGCATTTCAGGTGAGAGTGATGGTATGGGTATGGTATTGGTTTAGGACTGCGTGTTTTAGTTCTCGCCCTAGTTTAACGCACCTGGATCCAATGATGGCTCATTAGAGTCCTAAGAAGAACATTGACATGCTGAAAAGGTTATTACCAGCATCAGGGAGAGAACTAAAACATGCAGGATGCCGGCCCTCAAGGACCGACTTAAGGTACCCCTGGTTTAGGACCTAAGCAGCTGAATTAAGAAAACCTACAATTATTCTGCCTATTACAAAATCCCTGAGGAGAATGTTTGGTCTTGTGTTTATTCAGATTTCTTTGTCTTTGAGTGATGTCTATTTGCAAATACATCAGCATCATGTCAGATAAACACAACATTTGAAAGTTTTCTTAGAAAACTGGAGTTCACACACTGAAGTGAGTGCCAAATAACATTGTTGAAACAGCAATGAGACAAAATGTCATCTTCTCTATGTCAAATGTGACAGAAGAAGTGATATATACAGTATATATATATATATATATATATATATATATATATATATATATATATATATATATTCATGAACACTAATCTTAGCTTAGTGTTCATGTATGACTCATGAACACTAATCTTAGCTAAGGCAACCTTAGAAGGTTATATATATATATATACTTTATGTAATAAAAAAAGCTTCTTACTAATTTATAATTTCTATCTTTCCTTCTTATGGAAAGTTTCTGTCATGCTAATATCTTAGATCATGGATGGATCTGTTTTATCCCTAGCATTTTGTGGTGCATTTGTATCCCAAAAAAAAAGTATATACAAGTATAAGCTTTGTCAAGCATGCTTATACTTGCAGGGCTGTAAAGGGTCAATGTTTTATATAGATTAGGATATGTTTTATTGTTCATAGAACAACCGAAGTTATTATTCTGAAATTGTAAATATTCAAACATTTCATTATCATTAATATATGCAAGCAAGTGGGGAATATGTGATGACTGCCACAATCAAAATAACTAAAGACAGGAGACTGAAACTTAGATGCATGCTTTTATTCAATCAACTGATAAATGAACTCCACAAAGTATGCTATACCTTATTAGAGATTTAATGATTAATTAAATGATTCTTGGAGATACATCTGTATCCCACATGTGAGGACAGAGGATTGGGTCACTGCAGTGTGAAGCGTCGCTTTCTGCGAACATGCAGTGCAGCAGGTGTGGTGCACTCTGTGTGACCACAGCCGCACTCCTCCACATGCACATAAGTGAACTGGACGTGCGCACCATCGTTACATGCCAGGGTAACAGTGCGGTTGCTGGCGCGTCTCTCCTTACAGCAGGAGCAGGAATGCTCCATAGCACCCGCTGCGTCAGAGTATCTGAAAGGATCAAGGACAGAAAAAATCAGCACATTCATTACTTCACAACTGCTTAATAAATGATCTGATGACCATCCAGAGGAAGACAAAACTAAAAGTAATGTCATACTTACTTAGTGAAAGTGACGCATGATCCTTCACATGACGGCATATTCAACTCAGACCGACAGCCATTGTGGTTGATAGGAGTTGTCCGGCTAACCAGACTGCAGGCCTTCTCTTTTTCCACACCTTTTAAAATGTGAGAGGAAGGAAAAATGTCAGTTTTTGTGCTTGTTTCAGTATCTCTAACTCTAAAGACAAGAAAAATAATCATACTCACAGATTTTGCAGCAGCCATTTGCTGCAGTCTGAATTGTGTCCTGAATAGAAAACAAAACAACAACAAAAAGTTTTAATTTTTCTTTGTATATGATCCAGTGTGGGTTTATGCATTAAACCAGGCACTTACATTCTTGCAGTTGCTCTCTTGGAATGCTGGGCAAATGATTTGCTTATTGGTGACTGTAAGAGTCTCACCATTCTTAACACAAGTCTTACTTTCACATTTATTTTCTGGTGGTGACCAGGTTTCTCCTTCCTGAAAAGTACCACACAGATAACCACATACTTAGTTGTTTTATACTTACAGAAATTAATACACACCCACAGAGAGGATTTGGTTTACCTTTAAGAGTGTCTCATTGCCATTAACAATGAACACACACTGGGTCTGCACACACGTCCCACAGCAATCATCTGAGTTGGGTTTTTTATATTCAAATCCCTGAGAGAAAAAAAGCTAATTCAATACATCCATATGGTAAAATAATAATAATAATAATAATAATAATAATAACAGTTAATTATAAATTTATTCACACCCATTCAACATTTCTGTTATCACCCCAAATATTCTATGTGTATGCTGGAAAATAACTTACAACTAAAAGTGGTGAATATTTTATATAATTTTGTATTTTATTTTCTAAATCAGACAATTTGTCAAGGCTGCATTTGTTTGCAACCCCACGTTAATGCTTGCAGAGCCACTTTTGCTACAGATACACATGCCAGTCTTTTAAGGAGGCTGCGCAATATCAGAAAATTATGCAATAGCAATATTACTGCTAAAAACAGCATAGGTTATGATTAATCAGGGTTATTTTGTTTTCTTTCTTTAGTATTAAAAAATGTGTCCACCATCCTTAATGAGCTTATGAGTTTCTATAGAGAGAGTCTAAACATTTTTCATAGATTGCCAAAGGGACTCGTTGACGTGGCACTTGCAAATTACTCATCAAAATATGTAATTAAAAAAACAGTTCATGTTGCTAAAAGTTTTTTTTTACATAAATAAAACAGGATTTTACAACTTTCCGTAAGTAGTCAAACAGATGTAAAAAACTAGATTTTCATCTGCTATAGTGGAGAATCTTAAGACATTTGAAACTGCAAATTTTAATCGCTGTTATAAACCTTTCTGTTAATCTGTTCTGTTAGTGGAGAATGTGTCTTATTTTTTTCCAATTTGTCCTGGAATGCTGTACAACACTTTTGGTGTTTACTTAATGGCAACTGTAATATCGTAATCATGTTGTCTTGCTCTGATTCAGGTAGTCATATATGTCGATGCAATAACATTGATTGCAGTAAAACCTTAATATTTGCAATTCTTTTCATTCTCAACTGGCCCTTTGGAAAATAAAGGGCCAGTTGAGTGTGTCATACACGTTACATTGTCTTCCTCACCCTTCTGCATGTTTCTTTGCACTGCTGCTTCTCGCACTTTATTTCCATCAGACCACCAGATGAAGAGCTTGAGGAACAGAAGCAGTTCTCACATTTTTGGCCAGGAACGGAAGAATCAGGCTGAGAAATCCACATAAATTCAATGTTAGCCTGCAAATTTTAGTCTAACAATGACTAAATCTTAAAAGGTACATATTTATCTTCTCAATGCATTTCATATATTCCTTACCTGATATTCAACATCATTTAGCACACAGACTCTTTTGGGTTCTAGGAAAGAAAGTTGACATTTATGTAAAAACAAAGATCACTCAAAATGATTCTTTATCCATTGGACCTCATGTATGTACAAACTGATTTTATAGACTCACCACATGTACTTTCTGGACAGCATTTTCCCTCTGGAACACTGATGTTTGGCATAAAGCCAACATCACAGTTCATGTTGATGTCTGGACAAGCATGGCTCTGACATTCTGTTAACACAAAGAAGAAGAACTCAGTTTATTACTAATTTAAACACTAATGAGCAGCAAACAGTAATCAGCATTATTGTTGTGTCTTACGGCAAACATGGACATTGCAGCAGGGATTTGATGGATCAGTTTGGTTGACAAGAACAAATCCTGGATAGATGCATTTTGGTAAAGCAGTGGGTGGGCACGTCTTAGGCTTACAGATCACAGTTTTGGTGGATTCGTCACACACACAGGCCTGACATTTGTATTCAAATGTCTCGTTGAACTGAAAAAATAATAATGTTGGTTTAAATGTATAAAAAACAAGTAGAGAACAGTACATAAAAATCAATGTGTGGCTCACCTCACGGGGCTTCCCATTGGGATCAAGACATCCTGTTTAAACAGCACAAACATATTTATGTGAGTCTCTTTGTTGTCTCTATATGCTAATGCTCTTGCCAAATAGCTTATTGAAATAAGTTACTTTTAATTTGGATTCAACTATTTGGTACTGTTTTACTTATATAATCACTGCAAAAAATAAATAAATAAATAAATAAAGTATCATGTATCTATGAACTTAAAGAAACTGGTTTTGATTTACAGTAAAATAGAAATAGCAAACATATACACTATTGCTTCATGTTCATTTCTTGTACGTCCTAAAATGTCTCAAGGAAAGACACAATCCCCAAGAAGGTACTCTCTGACAGATAGTTGAAAATGCTCTAAGCAAACCGTATATCAGAAATCTTTCGATGGGAAGAGGAAACCCAAATGATAGATTAAGCAGGTGTACCTATTTGTTTATACACTCTTTTTGGCTGCAGTTGTCTAATTTTAGGTAAGACACTAGTTCATTCAAAGGCAAACCGAGCTTCAGTTACTCTAATAACTATGGAAGCAGTATTTGTAATATCACCTAAATATTTTGAATACAGAAATGTGAACATATTGAGCACACTGACGAACAGCCTCAGAATGTAGACTCTTGTTAAACTCAAAGACAGCTAGAGAAGCAAATGAAACGAACCAAAGATGTTGAATCTTAATAACTGAAACAGATGTTGAGAATTGTTCTTACATACTTACCACAACTTTTAACGCAAATATTTGATTCTTTGCTGAACAGTTTCATTCCTTCAGGACAATAGCAGCCCTCAGTAGTGTAGTTCATGACTGGATCGTTAGGACTGCAAGTTTTAGATATGAAAAACATCATGTGTTTTATTGTTAAAATCGTTATTTATGTTGCATTTGATCTTTGCATTTCATGCCAAGGGAAATGTAATCACATTTTAAACATTGCTAATTATAAATGAATATTTTTGAGACATGATAATAACAGTGAAATCCAGTGACCATGCAAATTATAGAAGGTGTAAAGTAGAAGCAAAGGCATGATTTAGATCTAATCTGAACGGGACCAAGAATTTATATCTGGGAAATATTTTTAAAATCTCCCAGTGGAAAATAATTCCTATTATTTTTAATATTAATAAATCTATATAATGTGTTTTGCTGAGTAAATTGAGTTCCTGAGTTAAAGGAACTTACATTAATATTCTAATGTATTGAATGTGACAGTATTTCATCCTTTAATAAAGATCACCTGAGTTTGTCTCAAACTAATTTTGATTTAAAGGGGATCATTGTGATATAACTGGGTTGCTTTAACTGTTCCTTTACTTTTCCTATGTTTCTTTTTTCCATTTGCTAATTAATTGTGTGCTAAAACAAGCAGCAAAAAAAACCCCAACTTTTTATTAGAACTCACTTGTCCTCACAGCTTGGTTGGTCTGCAGGTCCACAAGATTTATAAATTTTGCCTGATGGACAGTTGCTGGCTATGGGTAAAAAGCAAACAAAAAGAACAGAAAAAATATGAAAACAAAATTTCAAATTCCAGTGCTAGGAAATAATAACTAAATACAATGTGTTTTTTTTTTATTTTGAATTTTCTATGTTGAGAAAAAAATATTGTACCACATATATTAGTGTACTTCCTCCAGTCAATACAAATTCCAATCTCTGCGCAGGCAGCAGCATAAGTCTCCAAACTTGTGCACTCCACTGCCCGGTTGTGAACATAGCAGCTATCAAAAACGCATCCTTTGTAGAAATTGTCTGGAGAGATCTGGGAATGGCATTCAGCAAAGGCACTGAAGTGGAAAATAAAAATTCATTAAAAAGACTTTTTAAAAAGCTGAAGAAAATGATACAGATCAAGACGATTTGTAAAGTACCCTGAGGGGTCCTTAAGCAGTTCACAAACAGAATCTGGATTTTGTTTGCATGGTTTCTGTGGAGGTGTACGTTTAGGTATGCAGCCAGTTTTTCCCTTATCTTTCTTCAGAAGCCAGTCGTCGGCCATCACACCGCAATTTTCTGCTACTGTACCGCTAGGCAATCTGCAGTCATCATCTTGATTGTTGGAGCAAGTTCCTATCAAAAATGTTCTAGTGTCATTTTCTCCATTCAAACTGAAAGGTGTATACAGATCCTATCTGTATATCTGTGTACAGATGCATTCTGAGAGGACATTCTTACCACAATGACCCTGTGTGTTTCCTCCAAAGTACTTATATGGAAGGTTGATACTGAAGCCAGTTCTTCCAAATTTAACAACCACATTTAGACGAAGGATCTCTAACACCAAGTTAATATTAGTGCTCATCACTTTAACACCATCTTTCCAATAAGGGAGCCTTAGATTTTCTACATCTTCATTTTTAAATGCCTGAAAAAAGCAGAAGTAGATAGTATTAGTATGAAGCTAATATTTTGATTGCATGTTAGTGATAATAGCATGTAATTTGTATATGCATATGATAAAATCAAAATAAATTAGTCTATAAATTTATATTTATTTTTATATAGCATTCCTCCTCTTATGTGCAAATAAAGCTTGTTTTAATATCCACTGATGGCTTGCAAAAAGTGACTTTGTCCCAACCTAATTTAGATAACGAAGGAATAACAGTGATATCACTAGTCTTTTCCACAGAGTGGACCTATTGTAAAATCAAATAAACCTTCACAAAAAATTTGTATAATTGCAAAACACACAGTAGTTATAGTTTTATAAACTTCTAAATGTTCACAGGAGTGTTGTTCGAGCTGTAACAAGCCAGGTGCCCCTCTTATGATTTCTTTTCCCCAAGAGCTTAGGCAGACTCAGAGAACTTCAAAAACATATAGAAATATCAAATAGAATTTCTTCAGTAATAATAATAAATAATAGGCTCACACAAATTGCAGCCCGTTCACACACCTCAAAACAATGATATTAATAGGCTTTTTCCACCAAATATTTTATATATTTATTCAAGTGTGTTCAACATGTATTCCTTGTGCCATTTCTTTTACCTTCTGAGAAAAATGTTGACGTGTTAATGACTTTACCCACCTATGTATATGTAGTTTAAAAGCTATTGTTCAAAAAAGGTCATCACGTGTTACCTTCAAATCAGGTCGTCCACCAAGATTAAAGTTGATCAGTTTGATACTTTGTGCTCCATAATTCACAATTAAAGCTCGAGGACAGGAAACATCTTCAGTAGGGTCACAATGGACATTTTCAATTAAAATTTCTAAGCCATGCATTGGTGTAATTTCTTTCATCAAATAGTAGGTACAGTTTCCTTGGTAACTGTAGTATTTGCCATCAAAAGTAATGTAATGAGGATCTCCCCAGCCTTCGCATTCACCTACAGTGACAGAAAAATGTAAATACTTAATAAAAACAAAAACTATCCACTAAACAGTCTCAATAATATGATTCCCTTCATGAGTACAATTAGGTTCTTCATTTGCCACACCACTTCACACAAGTGAAGTAACTAGAAAAAGCACATTGGCAATAAATATTTTCATCCTTACATGGAAGCTCTTTATGAAACAAATACATTTGAAGCCCAGGGCTGTTATAGATTAATTGTTGCTATTTATACTTTTAAGTACATGGATATTTTCTTGGATGATAAGAATAACTTAATCTATGAGTGAGCATAATGTTCAGCTGTTTATAAATTTCTTAGTTTTTAAATAGAAAACTTACAGTCACATTCATAATGTTGGCAGCAATGATAATAATCATATACAAGAACAGGGTTTTTCCCATTGGCACAAGTTACGGGCTCCATAGTTGGACATTCATATGGAACTATTTCAATTTTATTGCCTCCAATACATCTTGCCATGGTGCAGTTGCAAAAATAAAACATCTCATTTTGCTGTAGACAAGAAAAAAAAAAAGAGCCAGTGATAGGATGTCAACAGAAATAGCAAGAAAACAACATTAAAAATACCACAAAAATAAATACATAATTACAGTCCCTCCGCCCCCTCCAAAAATTAATTAAAGGGGTTTGAAATGAAGCAACTTACCTGCACACCCCACTGTTCACATGGGGTGGATGTAGTTGGAGGTGGTTTTTTAGTTGATGTTGAAGTGGTGGTAGTAGGCAATGATTTAGTTGTAGACTTAGTTGCTGTTGTTGATTCTGTGGTTGTTGGTGTAGTTGTGGTAGTAGTTGTGGTTGTAGTTGGTGTTTCAGTTGTCGTTGATTCTGTGGTTGTAGGGGTAGTTGTTGTAGTAGTTGTTGTAGTAGTTGGTGTTTCAGTAGTAAATTCAGTTGTAGTTTCAGTTGTTGTTGATTCTGTGGTTGTGGGTGTAGTTGTTGTGGTAGTTGTGATTGTAGTTGGTGTTTCAGTTGTAGTTTCAGTTGTTGTTGATTCTGTGGTTGTAGGGGTAGTTGTAGTAGTTGTTGTGGTTGTTGTCGTAGTTGTGGTTGTAGTTGGTGTTTCAGTAGTAGATTCAGTTGTAGTTTCAGTTGTCGTTGATTCTGTGGTTGTAGGGGTAGTTGTAGTAGTTGTTGTGGTTGTTGTGGTAGTTGTGGTTGTAGTTGGTGTTTCAGTAGTAGATTCAGTTGTAGTTTCAGTTGTCGTTGATTCTGTGGTTGTAGGGGTAGTTGTAGTAGTTGTTGTGGTTGTTGTGGTAGTTGTGGTTGTAGTTGGTGTTTCAGTAGTAGATTCAGTTGTAGTTTCAGTTGTCGTTGATTCTGTGGTTGTAGGGGTAGTTGTTGTAGTAGTTGTTGTAGTAGTTGGTGTTTCAGTAGTAAATTCAGTTGTAGTTTCAGTTGTTGTTGATTCTGTGGTTGTGGGTGTAGTTGTTGTGGTAGTTGTGGTAGTTGTGATTGTAGTTGGTGTTTCAGTTGTAGTTTCAGTTGTTGTTGATTCTGTGGTTGTAGGGGTAGTTGTAGTAGTTGTTGTGGTTGTTGTCGTAGTTGTGGTTGTAGTTGGTGTTTCAGTAGTAGATTCAGTTGTAGTTTCAGTTGTCGTTGATTCTGTGGTTGTAGGGGTAGTTGTAGTAGTTGTTGTGGTTGTTGTGGTAGTTGTGGTTGTAGTTGGTGTTTCAGTAGTAGATTCAGTTGTAGTTTCAGTTGTTGTTGATTCTGTGGTTGTGGGTGTAGTTGTTGTGGTAGTTGTGGTAGTTGTGATTGTAGTTGGTGTTTCAGTTGTAGTTTCAGTTGTTGTTGATTCTGTGGTTGTAGGGGTAGTTGTAGTAGTTGTTGTGGTTGTTGTGGTTGTTGTGGTAGTTGTGGTTGTAGTTGGTGTTTCAGTAGTAGATTCAGTTGTAGTTTCAGTTGTCGTTGATTCTGTGGTTGTAGGGGTAGTTGTAGTAGTTGTTGTGGTTGTTGTGGTAGTTGTGGTTGTAGTTGGTGTTTCAGTAGTAGATTCAGTTGTAGTTTCAGTTGTCGTTGATTCTGTGGTTGTAGGGGTAGTTGTAGTAGTTGTTGTGGTTGTTGTGGTAGTTGTGGTTGTAGTTGGTGTTTCAGTAGTAGATTCAGTTGTAGTTTCAGTTGTTGTTGATTCTGTTGTTGTGGGTGTAGTTGTTGTGGTTGTTGTTGTAGTTGTGGTTGTAGTTGGTGTTTCAGTTGTTGTTGTTGATTCTGTGGTTGTAGGGGTTGTTGTTGTGGTAGTTGTGGTTGTAGTTGTTGTGGTTGTTGTGGTAGTTGTGGTTGTAGTTGTAGATTCAGTTGTGGTGGTCATTTCACATGTGCTACAACAGACCCGTATCTTGTAGTTAAAACACTTGTATGGTCTTGGCTGGTCTTCTTTTTTACATATCAGCCCACTGTCAACATTACAGGTAACCTTTTGTCCAGTTTCACTCAAATAGTCACTTAGGGCCCTCTCAGGATTTTCGGTCGATCTGCAGTCAATTTTTTCAGGATGATAGCATATGTCATGGCCATTGTGTCTGATGTTGTCATATGTTTCATTGTCATTTTTATCTTTTTTTGAATCATGTACATCAAACCATTCTGACCACTCACAACCAGGAGTACATGGCGTAGTAGATTCAGTTGTAGTTTCAGTTGTCGTTGATTCTGTGGTTGTGGGTGTAGTTGTTGTGGTTGTTGTGGTTGTAGTTGGTGTTTCAGTAGTAGATTCAGTTGTAGTTTCAGTTGTTGTTGATTCTGTGGTTGTAGGGGTAGTTGTTGTAGTGGTTGTTGTGGTAGTTGTGGTTGTAGTGGTTGTAGTTGGTGTTTCAGTAGTAGATTCAGTTGTAGTTTCAGTTGTCGTTGGTTCTGTGGTTGTAGGGGTAGTTGTTGTGGTTGTAGTGGTTGTAGTTGGTGTTTCAGTAGTAGATTCAGTTGTAGTTTCAGTTGTCGTTGATTCTGTGGTTGTAGGGGTAGTTGTAGTAGTTGTTGTGGTTGTTGTGGTAGTCGTGGTTGTAGTTGATGTTTCAGTAGTAGATTCAGTTGTAGTTTCAGTTGTCGTTGATTCTGTGGTTGTAGGGGTAGTTGTAGTAGTTGTTGTGGTTGTTGTGGTAGTTGTGGTTGTAGTTGGTGTTTCAGTAGTAGATTCAGTTGTAGTTTCAGTTGTCGTTGATTCTGTGGTTGTAGGGGTAGTTGTAGTAGTTGTTGTGGTTGTTGTGGTAGTTGTGGTTGTAGTTGGTGTTTCAGTAGTAGATTCAGTTGTAGTTTCAGTTGTTGTTGATTCTGTTGTTGTGGGTGTAGTTGTTGTGGTTGTTGTTGTAGTTGTGGTTGTAGTTGGTGTTTCAGTTGTTGTTGTTGATTCTGTGGTTGTAGGGGTTGTTGTTGTGGTAGTTGTGGTTGTAGTTGTTGTGGTTGTTGTGGTAGTTGTGGTTGTAGTTGTAGATTCAGTTGTGGTGGTCATTTCACATGTGCTACAACAGACCCGTATCTTGTAGTTAAAACACTTGTATGGTCTTGGCTGGTCTTCTTTTTTACATATCAGCCCACTGTCAACATTACAGGTAACCTTTTGTCCAGTTTCACTCAAATAGTCACTTAGGGCCCTCTCAGGATTTTCGGTCGATCTGCAGTCAATTTTTTCAGGATGATAGCATATGTCATGGCCATTGTGTCTGATGTTGTCATATGTTTCATTGTCATTTTTATCTTTTTTTGAATCATGTACATCAAACCATTCTGACCACTCACAACCAGGAGTACATGGCGTAGTAGATTCAGTTGTAGTTTCAGTTGTCGTTGATTCTGTGGTTGTGGGTGTAGTTGTTGTGGTTGTTGTGGTAGTTGTGGTTGTAGTTGGTGTTTCAGTAGTAGATTCAGTTGTAGTTTCAGTTGTTGTTGATTCTGTGGTTGTAGGGGTAGTTGTTGTAGTGGTTGTTGTGGTAGTTGTGGTTGTAGTGGTTGTAGTTGGTGTTTCAGTAGTAGATTCAGTTGTAGTTTCAGTTGTCGTTGGTTCTGTGGTTGTAGGGGTAGTTGTTGTGGTTGTAGTGGTTGTAGTTGGTGTTTCAGTAGTAGATTCAGTTGTAGTTTCAGTTGTCGTTGATTCTGTGGTTGTAGGGGTAGTTGTTGTAGTAGTTGTTGTGGTAGTTGTGGTTGTAGTTGGTGTTTCAGTAGTAGATTCAGTTGTAGTTTCAGTTGTTGTTGATTCTGTTGTTGTGGGTGTAGTTGTTGTGGTTGTTGTCGTAGTTGTGGTTGTTGTTTCAGTTGTAGTTTCAGTTGTCGTTGATTCTGTGGTTGTAGGGGTAGTTGTGGTTGTTGTGGTAGTTGTAGTTGTTGGCGTTGTAGTTATTGTTTCAGTTGTTGTTGATTCTGTGGTTGTGGGTGTACTTGTAGTGGTTGTTGTGGTAGTTGTAGTGGTTGTAGTAGTAGTTGTAGTTGATGTTCCGGTTGTAGTGGTATATTCTGTTGTTGATTTTGTGGTTGTTGGGGATGTTATAGTAGTAGGTTCAGTTGTAGTTGTAGTATTTATTTTTATCGGACATATTTCCACACATCTGTTTTCTTTTTCATCAAATATTGGGGCATACTCTGGGCAACTAGGATAACAACCTGTAAAAACGTATGCATGAAAATTGTAAGTGCATTGCACATAGAAGTCATAGAAGACTTACCTTATTCATTGGAAATAATTTGATTTTCATATTGTTTTGCAACTCCAAAATGCCTTAGTTCAGACCTTACCTTCAAACCTTCGAACAGAATAGCTTTGAACAACCCTGATATGTGATTGGAGTACATGGATGGTAGTGCCATAAGCAATCATATTGTTCATTGTGGAAGTTGTAGAAATCACAGAAGACAGCTAAGAAGAAGTTGTAGAAAAAATTTATTAAAGGAACAAAATTTCAGTTTGAAAATTGGTTTTGTTTTCAAATGATGCTATATCTTAAAATAATTGCTGTTTTTTCTTCTTTGAGGATTATGTTCATGATGATAATAATTTATATCAGAATCCTTTGTCCTGACTAACCATGGAAATTTACAGTCACAAATCAATAAATACATTCAATAACACACTTACTAAAGTTTTATTTCAGTAAGTGGATTTCTGATTACAGCTCGTGAAAATACCAGGTTGAAGATTAAACTGTGCAACAGACTAAGAAAAACACCCAGATTTTTATATAGTAATACAGGAGGAAAATTATTCACTTACGACAGATTTCTGGAGTTCTCCATGAAATGCAAACACCAGCATCATTGCAAGCTTGAGCATAAGCTGCAACAGCTGAACAGAAACACTCGCAGTCTCCTCCAGTGTCACAGGCACATGAGTCCTTCACACATTTTTCGTAGAACGGTTGGGGCTCTACCTGTTTAGGCATTGAAAATGATAGTTTTTTTCTCTAATACTTCATGTGTAATATTTTCATTGCTAGAACAACCATTGCACTACCTTGGAGTGGCATTCTTTGAATGTGTCTCCATTTATGATGTTGCACTTCATTTTTGCCCAATGGTCTCGATGAGGTGCTTTTTCACAAGCGTCAATAAGCTTATCCACATTTGAGCAAGAGCTGTCCCCTTTCCAGCTGTTTGCAAACTCTAATGGGCTGCTCACTACCAACCCACTCCGGGTGGTGAAGTCGTTCTCTCCATTACCATCAAAGTTTCCACACAGGCCACACACTTCACCCTGCACAAATATAAACAAGTCAGTCATTGGCACATTTTATACCATGTAAAGAAACACATTTTACTGAGATTGTATCTATCATTTTTAGTCAACATTTAGAAAAAGCATGTCACCAATTCTATATTGTAGTGGAACTGAGAAATGTTTGTATTCTGCGGATGGCCGAAGGTTGGAGTTAGTTGAAAAGAAAATATCTATTTCTTACCCAGAAACCAATTACTGTGACTTACCTTGTAATATGGTTCCAGTGTTATAACAAAATAGGTTTTGCGATCCCAAATTACTCTTAGACCAATGCTGGAATGTACTACAACATAGAAGCCTCGATTTATTATTTCGTATGGTATTTCGGTGCCATTTTCCAAAACTATTTCTTTAAAAGTGCCGTCAGTGAGGATGATCACATGTTTCTGAAATATAGAGAAGATTTCACTCTTTGTAAATCATGAACACCATTCTAACACAATATGTATTATTATTTGAGTTCTTTGCCTTACCCCCAGCTGAATCCTGACAGTTTTAGAACATGTTGTCCCTGTTGATCCACATGGTTCATCTTCTGTGATTACTTCAATTTCATCCTCTACCGTTTTATTAGAACATTTGTTCTAAACAAATACATTTTTAAAATTGGTTTCCATTAGTACTGAAAAATTATACATTATGAACTTATAGAAAGTATTCTTGCTTTGAAAGCAAGAGCATCCTTTGCATTAGTTTGTGTGATAGAGTAGAACATATTGACCTTACTGTCAATAAATATTCTTTACTGTAAAGAATATTTATGCTTCAAGAATTTCTAGCATTTACCCTTTGGAAAAATCTAACATGCTCACACAGTCTCTAAACATATTAATTTGCTAATATAGGACAAAGTAGTCAAAGTACTTCTCAAAAGTCCAGAGTAATTATCTGATTGCATTCTTTGCATTTTACCAAGTACTTTTTTCTGGTAGCTATACCTTTAGATAAATAGATTTAGTGTGTTTATTATTAACTTTGAACCTCCATTTTTGCGTCGCAATGGCCTCAAGGAGTCAGTGAGGTTGCAGCATTTATACAGTGCGAAACAAAAACAATAATTTTTCATAACTGTTTTGTTACAACTGCAAACGTCAATCTACTTTGATATGATTTTGTCTGATCGTCCACTGTAAACAAACAAGCTCATAATTGTGAAGTAAAAGTAAAAGTACATATTGCTGGTTGTATTTTGTGAATAACAATGTGAAGGGTGTTTTGTGTATATGTGTTTAGTACCTTTACTTACATATCTCTAAAAAGGGAAAATAAATTACAGTGACATTTGTGGTTGTAATCTGACAAAGATGTGAAAAAGCTTTAGGGGGTATGATTACATTTGAAAAGCGATGTAGCTTTACATTCAAATTCCTATTGTGTTTTGTTATTGCATATTAGCCATTTCATAGAAAAACTTTTTAATTGCTTTGAGGCAATTTATATTTGTGTTATTTATATGGTAAAAGCTTAGATATTCTTTCTAATAATAAAACCACAGTTTTGAACAAATTTTAAGTGTTTTTGTATAAACTTACCTTGACAGCAACATAGGAACAGTCTCCTTGAAACTCATATAGCTGCTTATCAAATGTTTTGTGATGTCCACTTCCATATATAATGCAGCTCTGTGAACAGCTGTATGATGTACATTTCCACTTCCCACCTCTACAAATACTAAATGGGTAGAGTAAAAGCAAAACAAAATAAATGCATTATATTTAAAATTAAAATTTTCAACAAAATGTTTTTTAAATAATGCAGCACAAGCAGCATAACGATTTTTTCTTTCTTTTTTTTACCAGCGGTTACAATCTTGGTAAACTGCGACTCCAGGCTTATAGAATTGACCATTGTGCTTGCATGAACAATCCTCTGTCTTTTTCACACATGAGCCTTGACCATCATCAAAATGACCAGAAGGACACATGCAGCCAGATACACATTCTGACGCATCCTGGAAAGGAAATGTAGAGTCATCAAGTAGATACACAGCAATTAATCATTCTCAGTTTTCATTGTAGGCATTATTTCATGGAATTAGCCTATCTCAATTAATATTCAATCAGATCTGCTCTCTCAAGTGATAAACAATATATCAATAAAGACAACTATTCAGAGGCCCACCAGTTTTGGCTATATGAAAGTATTGCTTGATGAGACACCTAGCTTAAGAACTGAAGAAAAAAAAAGACATAAACTCAGGTCATGTTTGTCTGATATAAAAATGCATGTGATAATCTGAAACATGTAAGAGTGGAAAAAGCTAAATAATACTTCAAAATAAAGAGTTTTAATCATGAATACATTAAAACATGTTTTAATGATGGTTTGCTGTAGTGACCCATGAACTATCCCTAAAAAGGTGTGTTTTTATTGATTTTCTGGTAACATACAGTCAGCCGAGTCATATCTATACCACAGAAAATCACCCATTTTTTCTAAAGGTTAACTTATGGATAAAATAAATATTTGCAAAGAAAGTTTCTTCTGTTTGACTGTTTCCTTCACAAAACAATCAGTCAAAGGCAGGCACTGGTCTATTGAGGCAACTTAGATGGAGAATTAACTTCAAAGTATTTCTACACTTTTAAAGTTATTTTAAAAAGAAAATAACTATTTTGATCTTTCACAACTATCATGCAAAAAGAATCTATACTTTCACAGATCTGAGGACAGTCTGCAATAGGTTTATTTATTATGTGAAAATAAATTATGGTAATAGATGCACACAGAAGTAGACAAATTAGCAAAGGGTTACTATTAATCCACATACAAATAATCAGGAGATGATCTCATTAAAGATAAACAAGACAGCAACTCACACAAACATCATCATCCAGATTCAAACAACGTTGAACACAGTGTGGTCTCTGGTCATCAGCCATCCCAGTGGAGCAGTTGAAGTACACTTTTGGATGAGGACATTCTGTAAACAGAAGAAATACTTTCAACATACATAATGTTAATGTTAACCCAATATCAATGTTATTGGAAAGTAAAGAAATGAGAGCCCCAATTACCTACCTGTGTTCTGCTTTTTCAAGGAATGGCAATGAAGCCTTCCATTGGCACACACACTTGGAAAAAGAATCAAGTTCATATGATGAAACAGAGATGCCATTCAAGTTACAACCATTTTATTCATGCTGAAAAAAAATATAACCACTACTTAAGGTTTCTTCTGACTCACCAGTGCTCAGATTTGATGTTGACAGACGTTCCTGCTTCAATGTAATCTTCATTATGGGAACAGGAACATTCTTCTTTGGGTACACAAGCATCTTTTTCATTCAGATAGAGACCATCAGGGCAGAAACAGCCAACCACAGGCAAGAAATGTGAAGTGCAGCTCTGCTGATCTGAGCTCAGTGAACTACAGGTCAGCTGGCATCTCCGGTGATTGTAAGTGAAGATCTGAGTTGATGGACAGCTCTTTGTGTGTTTCTCTGTTTTGTGGATAATATGGGAAAATTACCTAGCTGTTACAAGACTTATATATGACAGTTAATGTGTTGTCATGAAACTTAAAGACACATTACCGCATTGGTTTCCAAAATCTGTCACAAACTTTCCCTTTGCTGCACAAGCCCGACCATAAGAGGTGAAGACGGCACATAAGCAGTCTTCGCTTTTCTCACAGCTGCAGGTGGAGTAAAGGCAGCGCTGCATAAAAAAAGAACACTTTAAGAAAATTATAGTCCAATAAAACAGAATTAAAATCTGAAAGAAGAGGTTGTTGTTGTACCTTGTAGTAATAGTCAGGATTCACTTCTGAATGGCAGTTTGCAAATGAACCAGTTGAATTTCTGAGCATTTCGCACCAGTGTCGGGCATAATTCTCTACAATTAAATGTAAAATTATTTTTACACTTCCAGTAACTTGAAATATACTGAATAAAAATTTAATATATATACTCACAAAGCAACAAAAGAAAAGCTTTACTGTTAAATAGAATACTACAATGGGTTTCATTTGATTGGAAAAAAAATAACATTGTTAAATTTATTTTTTACCAGTTTTCATAGTGACTGAACAGGGGTCTTCAAGTATTCTGCCTGCATCTGGGCATGTTTGGTCGGCCTTCCAAGAATTACCAAAAGTTACAGCAGTTCCTTCTTGGCTCCCTTGAGGAGTCGTCATATCATCATTCAAAGCCATGTTGTAGTTTCCACATAAACCTGAGGAACATGTTCAGAAGAACAACAAGTCACCAAAGTGTCCAAGCTCCAGCACATTTCCGTAATTTTTTTGTATCACCTCCTCACTGGAATATTCTCTTTTATCTCAAATAAAACTCAGTTATCTAAGTTTTTTTTCTTTTGACAGTACAGAAATGTCTGTACCATCCATCTGGCCAAGGTGCTCTCCACCTTGTGCTCTCCACCTTGGCCAGGGTATAAAGACAATTTCCATGAAAGGTGTAGGTAGTACCATCAAATGTTGTGAAATGTAAACCTTTTACAAAGAATAGTCTGAAGAGTACAAATATTTATCCATCCTTCTATTTTTTCCATCCTTTCCCACAATCTTTAAACACTGAAATGAAATGTTACTCTTTTCCATGCAGTTCCTGACTGCACAAGAACCCTGTGTGGTTTTGATTATCATACAATACATGGTCTATAAAGGAAGTTGGCTAAATTAAAGGAAAACATAAAACTCACCACGTGTCTTTTCTTTGTAGCTGCTTTCCAGACTGATGTAGGACTTGCATAACAGGAACACGCTGGATCTGAATTTGGAGGCCAAACTTGGCGTTGAGCAAAATATGAAAGGATGAAGCATGAAATATTCTGATGTCCCCTGTAAATAATGTCAGAAATGTCACCTGATGTTACACAAATAGAAACTCCATTACTGAAAAAATTAGCTCAATTAAAACTTGCTTCTTGTCAGACCCACCTGAGTAATATGGCAAACTGATGTCCTCCATATTCTGTTGAACTTTTCCCTCAGATGTAAACATTAATACCTGTAGAAAGACAGAACCAATTATGAGTGATCTGTAGATATTGTTGTGAACTGAGAATGTAAATACTAACACCTGTAATTTACTCACATTATCTACGCCCAGATGGATTTTAAGAGCCTTTAGACAAATATCAAATTTTGTTCCTCCACATTGTCCCAACTGGGCCCGAATGGTAAAGTTTGGACTTATTCCATCCTGAGATATATAAAACATTTGAGCACAGGGAAATCTTCACTTTCATGTCTGCTTTGTATTATTTATCAGCAATTAGAAAATGACTCATTATTTACCTTGCTCTCCACCTTGGCCAGGGTATAAAGACAATTTCCATGAAAGGTATAGGTAGTACCATCAAATGTTGTGAAATGTAAACCTTCCTCAACTGCACATGTAGCCGGGGTCTCGAAAGTCTCACACTCCCACTTCCCCTCTGAACAAGTACTGAAAAATACAAATCTGTTCATAAAACCTTGCAAAAGTTTTAATACACATTTAATTTTTAAAGCATCTTATCAGAATTGTATGTGATTTTTGTTTTGTATGTGACATTATTGTGAAGTGGAAGGGAAATAATATAACATTTAAAAATGTTATACAAGTAATAACCGCAAACATGTATTATATTCCTAACTGTAGTTTTCACATGGAAAACCGTTCACATAATAATGAATGCACAATTTACACTTTGAAGCATGATGGTGGCAGAGTCATGACATGGGCATGGAGATAAAATAAAGGGACAGTGGATTATGCTAAATTTAGGGAAATCCTGAAAGCAAACGTGTTAAAGGCTGCAGTGGAGTTAAGACTAAACAACACTAAACAGAAAATTGATGTAGATGTTCTCCATCCAATCGGACCCAGCTTGAGCTACTTTGCAAAGAAAAGTGGGCATAGCTGTTAGAAATGGATGTCAGACAAAAAGGGAACTGAATACAAATACATATCACACTTTTCAGAGTTTTTTGTGTGAATATTGTGATGAATTTGATTGTTTTTCATCCACTATGACCTTATTTTCCCTTTGTTGTATGAAATATAATAAAGGAAAGTGCTGGTAAAATCCCTGTGCTGCAACAAAAAAGATGACTTTACCATCAAGAAGACATTCCGTAAACATGTTGAAACATACCAGTTTGTTTTTTCATGACGGTAAACCTCTCCAGAGTCGTAGATGTCGTCATGCTTGCACTGACACTCAGACAGAGGGATGCAGCCCCTCTCAGAAATATCATCAAACACCGTTCCTGAGAGAAAAACAGTTTCATTATGTGAAGGTGAATTAACAGTGGCAGAATACACATTTTAAATGTAAAGAGAACTAACCAGGAGGACAGAAGCAGCCATCTGTTTTATGGTCCTCACACACTAATCTTGTGTCCTGATGTGTGCAAGTATCCATGCAAGGAAAAGCACTTTCTTCATACTGCATGTTGTAGGGACACTGTTTACCTGTGAAGATAAATGGTGCCATAGATAATGAGCAGTAGTAATTCATAGAATCATTTAGGCAAAATATCATGCAAGAACAATATGTTAAATAACATTTTATGGCTCCAATAACCTCTTACGCATTAAACTACAGTCTTAAAAACAAAAAATAAAGAGACAAACATGAATCATACCACAGAAATCAGGTCTCCTCCAGTCGGGTGGCTGTCCTCCTGCGTGCGAACACTGACGAGAAAACTCAGACATTGTGCTGCAGACACAGGAGTAACTGGTACCGTTGTTACAGGCACACATGTCTACCACACATGCCTTGATGAAAGCTTCAGCACTAATCAGGCTGGTACATGAACTCCAGGAATCCCCGTCAAATATTTTTTCACAGATGGTTTGCTTTAGCGAGGAAATAAGACGGAAACAAAAAGTCAACATCTTCCTTAACATTTTTACTGGAAAAAACTGATTTATATACTTACAAATGCTTTGCATGAATGTGACACATTTGTCTTTGATTCATCTTCTACAGGGGGGTCTTTGCATTCATCGTTTGGCAGATGGACTCTGTGTTTGATTCCAAGCTCAATGGGAGTCACTTTAAAACCTGATCATGTAGATGAAGTAAAGAACATTAAAGATATGACTGATTATGGTAACACTTTATTTGACGGGTTGTGAATAAGACTGTCATGACACCGTCATAAACATGACATAACACCTGTCATGAATATGAATAAGTTTTTATCTTATTTTCCAATACATTTTACACACTTCAATGAACTACATACCATTATCCATGAACTCATCATAGACGGGAACGCCGTTGAAATCTCCGCAAAGGCCACAAGTTTGGTTCTTGTATCCGTTTGAAACTTCCACCTGAAGCACAAAACAGAGAGGATCATGTTTCACATTTTTTTAGTTTATACCAGAAAGAAGAGGTCAGTCTTTGTTTGACTTTGATGTTATTCAACCATCAAGCCTTTATTTCTATCATGTTTAAAGATACATCATAAATAATTATTTTAAAAAGTTCCCCGTTTCCAACAATTGAAGCACTCTCAGCAGACGTTAGCTAATGTATCACTAACTGTTTCATTTGACATGAAAATTAAATGTGTTTCTTTTAAGTCAGTCACATTACGACAATGTGATTAAGTGATTTGTAAAAACTCTGTACTTATAGGAGGGTAAAGGAAGGTGTATACCATGACTGCATCTTCACGATTCCACATGACTATAATGCCGACTTTGGTAGCTCGAAGCCTGATGTAAAATGTACTTTCTTCCACCTTTACTCCCCCACTGTAGTGTGGCAGAGTAACTCTGATAAAAGAGAGTAAAAGTTTGAAGATTTAAATGACAAACACAATGTAAAAATATGTTAATTAGTGTATTGTTGTGTGTGTTTTACTTACGGATTCCCATTTTCAGTGACCTCAGTCTCGGTTAGGTTGAATGTATTTTCAGAGATGGTGACCACAACATAACGTATTGTTATATTTCCGTCATTTTCTTCTCGTCTAATGTGCACAGAAAACTTCTTCTCGGATTTGCGGCAGTCTTTGACCAGGTTGTACTCACACAAGCCAGGAAACTGGAACACATCACCATCAAAGGTCTTAAAGTGCTGCGTGCCCCAAGTGCTGCAGATGTTGTTGACATGGTTGTCATCTAGAACAGCAAAATTAAACAGCAAAAATTTGAACAAAATATAATCTTGAAATCACACATTTATTACTTTATATTTTTAGAAAATTATATTTAACATCACAAACCTTTTTTGGTTGTAGTGCCAAAATATTTTCAATAGAAAATATTTTTAGAATCTAAAATATGCAAGTCTTACCCTGCCTGGCTTGAGCAGCACCAGCAAAACTGAAGAAACACAACCACACCACAGTCCACTTCATGGTTGCCACAGTGGGTTTTCTGACCCAAAGCAGATAAAAGTGAGACTGACAGTCAAGGCTATATATATATATATACACACATATAGATTTAGATTTCTGTGTAGCTTTAGAACCGCCTTTTTGTGTGGACTTGTCAATGACGTTCAACATATCTCTAAATGCTGTACTGTATTTTCTTCATCAAGCATGTGAGAAAATTAAACAGGGAAGACACTCCTGGAGAGTACAAATAAGATAATGTTTGATTTGCTCCAAGTTTGTCATTTCCATGTTTACCCTTTCATAGAAACAATTTATTGGTTGATCTGGCTATAATTTTTGCCAGCTAAATCATAGATAAATCATTTAGCTATGACTAAGGTGTTATAAGTTAATTTTTTTGTCATTAATTAGAAATGACAAAAAATTAACTAAGAAAACGAAGATTCTAATTAATGGTAATCTGCACAGCAGGGACCTTTGCTGTTTTCTCTGCTTAATGTCTTATTCCTTTTCTTCTTCAGTCTTTGGAGACAAAAAGGGAAATATGCTTGGTTGTTGAGTTTTTTTGCACTTTGCTTTATTGATTCTAGTTTCATTATTATTCTGTGTTCCTTAGTTTCTTTGTCTTCACACCCGTAACTTCATGCTCCAATTATTTAATTACCTCTTTGTCATTCCTCCTTCCTGGTTCCTCCTTTTTTTACCTTGTTTATTCTCCTCATCATGCTAATGTTTCTGGTTCCCAATTTTGGATTCACCTCTAAATTATGTCTGACTGTAAGTTTTGTTTTTCATCATATGTGTTCATTAAAATTGTCATCAACTACTCAATGTTTCAGCCTTCCTGGATTTATGACCATCTTTCAAAACACCTCAGGACAAGCTCCAATGCTATGTAAATGTCTTTGCCACCTTACAAATATCCTTCTATTTGACTTTTGTGTAATGACATGTAAGAACGAAACACACTGAGCTTTCAGGAAAGTTTCCAAAAGAAATACACAATTTCCCAGAGGAAGGCCTTGATAGCCAAAAAAAGTATGATGAATCATCCAGCTCTGAGCTTTGGGTGCCATCAGCCCCTTCTCCATGGGCGTGGCTGTAACCAGTTCTGCCCCAGGCAGATTCATCTCCATTGGCAGATCCTTCACAAGTCTTCTCCGTTTTGTGGAACCATTTCAGGGGTGGTACATCCTGTATTACACGCTGCATGGCGTCTGCTATCAGAGAGCTGTTCAGTGTGGAGGAGCATTATCATGCTCGCCAGGAGCAGATTGGGTCAATTTTTGGAGCAAAATGGCTGTGATTTTGCAGCCCTGCAAGAAACACGTCTCTCAAGAATGGTCACGCAATGAAGAAGTGAGAACCAACCGCCATTAAAATCTAGTACAAGAAGAAGTGAGAAACTGTGGTCACTGGCTGTTTTAATTTACTGCTACATTCAGATGTTTTTTAAAAAATTATATTAGTACATGTAAATATTAATTTTTATATTTTTTAAATCCTTACTTTATGTGATTCATCATCTTCAGCAAAAGTTGCAGATTATGTTTAGTGTAATATGATCTAATATAAAAGGTTGAAAGTACAAATATGAATTTGTATAAGAACTAACAATGATTTATCATTTGTTAGCTTTACAAGTTTGTTTTAAAATATCAAGATCTACATCATAACTAATTTTATCTTATGAAGTTTGAATACAGTACAAAGAAAAATAAACTAGTTCTGCTGTTCTCACACATGCTAAAATGTAAATTTGTTCAAATGACTTTGAGCTGAATCGTTTTAAGTTCAGGCCTTGATCTATAGGCTTTTATTTTCTAAACCAGAAAAGAAAATTCTAGTTGTCTCTGTATTTAGATTCTCTAGTGTCTAAGTCAGGTCAATTATGTCCAGCTCTGCTGATTGATTTACAGTTGTATATCTTGGTTTGAGATCTTACAGTTTATTTCTTGCACTTACTTCCTGTTTTGTTTTAGAGAACTTCACTTGCTGAGGTTCCCATCTATAGTCAACCACCCGTGTCTCATTGTATGCCTTAGTTTCTCCATTTATACTGTACAGTTTCCCCTTGCCAGTTTGTCTTTGTCCCTTATGTCAAGCATTCCTGCCATTATCTTAACTTTGTCTTGCAGTGATTTTGACTCAACTTGTTTATGGACTTGTTTCAGATACCTCTGATTGGAATTAAGTTTTGTGCCCTAACCTTGGACTGTTTTAAATGGTTACTGATTTTATGCCACTATGCTGAGTCTTGCAATTGGGTTAGGGTAACCCTAACTCACTAACAAATCAGAAAAAATGCAAATATGGTAATTACTCAGAGATCAGGGTATTAAGAATAACTATTCTTATAAATAGGAACCACAAGCTGTAGCTGAGATGGCTGGCCCAAACAAGACAATAAAAGACAGAAGACTTGATTTCACTTGCATCTTTTTATTCAATCAGCTGATAAATAAACTCCACAATATCAGTTATTTTGTGAGAGATTTAATGATTAGTTAAATGATTCTTGGAGATACATCTGTATCCCACATGTGAGGACAGAGGATCGGGTCACTGCAGTGTGAAGCGTCGCTTTCTGCGAACATGCAGTGCAGCAGGTGTGGTGCACTCTGTGTGACCACAGCCGCACTCCTCCACATGCACATAAGTGAACTGGACGTGCGCACCATCGTTACACGCCAGGGTAACAGTGCGGTTGCTGGCACTTCTCTCCTTACAGCAGGAGCAGGAATGCTCCATAGCACCCGCTGCTTCAGAGTATCTGAAAGGATCAAGGACAGAAAAAATCAGCACATTCTTTACTTCACAACTGCATAATAAATGATTTGATAACTTTCCAGAGGAAGAAAAACTAAAAGTAATGTCATACTTACTTGGTGAAAGTGTCGCATGATCCTTCACATGACGGCATATTCAACTCAGACTGACAGCCATTGTGGTTGATAGGAGTTTTCCGGCTAACCAGTCTGCAGGCCTTCTCTTTTTCCACACCTTTAAAAATGTGAGAGGAAGGAAAAATGTCAGTTTTTGTGCTTTTTTCAGTATCTTTAACTGTAAAGAAAAGAAAAATAATCATACTCACAGATTTTGCAGCAGCCATTTGCTGCAGTCTGAATTGTGTCCTGAATAGAAAACAAAACAACAACAAAAAGTTTGAATTTTTCTCCATATATGATCCAATCTAGATCTATGCATTAAACCAGACACTTACATTCTTGCAGTTGCTCTCTTGGAATGCTGGGCAAATGATTTGTTGATTGGTGACTGTAAAAGTCTCACCATTCTTAACACAAGTCTTACTTTCACATTTATTTTCTGGTGGTGACCAGGTTTCTCCTTCCTGAAAATTACCACACAGATAACAACACACTTGGGTGTTCAGACTTATTGAAATTAATACAAATGTACAGCGATGTTTCAGTTTACCTGTAAGAGTATCTCAGTGCCATTAACACTGAATACACAGTGTGTCTGTTCGCATGTCCCACAGCACTCGTCTGATTTGGATTTTACATATTTGAATCCCTGAAATAAGAAGCTAATTCAGTTAAATCAAAGGTCAGATTAAAATACAGTTACTTGTAAATTTATTCACACCTCTTGTCCCTTTTAACATTTTGTCAAGCAATTACCCCCCATTTACAAAGTTCTTTATTTGGATCTTCTCCACTAGACCAAGACAAACTTGTACACAATTGAACAGAAATGTTACATAATTTTCTAAACCTTTACAAACAAAATCCAGTTAGTGTGAAGTCAGAGTCACTACTTTTTGTAAAACCTTCAGTGGAAAATAGTTTTTTTTAAAGTTTTCTGGGATATTGCTTTGCTTGTGTGGAGATCGCAATTTTTTGCCCAATCTTCCTCAATATTTGAATCTTGCCACAGATTTTTAATCTGCTTTATGTCTTTACTTTCTCAGGGAAATTGCAACACCTAAACATACTTAGAAATAAACCAGGAATGGCAATTATGATTCCGCTATATTGATATTGAACCGCTGGCAAAACACAATTTTTCTAAACTCTAATTAAAAAACTGTTAAATATACTGTACATTTTATCTTCTGACAACAGCAAACATTATAACTGAACAATAAAATTTGGCCCACCGTACTGAAAATTGAGACATTATAAACAAAAATGATGAACTGTTCAATGTATTGCATTTTATTGTATGTTTAGCTTGTCTGATTTCCACAAAAAAGCAGTTAGTTTTAACTTTTGTAAATAAGCCCTAAAGTCCATGTATTATTATGCATTCTGAATCCATTTTCCTTTAGCATTAGCTGGCATTTCGTAATCCATGTTCCTATGTTTACAAGTGCAGCGAATGTTAGTGGACATTTACATGTAGATATCTCAGATTATGCCTGAATCTCATTTATATTTGTAGTACCTTAACTTCATGTCAACACTTTCTCCCATCAGAGTGACCATATTCCCATACACATTACATTGGCTTCCTCACCTTTCTGCAATTTTTTTCACACTGCTTTTTCTCACACTTTATTTCCATCAGACCACCAGACGAAGAGTTTGAGGAACAGAAGCAATTCTCACATTTCTGGCCAGGAGCTGAAGAACCAGGCTGACAATTCCACATAAATTCATTGTTATACCAGAAAATTAAAACATATATTAAAAGAACTCCTCAATATATATGTCCCTTACCCTGTATTCAACATCATTTTGCACACAGACTCTTTTAGGTTCTAGGAAAGAAAATAAACAATCATGTAAAAAAAAAAAAGGTCTCTTAAAAGTGATTCTTTATCCATTTGGCACTATGCAGGTTCAAACTGATTTTATAGACTCACCACATCTAAGTTCTGGACAGCATTTTCCCTCTGGAACACTGATCTTTGGCTTAAATCCAACATCACAGTTCATGTTGATGTCCCGACAAGTGTGGACCTGACATTCTGTTTACACAAAGAAGGAAAACTCAGTTTATTACAAATTTAAAGACTTACGAGCAGCAAACAGTAATCAGCATTATTGCTGTGTCTTACGGCAAACGTGGACATTGCAGCAGGGATTTGATGGATCAGTTTGATTGACAAGAACATATCCTGGACCCATGCATCTTGGAAAAGCTGTGTGTTTGCACTTCTTAGGCTTGCAGATCACAGTTTTGGTGGACTCATCACAGACACAGTTCTGACATTGGTATTCAAATGTCTCATCGAACTAAAAGAAGAAACCAAAGTGTTGAGTTTAATATCTAACGGAAGAAGTAGAGGACTTTACATGACAATCATGTTTGGCTCACCTCACGGGGCGTCCCTTTAGGGTCAAGACAGCCTGTTAAAACATAGTGTAAACATAATTATGTGAGTATCTTCTCTCTTGAATTGCTAATGCTGAAATTAGTCACTTTTATTTGTGATTTGGATTAAGATACTTTTCCATTCCCCGAGTACTACACACCTAATAAAAATTATGAACACTACAATTTCAACAGGTTTTTTTGTGAGTACTAGTAATTTGTAAGATGTTACAAGTTATTTTGAGCTGCTTTTAGTATGAAGGGTCCTTTATAAATAAAATTGATTTATTGATCTGTCAAACAGAGACAAAATTCCCAAAATGTACCCTTTTGGACAAATAATTAAAAATATGCTGCAAGCAAACGGTATATTAGATATTTTTAGACAGAGTGGGAAAACCCAAATAATAGGATAGGTTAAGCTCATTTACTGTATGTCAGCACAATTTTTGGGTTTGTTGGTTATACACTAGGCGAAACACTTTGATGTTCATTTAAAGGTAAACTTGGCTCGGTAACATTTTGCCGCCTTATAATTACGCTTATTTTTGTCACAAAACGTGCAGTTCTCATTTGTTGACAATTGTTTTGATGTGTTGTGGACATTATTTTTCTCTCATTAAGAACTAATAGATAAATTTGGTATTTTAATATTTATGGAAACAGTAGTTGTAAAAACTGCAAATTATTTTGGATAGCACACTGATAAACATCACCAGAATGTATAAGACCCTTAATTATACTCGAAGACAGGTAGAAAAGCAAACAGAAGGAACCAACGATTCAATCTTGAATCTTATGAATAAAACATACAGTACCCTCAGAATTGTTCTTACATACTTACCACAATTTTTAACGCATATTTTTGATTCTCTGCTAAATAGTTTCATTCCTTCAGGACAAAAGCAGCCCTCTGTAGTGAAGTTCATACCTGGATCATTAGGACTGCAACAACAACCAAAAAAAATCATTATTCCTTATTGCATCTTAATTGCTCCTTTAGTGGTTAGTGTTTTGCTATTAATATTGCTATCATTGGGTTTTTAAGTTATATTGCTATTTATGCTGCATTTATGGGTTTCAATTTCAGGTATGCTAAAGATGAGACAAATTTATGAGACAAAGTTGCGCTGGCCCTTGAAAACAAAATTTTAATACTTCTGCTTTGTAGACTAAAAAAAAGCTAAACTTTCCACTCCATACTCCACAGTCTCAAAGCATTTTAGATATTTTCTTTCTCTCTGATTTGCCCATAAATTGTTTGTTCATGGTTATTCTTTGCTATATTGCCCTGTGATGGATTGGCATTCTGTTCAAGACAAAGAGTTCTTGTCTTTCTCAAGAACTCCTGCAATTAGGCACCAGGTCCCCTGGGACATTGAAGGGATAAGTGGGTATAGACAATGAATGGATGGATTATACTTCTGTTACATTTACCATTGTTTAAGACATCTCCAAAGAATAAATAAGGTCTAATTTCCTTTTCTAAACTTATTGGAAGATTAAAATGATTTAAACTCTGTCTCTGCCAGAGGTGTGAATAATTTTGACGTTAAATGTTGCTGAAGTTGAGTGGTTTCTTTTTTTTGTTTTTGTATTTTTTATAAAAGCAAACAAATTAGGTGGAATTGATCAAAACTGCGGAATTGACAGACTGAAAGAAGTAACTAAAACACAAGAGAAAACTCTCAGAAAGACTTCTTGAGGCCTATTAAAACATATTCAGGTATTTACTTATTTATATTATAAAGCATCTAACTTTTTAATCAGCAACACCTGATAAACCAAGTTTGATTCAAAAGGAAGGTGTTGATATTATCAGAGTTGCTTTCACAATTTTTTTTCAATTTTCTTTTGTTTTCACTAAAAACAACTAGTCCCTAGCATAATAATATGAGGAAATAACTTTATATATTAAATTATTTTTTAAAACTCACCTGTCTTCGCAAGATGGTTGATCTGCAGGTCCACAAGGTTTATAAATTTTGTCTGATGGGCAGTCACTGGCTGTTGGTGAAGAACAACAATTTAGTTTGTTTTATTTAATCAAACTGTGAGCACAAATTACAATTTAGATTTGAAAAACTTCTTTTTGGTTTTAAGATTTCCACTTGGACAAAAAGAAATATTGTACCACATGGACCAGTGTGGTTTCTCCAGTGAATACAAACTCCAACGTCAGAGCAGGCAGCAGCATAGGTCGCTAAACTTGAGCACTCTACTGCATTCGCTCCATTGTGAACATGGCAGCTATCAGAAACGCATCCTTTGTAGTAATTATCTGGAGAGATCCGGGAATGACATTGAGCAAAGACACTAGTGGAAAATGAAAAAGACACATCATAAGAGAAAATAATGAAAGCTTACAATCTAATTTACAATGAAAAATAATACATACAGAACAAAGTTGCAAAGTACCTGCTTTTAAGGAGTTTACATACAGAACTTGAACTGCAGGGAGTTTTCAAAGGCGGTTCTCCTCCAGTCTTGCAGCCTCTATCTTTCTCTAGAAGCCAGCCATCAGCAATTTTAGTGCAACCTTCTGATACTGTTCCTCCAGGCAGCCAGCAGTCATCAGCTTGACTGTTGGTGCAAGTTCCTGTCACAAATTTTCAAGTGTCATTATCTACATTCAAACCAGAAGATAAACACAGATGGTCTCCTGAGAGAGAGTTCTTACCACAATGACCCTGTGTGTTTCCTCCAAAGTACTTATATGGAAGGTTGATACTAAATCCAGTTCTTCCAAATTTAACAACCACATTTAGACGAAGGATCTCTAAAACTAAATTAGTGCCAGTGCTCATCACTTTAACACCTTGTTTCCAATAAGGGAGCTTTAGACTCACTTCATTCGTAAATGCCTGTAAATTAATCACAAGAATTAAGATATCAAAAAAGGCTAAAACAGACATTTGATCCCACATGCAAGTACATTGTATATTGGTCAAGTCATATTTGTTTGTCTTTTGTATTCAGTATGAAAGCTGATATTCAGAGGGGGATCATCTTGTATTACCTTCAAATCTGGTTGTCCATTGAGAATAAAATAGACCAGTTTGATATGTTCTGCTCCATAGTTTACATTTAAAGATTGAGGACATGAAGGATCTTCAAAAGGATCACAATGGATGTCATCAATGTACATTTCCAAGTCATCCCTTGGAGCAATTTCTTTCATCAAATAATAGGAACAGTTTCCATGGTATTTATAGGATAGTCCATCAAATGTGCTGTAATGATGATCTCCCCACCCTTTGCACTCGCCTGGAGTGAAAAAAAAGAAATAAAATCTTTATTCTGTTTAATACAGAAGCATTTGACTGAATGTATTGATCAGCCAATATATTATTACCACTTGCATAAGATTAAGTAGGCTGTATGCTGCAAATATAGCTCACACCAATTGTAAAAAGAAAGAATATAATCCACAGATGTCCTGAAGAGTCTAGAAATGACACATTACCAAAAAGCTATTTGAGCTGTATGGGAGAATCCCTTTGCGAAAAAGAGCTGGGCAGTTGTGCTTGAATAGGCTAATAGCTACTCTCAACCAATTGGCAAGACTATTTGTGCTAATCACTGTTACGATTCGTAAAATTAATCTTCATTATAATATATGGTTGTATTGTTTCTTTTTTGAGTGGTCAAAATATTTAGTTTTTGGTATATTTCCTAAAGATTTTAACCAAATAACTTACAGTCACATTGATAATGTTGGCAGCATTGAAATTCATCATATACCAGAACAGGAGATTTTCCATTGGAACAGGTTATGTTTTTGATGGGTGGACATTCATAGGGTACTATTTGAAGAGTATTGCTTCCAATACATTTGGCCATGGTGCAGTTGCAAAAATAAAAGGTCTCATTTTGCTGTAATAAAGAAAAGAGGATATTCAGGGATAGGTTACTACAACTACAATAAATTTGTAGTAACATGACATCAAACAAAGTAAAGTAAAAATAAAAAAAAAAATTTAAAATTTAAATACTAATTTAAAAAATAGCTTGATATAGGGTTTTTAGTTGTGCAACTTACCATTTTATTCCATTTAGGACAACCTGTTGTGGATTTTGTGATAGGAATAGTGGTTGTAGTAGGATATGTTGCAGTTGTAGACTTAGTTGATGGTGTTGTGGATTCTGTGGTTCCAGTTGGTATGGTTGTTGACTCAATTGATGTGGTTGGAGTTGTAATTACTTGTGTTGTACTTGGTGTTTCAGTTGTGGTGGATTGTGTAGGTGTTGTGGATTCTGTGGTGGGAGTTGTGGTAGTAGTAGGATATGTTACAGTTGTATACTTAGTTGATGGTGTTGTGGATGGTGTGGTTCCAGTTGGTATCGTTGTTGACTTAGCTGATGTGGTGGGAGTTGTAATTATTTGTGTTGTAGTTGGTGTTTCAGTTGTGGTAGATTCTGTTGGTGTTGTGGATTCTGTGGTGGGAGTTGTGGTAGTAGTAGGATATGTTACAGTTGTATACTTAGTTGATGGTGTTGTGGATTCTGTGGTTCCAGTCGGTATGGTTGTTGACTCAGTTGATGTGGTGGGAGTTGTGGTTGTACTTGGTGTTTCAGTTGGAGTGGTAGATTCTCTTGGTTTGGTGGATTTTGTGGTGGGAGTTGTGGTTGTAGTAGGATATGTTACAGTTGTAGACTTAGTTGATGGTGTTGTGGATTCTGTGGTTCCAGTTGGTATGGTTGTAGTCTCAGTTGACATGGTGGTACTTGTAATTGTCGTGGTTGTAGTGGGTGTTTCAGTTGTAGTGGTGGATTCTTTTGGTGTTGTGGATTTTGTGGTGGGAATAGTGGTTGTAGTAGGATATGTTACAGTTGATGGTGTTGTGGATTCTGTGGTTCCAGTTGGTATCGTTGTTGACTCAGCTGATGTGGTGGGAGTTGTAATTGTCGTGGTTGTAGTGGGTGTTTCAGTTGTAGTGGTGGATTCTTTTGGTGTTGTGGATTCTGTGGTGGGAGTTGTGGTAGTAGTAGGATATGTTACAGTTGTATACTTAGTTGATGGTGTTGTGGATGGTGTGGTTCCAGTTGGTATCGTTGTTGACTCAGCTGATGTGGTGGGAGTTGTAATTATTTGTGTTGTAGTTGGTGTTTCAGTTGTGGTAGATTCTGTTGGTGTTGTGGATTCTGTGGTGGGAGTTGTGGTAGTAGTAGGATATGTTACAGTTGTATACTTAGTTGATGGTGCTGTGGATTCTGTGGTTCCAGTCGGTATGGTTGTTGACTCAGTTGATGTGGTGGGAGTTGTGGTTGTACTTGGTGTTTCAGTTGGAGTGGTAGATTCTCTTGGTTTGGTGGATTTTGTGGTGGGAGTTGTGGTTGTAGTAGGATATGTTACAGTTGTAGACTTAGTTGATGGTGTTGTGGATTCTGTGGTTCCAGTTGGTATGGTTGTAGTCTCAGTTGACATGGTGGTACTTGTAATTGTCGTGGTTGTAGTGGGTGTTTCAGTTGTAGTGGTGGATTCTTTTGGTGTTGTGGATTTTGTGGTGGGAATAGTGGTTGTAGTAGGATATGTTACAGTTGATGGTGTTGTGGATTCTGTGGTTCCAGTTGGTATCGTTGTTGACTCAGCTGATGTGGTGGGAGTTGTAATTGTCGTGGTTGTAGTGGGTGTTTCAGTTGTAGTGGTGGATTCTTTTGGTGTTGTGGATTCTGTGGTGGGAGTTGTGGTAGTAGTAGGATATGTTACAGTTGTATACTTAGTTGATGGTGTTGTGGATTCTGTGGTTCCAGTTGGTATGGTTGTTGACTCAGTTGATGTGGTGGGAGTTGTAATTATTGGGGTTGAAGTTGGTGTTTCAGCTGTAGTGGTAGATTGTGTTGGTGTTGTGGATTCTGTGGTGGGAATAGTGGTAGTAGTAGGATATGTTACAGTTGTATACTTAGTTGATGGTGTTGTGGATTCTGTGGTTCCAGTTGGTATGGTTGTAGTCTCAGTTGACGTGGTGGTACTTGTAATTGTCGTGGTTGTAGTGGGTGTTTCAGTTGTAGTGGTGGATTCTTTTGGTGTTGTGGATTCTGTGGTGGGAGTTGTGGTAGTAGTAGGATATGTTACAGTTGTATACTTAGTTGATGGTGTTGTGGATTCTGTGGTTCCAGTTGGTATGGTTGTTGACTCAGTTGATGTGGTGGGAGTTGTAATTATTGGGGTTGAAGTTGGTGTTTCAGCTGTAGTGGTAGATTGTGTTGGTGTTGTGGATTCTGTGGTGGGAATAGTGGTAGTAGTAGGATATGTTACAGTTGTATACTTAGTTGATGGTGTTGTGGATTCTGTGGTTCCAGTTGGTATGGTTGTAGTCTCAGTTGACGTGGTGGTACTTGTAATTGTCGTGGTTGTAGTGGGTGTTTCAGTTGTAGTGGTGGATACTTTTGGTGTTGTGGATTCTGTGGTGGGAGTCGTGGTAGTAGTAGGATATGTTACAGTTGTATACTTAGTTGATGGTGTTGTGGATTCTGTGGTTCCAGTTGGTATGGTTGTTGACTCAGTTGATGTGGTGGGAGTTGTAATTATTGGGGTTGAAGTTGGTGTTTCAGCTGTAGTGGTAGATTGTGTTGGTGTTGTGGATTCTGTGGTGGGAGTTGTGGTAGCAGTAGGATATGTTACAGTTGTATACTTAGTTGATGGTGTTGTGGATTCTGTGGTTCCAGTTGGTATGGTTGTAGTCTCAGTTGACGTGGTGGTACTTGTAATTGTCGTGGTTGTAGTGGGTGTTTCAGTTGTAGTGGTGGATTCTTTTGGTGTTGTGGATTCTGTGGTGGGAGTTGTGGTAGTAGTAGGATATGTTACAGTTGTATACTTAGTTGATGGTGTTGTGGATTCTGTGGTTCCAGTTGGTATGGTTGTTGACTCAGTTGATGTGGTGGGAGTTGTAATTATTGGGGTTGAAGTTGGTGTTTCAGCTGTAGTGGTAGATTGTGTTGGTGTTGTGGATTCTGTGGTGGGAATAGTGGTAGTAGTAGGATATGTTACAGTTGTATACTTAGTTGATGGTGTTGTGGATTCTGTGGTTCCAGTAGGTATCGTTGTTGACTCAGTTGATGTGATGGTAGTGGTGGTTGTCAGGGTTGTAGTTGGTGTTTCAGTTGTGGTAGATTCTGTTGGTGTTGTGGATTCTGTGGTGGGAGTTGTGGTAGTAGTAGGATATGTTACAGTTGTATACTTAGTTGATGGTGTTGTGGATTCTGTGGTTCCAGTTGGTATGGTTGTTGACTCAGTTGATGTGGTGGGAGTTGTAATTACTTGTGTTGTACTTGGTGTTTCAGTTGTGGTGGATTGTGTAGGTGTTGTGGATTCTGTGGTGGGAGTTGTGGTAGTAGTAGGATATGTTACAGTTGTATACTTAGTTGATGGTGTTGTGGATGGTGTGGTTCCAGTTGGTATCGTTGTTGACTCAGCTGGTGTGGTGGGAGTTGTAATTATTTGTGTTGTAGTTGGTGTTTCAGTTGTGGTAGATTCTGTTGGTGTTGTGGATTCTGTGGTGGGAGTTGTGGTAGTAGTAGGATATGTTACAGTTGTATACTTAGTTGATGGTGTTGTGGATTCTGTGGTTCCAGTTGGTATGGTTGTTGACTCAGTTGATGTGGTGGGAGTTGTAATTATTGGGGTTGAAGTCGGTGTTTCAGCTGTAGTGGTAGATTGTGTTGGTGTTGTGGATTCTGTGGTGGGAGTTGTGGTAGTAGTAGGATATGTTACAGTTGTATACTTAGTTGATGGTGTTGTGGATTCTGTGGTTCCAGTTGGTATGGTTGTAGTCTCAGTTGACGTGGTGGTACTTGTAATTGTCGTGGTTGTAGTGGGTGTTTCAGTTGTAGTGGTGGATTCTTTTGGTGTTGTGGATTCTGTGGTGGGAGTTGTGGTAGTAGTAGGATATGTTACAGTTGTATACTTAGTTGATGGTGTTGTGGATTCTGTGGTTCCAGTTGGTATGGTTGTTGACTCAGTTGATGTGGTGGGAGTTGTAATTATTGGGGTTGAAGTTGGTGTTTCAGCTGTAGTGGTAGATTGTGTTGGTGTTGTGGATTCTGTGGTGGGAATAGTGGTAGTAGTAGGATATGTTACAGTTGTATACTTAGTTGATGGTGTTGTGGATTCTGTGGTTCCAGTTGGTATCGTTGTTGACTCAGCTGGTGTGGTGGGAGTTGTAATTACTTGTGTTGTACTTGGTGTTTCAGTTGTGGTGGATTGTGTAGGTGTTGTGGATTCTGTGGTGGGAGTTGTGGTAGTAGTAGGATATGTTACAGTTGTATACTTAGTTGATGGTGTTGTGGATTCTGTGGTTCCAGTTGGTATCGTTGTTGACTCAGCTGGTGTGGTGGGAGTTGTAATTATTTGTGTTGTAGTTGGTGTTTCAGTTGTGGTAGATTCTGTTGGTGTTGTGGATTCTGTGGTGGGAGTTGTGGTAGTAGTAGGATATGTTACAGTTGTATACTTAGTTGATGGTGTTGTGGATTCTGTGGTTCCAGTTGGTATGGTTGTAGACTCAGTTGATGTGGTGGGAGTTGTAATTATTGGGGTTGTAGTTGGTGTTTCAGTTGTGGTAGATTCTGTTGGTGTTGTGGATTCTGTGGTGGGAGTTGCGGTTGTAGTAGGATATGTTTCAGTTGTGGACTTAGTTGATGGTGTTGTGGATTCTGTGGTCAGAGTTGCGGTTGTAGTAGGATATGTTTCAGTTGTGGACTTAGTTGATGGTGTTGTGGATTCTGTGGTTCCAGTTAGTATGGTTGTTGACTCAGTTGATGTGGTGGTAGTTGTAATTATTGGTGTTGTAGTTGGTGTTTCAGTTGTAGTGGTAGATTGTGTTGGTGTTGTGGATTTTGTGGTGGGAGTTGTGGTTGTAGTAGGATATGTTACAGTTGTATACTTAGTTGATGGTGTTGTGGATTCTGTGGATCCAGTTTGTATGGTTGTAGTCTCAGTTGATATGGTGGTTGTTGTGACTGTTGGGGTTGTAGTTGGTGTTTCAGTTGTAGTGGTAGATTCTTTTAGTGTTGTGGATTCTGTGGTGAGAGTTGGTATGGTTGGAGACTCAGTTGATGTGGTGGGAGTTGTGGTTGTTGTAGTAAATATAATTATTTCCCCTGGTGGACATTCTGGCGTACATTTTCTTGATTTATCATCAAAAATGGCCTTTTCTGGGCAATGAGGGTAACAACCTGCAAAATTGCAACATAGACTTCGTAAGCATTTTTGGTTATAAATAGTAACATTGCTTTCACAAGAAATATAAACTTTTATTTTTTGTTGTGTTAAATTGTTTTGCTTACAATAATCTTTTATTTTCCTCATAAAGTCAGCCAAATGGGTAGCTTGAATAAATTCATTTTAGTCATCGTTATTTGTTATTTCAGAAAGCCTTTAATCACAACTTACCTTCAAGCTTTGGAACATGTAGAAAATAATTTGAACAAGTCTGGTATGACTTTGGAGTCCCAGGATGGTAGTGCCATAAGCAGTCATGATCATTGTAGTAATCACAAAAGACAGCTAAAAATAAAGTGCAGAAACAATGCTTAACTTAAACTTAAAATGTGATTTTCTTTTAAAATCACACCATCATCGCATAAAATAATTGACATTTGTTATTAGAGTATTTCGTTTTTTGATGAAAAATCTAGAAGGCTGTGTTGCTCCTTTCCTTTTCAATATTTTTACAGACCATATTTATGTTTGTTTTTAGAGTTTGTTCCCACTTCATTATTGACTCAATAGCTCATAAAAATTAAAGCAACCATACTTTTGTATAGTAATATTTCCTGTTTTTTTAATATAACTATGCTCTTGTTATCTGTCCAGTAACAGTTTATTTCTTTACTAGGTATCTAACAAACTTAAAAAAAAGTGCAAGAAGATATTGTTTACTTACGACAGATTTCTGGAGTTCTCCATGAAATTGAAACATTAGCTTCATTGCAAGCTTGAGCATAAGCTGCAACAGCTGAACAGAAACACTCACAGTCCCCTCCAGTGTCACAGGCACATGTGTCTTTCACACAGTTTTCATAGAACAGAAGAGGCTCTACCTGTTTAAGCATGCAAAATTATGGATGGGTTTTGTACTTTTAGTGCAACATCTTCACTGTACACACAACCGTTGTACTACCTTGGAATGGCATTCTTTGAATGTGTCTCCATTTATGATGTTGCACTTCATTTTTGCCCAATGGTCTCGATGAGGTGCTTTTTCACAAGCGTCAATAAGCTTATCCACATCTGAGCAAGAGCTGTCCCCTTTCCAGCTGTTTGCAAACTCTAATGGGCTGCTCACTACCAACCCACTCCGGGTGGTGAAGTCGTTCTCTCCATTACCATCAAAATTTCCACACAGTCCACACACTTGACCCTGCACAAATATAAACAAGTCAGTCATTGGCACATCTTATGCCATGTTTTAATATTAGCCTCAACATTGCCAAGTTTGTAGTTTGTTCGCATAATCAATTGCTGAGACTTACCATGAATTGTGATTCCAGCTGGATAACAAAATATGTTTTGCGATCCCAAATTACAGTTAGACCTATTTTAGAAGCTAGCACAATATAAAAGCCCAGATTTGTTATTCGATATTCTTTTTTTGTGCCATTTTCCAAACCTTCCTCTTTGTATGCTCCATCTGACAGGATGATCGTAGCTCTCTGAAATATAAAGAATATTTAACTTTTGTAAAAAAAACAAAAAACAAAACAAAACATTTTTTTCAATATTTTTAGTACTATTTGATTTTGTATCATCTGTTTTGATACCTAAAGCTACTTGAAGGAGTTGTTAAGTTTGGAGAAAGCATTTTGTGTCTTTGTATTTTGCCTTACCCCAAGCTGAATTCTGACAGTTTTGGAACATGTTGTGCCTGTGGATCCACATGGTTCATCCTCTGTGATGACTTCAATGTCACTCTCTGCTGTTTTATTAAAACAATTATTCTGAACAAAAATAGGTTATTTAAGTTGTGTTCAAGAGAACAGATAATGAACAAATAATAAATTAATTAATTAAACCCCACAAACTAAGAATACTACACATAAATTGCTCCTCAAAAGAACATACTGTCATACTCTCCTATTAATATGGCTGCCTATGCAAATGCTTTATTTTCAGGAAACATAGATATTTAGTTTTAAGATCATACCTAAATTTATTAAATCATTTCAAGCACAAATGTCTGCTTGATTCTTAGACTTTCCCTTTTCTTAAACTAGTTTGTTGATGTGCACAAAGTAGTGAGTAATCATTTACTAACAAAGATCCTGTGTCTGATAGCTAGCATCTGCATTTTACCAAGTAATCTCCTTCCAGCTGCTGTGTAGTGATATTCCCATTATTCATTTATTAAATAATCCCATTTAATTCCTAGTAACCAAAACCCAGCTGCAGACAAATGTTTTTAAAAGGGTTTTTGCATTAACTTACCTTGATAGCAACATAAGAACAATGTCCTTGAAACTCATATCGTTGCATGTCAAATGTTCTGTGATGTCCACTTCCATAAATAATGCAGCTCTGTGAACAATTGTTCATTGTGCATATCCACTTTCCACCTCTGCAAGTACTAAATATGTAATAAATGTATAGAATTAAGCAGAATTATTAAATGCATCAAATTCAAACTTAAAATGTTCAACAGAAAATTGTTTTAAGTCTAAAAAAATGCAGCACAAGTAGTATATTTATTTACCAGAGGTTACAATCTTGATGAAATGTCCCTTCAGGTTTATAGAATTTACCATTGTGCTGGCATGGACAATCACTTTCATTTTTCACACAGGAGCCTTTGCCATCATCAAGCTGGTCAGGAGGACACATGCAGCCAGATACACATTCTGATGCATCCTGGAAATATAAGATATACACAGTTCTTCAAAAGTACTCATAAATAGTTGACATATTTTGCTGTAAACATTAATTTGTTGGGTGAGCCTACCTCAGCCAACATTAAATTAAAGCTATTTTACTGTCTCAAGAGATCTACAGTCTGTGAAAGACATCAGTACAGAACCACCAAGTGTCACATGTGACACTTGGTCTATTTTAGTGGCCCTTGTTTAACCAGTATTCATTTATGTTTAGTTAGTTTGAAGATACTCACACAAGCTGACTAATATGTTCACAGAACACATTGCAGTGGTGTATAAACAAAAGTTCCACATATTGTTAAAGATGAAAAAAATATATATCAGGAGTTCTGATCCTCATCAAAGATTAACAAGACAAAAACTCACACAAATATTGTCAATCAGATTCAGGCAACTTCTAGCACAATGTGGTCCAAGGGTTTTGGAGCTTGTAGAGGAGCAGTTGAAGTACACTTTTGAAGCAGGACATGCTGTACAAAAAGAACGTACTTGTTCACATTTCACAAGATTACACCAGTACCAGTGCTATGGGAAAGCAAGGAAATGAATGGCCCAGTAACTTACTGAAGGGCTGGTTTTTCCGGGGATGGCAGTGAAGCATTCCATCGTTGCACACACTTGGGAAAAGCATCAAAAGATTTACAATGTAACAGATATGTAGCATAATGCTAGTTACTGGGAGAAAAAAAACGTCAGTAACCGTATTATTTAAGATTTCTTCTGACTCACCAGTGCTCAGATTTGATGTTGACAGACGTTCCTGCTTCAATGTAATCTTCATTATAGGAACAGGAACATTCTTCTTTGGGTACACAAGTGTCTTTTTCATTCAGATAGAGACCATCAGGGCAGAAACAGCCAACCACAGGCAAGAAATGTGAAGTGCAGCTCTGCTGATCTGAGCTCAGTGAACTACAGGTCAGCTGGCATCTCCGGTGATTGTAAGTGAAGATCTGAGTTGATGGACAGCTCTTTGTGTGTTTCTCTGTTTTGTGGATAATATGGGAAAATTACCTAGCTGTTACAAGACTTATATATGACAGTTAATGTGTTGTCATGAAACTTAAAGACACATTACCGCATTGGTTTCCAAAATCTGTCACAAACTTTCCCTTTGCTGCACAAGCCCGACCATAAGAGGTGAAGACGGCACATAAGCAGTCTTCGCTTTTCTCACAGCTGCAGGTGGAGTAAAGGCAGCGCTGCATAAAAAAAGAACACTTTAAGAAAATTATAGTCCAATAAAACAGAATTAAAATCTGAAAGAAGAGGTTGTTGTTGTACCTTGTAGTAATAGTCAGGATTCACTTCTGAATGGCAGTTTGCAAATGAACCAGTTGAATTTCTGAGCATTTCGCACCAGTGTCGGGCATAATTCTCTACAATTAAATGTAAAATTATTTTTACACTTCCAATAACCTGAAATATACTGAATACAAATTAAATATATATATACTCACTAAGCAACAAAAGAAAAGCTTTACTGTTAAATAGAATACTACAATGGGCTTCATTTGATTGGAAAAAAAAACATTGTTAAATTAAATTTTTTACCAGTTTCCATGCTGTCGGTACAGGGTCTATCAAGTTCTTTGCCTGCATCTGGGCATGTTTGGTCGGCCTTCCAAGAATTACCAAAAGTTACAGCAGTTCCTTCTTGGCTCCCTTGTGGAGTCGTCATATCATCATTCAAAGCCATGTTGTAGTTTCCACATAAACCTGAAGAACATATTCAGAAGAACAACTGCTTAGTCTCTGAAACATCCAAACTGGAGGAAAATTTCTTTATTTTTTGTCTTGAACATATGATTCAAGTTTTTTATGTGTTTCAGGTTGCATTACCTCTATTGTGGAATATATATTTTTAATTTAACAATAATTTTTCAAATGTATAACATAGTCATGAATGTTAATTATTGTACTTGTTTTGTCTTTTTTTAGCAGTATAAAAAATATACCATTTAATTAGTCTATATTGACAGATTGACAAACAGATAAAGTATATTCTAGTTCACATATATTAATCTCAAGGCCCAGGGCGCCACATCCAACCCACCAACGCTTTTGAAGTGGGACACATAAATAGAACCCTCAACATAACAGTAGTTTGAAAAAATTTAATTTTTATCAGTCAAATCTGTTTTTATCTGCACTGCCAAATTACATCACTGTGAAAAGATGCTTGATATTATTACACCTGGAAAGAAAGCTAGCAGTACATGAAAAAGGATGGAAACAATAAAGGAAGGAATGACAAAAGCAAGGAAAGAAGAAGAAAGCATAGAAGGACAGAAGATGAGGTAAGGAAGGAAGGATAGACCCAAGAGGGTAAGAAATGAAGCATGGACACAAGAAAGTAAACAAGGAAAAAACACAGATAGGACAGAGGCAGAAAGGGAAGAAGAGGCACAAGAAAAAAATTTATGAAATGTGACAGAAAGAATAAAGTATGAAAATGCAAATATTTCTCCATCTTTTGATTTTTTCCATACTTTCCCACAATCTTTAAACACTGAAATGAAATGTTACTCTTTTCCATGCAGTTCCTGACTGCACAAGAACCCTGTGTGGTTTTGATTATCATACAATACATGGTCTATAAAGGAAGTTGGCTAAATTAAAGGAAAACATAAAACTCACCACGTGTCTTTTCTTTGTAGCTGCTTTCCAGACTGATGTAGGCTTGCATAACAGGAACACGCTGGATCTGAATTTGGAGGCCAAACTTGGCGTTGAGCAAAATATGAAAGGATGAAGCATGAAATATTCTGATGTCCCCTGTAAATAATGTCAGAAAAGTCACCTGATGTTACACAAATAGAAACTCCATTACTGAAAAAATGAGCTCAATTAAAACTTGCTTCTTGTCAGACCCACCTGAGTAATATGGCAAACTGATGTCCTCCATATTCTGTTGAACTTTTCCCTCAGATGTAAACATTAATACCTGTAGAAAGACAGAACCAATTATGAGTGATCTGTAGATATTGTTGTGAGAATGTAAATACTAACACCTGTAATTTACTCACATTATCTACGCCCAGATGGATTTTAAGAGCCTTTAGACAAATATCAGATTTTTTTTCTCCACATTGTCCCAACTGGGCCCGAATGGTAAAGTTTGGACTTATTCCATCCTGAGATATATAAAACATTTGAGCACAGGGAAATCTTCAGTTTCATGTCTGCTTTGTATTATTTATCAGCAATTAGAAAATGACTCATTATTTACCTTGCTCTCCACCTTGGCCAGGGTATAAAGACAATTTCCATGAAAAGTATAGGTAGTACCATCAAATGTTGTGAAATGTAAACCTTCCTCAACTGCACATGTAGCCGGGGTCTCGAAAGTCTCACACTCCCACTTCCCCTCTGAACAAGTACTGAAAAATACAAATCTGTATTACACTTATTTAAATTTTCTAAGTATATAATATGATAGACCAACACAAATCAGAACATTATTGTAAAGTGGAAGAAAAGCAACAGTTTAAAAATTTTGTACAAGTAACAAAGCTACATAATTTTCATATAGAAAACTCTTTGCATCATACTGAATGCACCATTTCTACTTGATGGTGGCAAAATCATGCTATGGCGACGCTTTTGTTAAGCAAGAACAGAAAAAATTAGACATCAATCTCTTGATGTACCAAGCTAGAAACAGGTACAAGTGTAAAGTGAACTGAGTACAACTATATATATACACAGTATATATATATGTATAATTTTCTAACTTTACTTTTGAATAATGTGATAAATTCTATAAGTTTTCATACATTTCAAAATTATGTAATTTTGCCTTGGTTTATTGTATGAAATATCAATAAAATACATTAAGATTTATTGTTTTAATGTATGTTTTATGAAATTCTGCCAGCTTTGCAACAAAAAAGATACATTTACCATCAAGAAGACATTCCGTAAACACCTTGAAACATACCAGTTTGTTTTTTCATGACGGTAAACCTCTCCAGAGTCGTAGATGTCGTCATGCTTGCACTGACACTCAGACAGAGGGATGCAGCCCCTCTCAGAAATATCATCAAACACCGTTCCTGAGAGAAAAACAGTTTCATTGGGTGAAGATGAATTAACAGTGGCAGAATACACATTTTAAATGTAAAGAGAACTAACCAGGAGGACAAAAGCAGCCATCTATTTTATGCTCCTCACACACTAATCTTGTGTCCTGATGTGTGCAAGTATCCATGCAAGGAAAAGCACTTTCTTCATACTGCATGTTGTAGGGACACTGTTTACCTGTGAAGATAAATGGTGCCATACATAAAGGTAATTCATAGAAATATTTGGGCAGAATATCATGCAGGATTTTTAAAAAATTAATAAAATTTGATGTCACTTCGGGCAAATTTGAATGCTATGTATAGATTTTTAATATATTTAACACTGTATAAAATATATGACAATCTGACGAGCTTCAACCTTTAAAGCGCTATACCATACTTATAAACAGAAACTGAGAAAGATGGGAAATAATATTGTCATCCTTTGAAATGATAAACATTCCTTTGTTGTTTGGTTCTGTAATATTTCTTTCTGTACCCGTTATTCTGTGAATTAGAGTAAAGGGACAAACATGAATCATACCACAGAAATCAGGTCTCCTCCAGTCGGGTGGCTGTTCTCCTGCGTGCGAACACTGACGAGAAAACTCAGACATTGTGCTGCAGACACAGAAGTCACTGGTACCGTTGTTACAGGCACACATGTCTACCACACATGCCTTGATGAAAGCTTCAGCACTAATCAGGCTGGTGCATGAACTCCAGGAATCCCCGTTAAATATTTGTTCACAGATAGTTTGCTGTAGTGAGGAAAAATGACGGAAATCAAAAAGTCACCATGTTATTACTTAACATTTTTAGTGGAAAACCAAGTGAGTTAAACTTACAAATGCTTTGCATGAATGTGACACATTCGTCTTTGGCTCAGCATCTTCCACATGAGGGTCTTTGCATTCATCGTTTGGCAGATGAACTCTGTGTTTGATTCCAAGCTCAATGGGAGTCATTTTAAAACCTGATCAGGAAGATGAAGTAAAGTACATTAAAGATATGACTGATTTTATTTTATTTTCTAATATTTTACACACTTCAATGAACTACATACCATTATCCATGAACTCATTATAGACAGGGACGCCGTTGAAATCTCCACAAAGGCCACAAGTTTGGTTCTTGTATCTGTTTGAAACTTCCACCTGAATCACAAAACAGAGAGGATCATGTTTGATTTTATTTTTCATTATTCATACCAGAAAGAAAATGTCAAAGTCTCCGTTCTTTTACAGTGCCTATAATGTTCAAAAGTGTTAAGTTAAAGTCCAATGTTTCCCACAATCCAAACAGTTTTTATTATCTCATAATTTCCTCTCCCCAGAAATTTATTGTATCTCCAATTGTTTCATCCAGCAATGAGAGCTAATGTATTTATTTTAAGTCTGACCTCTATATGTAATCAGTCGATGTGATTTATTAATTTGGAAGAAAATATTGACTCAAACAAACAGGTGTATACCATGACTGCATCTTCACGGTTCCACATGACAGTAATGCCGACTTTGGTAACTCGAAGCCTGATGTAAAATGTACTTTCTTCCACCTTTACTCCCCCACTGTAGTGTGGCAGAGTGACTCTGATAAAAGAAAATAAAAGTTTGAAGATTTAAATGACAAACACAATGTAAAAATGTGTTAATTAGTGTATAGTTGTGTGTGTTTTACTTACGGATTCCCATTTTCAGTGACCTCAGTCTCGGTTAGGTTGAATGTATTTTCAGAGATGGTGACCACAACATAACGTATTGTAATATTTCCGTCATTTTCGTCTCGTCTAATGTGCACAGAAAACTTCTTCTCGGATTCGCGGCAGTCTTTGACCAGGTTGTACTCACACAAGCCAGGAAACTGGAACACATCACCATCAAAGGTCTTAAAGTGCTGCGTGCCCCAAGTGCTGCAGATGTTGTTGACATGGTTGTCAGCTAGAACAGTAAAAGACAAAAAAACCCCAAGAAAAGACAGTTATCTCTTTATGTCTACACATTACGTTTAGAACAATAATTATCTTTTGGAAAAGGAGATTTAAAATGCTAGCACTTATTGGACATGATTTACAAACAACAGATAATGAATTTCAGAGAAAGCCATGCAGTCAGATTTTAAAAGTTGTCAGTCTTACCCAGTGTGGCCTGGATTTCAACAGCAAAACTGAAGAAACACAACCACACCACGGTCCACTTCATGCTTGCCACTGTGGGCTTGTTGTCTCAAAGCAGAAAATAGTGAGGCTGAAGCAGAGGCCCTTTTATATTAATATTTCCCATTGTTTTGATAACACCTTTTGGTGGCTACTGGTGAGATGCCAAGATGATAAATATTGTCAGTATGGTCATCTGATCTTATCACAAAGGCCGCATTGTCTTAATCAAACATCAAGCTCCTTGTCACTCATCTAGTCCAGAATTATGTTGACACGGTCTCCAGCAGAGCGAATAAGCCAAAAGTCTTTAATGAGTTTTAAAATATTTTTACTTCAAGTAGTCAAAGGTTTTTATAATCTGTAAAGGTAAACTTTCATTTATGTTTCTTCTAAGATCATTATTTTGGGTTTAGGATTACCCTAAGTCTCACCTATGACACATTCATAATATATAAAAAATGTGAGCAAGTACCTTCTTGGATGGACGGTATAAAGAAAGTAGAGCTGTTTGAACACTTTTACAGAATACGTAACCTTAGATGATAAGTGTTGGTCAACAAAAGTATTAGTTGTAGTTTATAGAAACCACAAACTAATGTTCCTTCTGATGCCCAAGCCAGCACAAACAAAGGTACAGCTAATGTTCCTTTATACTAAATATGACCTTTGCATTTTCTTTTCTTTTTTTAAATAAAAAAAAATAATTGGAAATTTCTACTAATTTGAAATCAACTGCATTTCTTTTTAATCAAATTGAAACCACAACTCATGACATTGTTTGAGTAAGTAACAAAAACATCCTTTGTGTCGTGTTGCTCAAATGAAATTCATTTGGTGCAGGATGTAGATGTAAATGTGGATCCGTGTGAGCTGCCATTCTCTACCTGAAGTGAATCACATCATTTCCAGACAACGCTATATAAGAGTATATAAGAGGTGTATTAATTGTTTGTTTCAGTGAGCTGGCAGACAAGATGCGGGTCGGAAACGCGTTAAGATGCAGCCACGTAATGCAGTAATTACACCACCAACTATATTTTTGAAATGCCAATATGTTGAAGTACTAATAAAGCTAAAGGTCATATTTGATAAAGGTTAGAAATCTTTCTTACAGTTTGAACTGTGAAGTACTACAACATTTGCAGCAAGCTGTGTTGTAAGTAAATCATGAATCACACACAAAAAAGTTCTGACTAATTCTGGTACTTTTAACTAATAAATTATAGTTTTAAAACATTAAAAATAACAGATTTTAAAAATTCAAATCAGTGCATAAGGAACAAGGATTTTTCAAATCAATCAATAAAAAGTTTTTAAAGTCAATATGTACAGTAGATAATGCATGGTTGTTTGAATGTACTGCAGTACAGCGGATACTACTGTCACTTATGCTGTCTATTGAATATTTACTTACTCACTGAATTACACAGCATAGCTTAAAAGTAAATGCAAATGAGTAAATTTAAGTCATTACAAACCATCTCTTTAAGATTAATCATAGATAATATATGTTGGATCATCACTTTAAACATCTGTAAATTTACTTTTACTTTCATCAAACCCCTGTAGACATACATCAGTCTCTCTTCATTAAAGACCAATTAATACGTAGAGCAATTAATCTCCTACAAAACTATACCCATTCACTCTTTTCTGTACAAAGATCTCCTCCAACTCTACTCAAATTTTAATTCTTGAAACTCAGAACTCAAGTGTGGAACCCGTTCTGTTTCCCCAAGGTTGAGATGCACAGAGGACATCAAATAAGAGAACAGTCCAGTCTGGCTGACTTTATTTGTGTCCCATCACCGAGCAAAAATACAGACAAAAGAGACAAAAGTGAAAGTTTTTTGAAGATGTGGGTGCTTTTACATCTGGTCAAGATAAAAGCGTATTTAAAGATGGCCACTCTGAATGGCACAAAACCCCACACAAAGCGAAGATTTTGTAGATCTGGTGAAAGAGTGGACGTGACCTTGAATAAATCTGTTTAATGTCAAAAAACCTACAGTATGTGTGGGAAAAAGAAAAAGAGAGTTGAAGTTTTTCTTAAACTACTGCAATAGATTTGAAAGCTGCTTTGAGAATAATTACTTCTTTACACATTGGTTTGGATACTTTTCTATCTTAAATGTATTTGAAAAACAAAACTGAAGTTATTATTTTTGGACCTAAAGAGGAACGATCTAGAGTCAATGCACAGCTGCAGTTATTACAACTAAAAACCAGCGATCAGGCCCGAAACCTGGGAGTAGTGATGGACTCTGACATGAACCTTCCAGAGCCACATAAAGACAGTTACTAAGTTGGCCTTCTATCACCTGAAGAACATTTCCAGGATTAAAGGACTAATGTCTCAGCCAGATCTAGAGAAACTCATCCATGCGTTCATCTTCAGTCGTATTGATTATTGCAACAGCGTCTTCACAGGTCTGTCCAACAAATCAAACAGCTGATCCAGAATGCTGCTGCTCACGTCCTCACTAAAACCAGGAAGATGGAGCACATAACACCAGTTTTAAAGTCCCTACACTGGCTCCCTGTAACTCAAAGAATAAACTTTAAAATACTGTTGTTAGTTTACAAATCACTGAACGGCTTAGCACCACAATACATTAAAGATCTGCTGCTGTTGTATGAACCTTCCAGACCTCTCAGATCTTCCGGTTCTGGTCTGCTCTGCATCCCCAGAACCAGAACCAAACGAGGAGAAGCAGCTTTCAGCATCTATGCACCACTAATTTGGAACAAACTTCCAGAAACCTGTAAACCAGCTGAAACACTGACTTCCTTTAAATCTCGACTAAAACCTCACCTGTTTAGGATTGTATTTGAAACGTAATCAATTACAAATTTATTGATGGAACTTTACTTAATGTCGTGTTTTGATTGTTGATTCTATGTTGCATTGTGTTTCTGTGTTTGATATGATGTAAAGCACTTTGAAATGCCTTGCTGCTGAAATGTGCTATACAAATAAAATTTGATTGATTGATTGATTGGTTGAAAACAAGTGCATCTATTTACTCAGGTTAGCTCTGATTAAAATTTGACTGAGGATTTGAGACACCGACGTGTTGCAAAGAAAAGCAAATAGAATAAATCTGTAACAGTGCAAATACTTTTTCCCACTCCTGTAACTCCATGGAGATTAAGCTGTCTAATTTTTACTGTTGATGAGTTTTGAAAATGTTGTGTACTGCCCAGCAATATCTTTATTTACATCAGCATGCAAGACACTTACCGTTAGGTGAAAGAGTTCATATCAGGGTGTTTGAGGGCGTGGCAGTGGGGTTATACACACATCACTGCCATCAAGGTCACTTGAGTTCATCGCTTTTCTGAACCAATCTCCTTTAGACTTATTTTTCTGCAGTCTTTACAGAATTTTTGCATCAAAAAACATAACCTAATAAATGAGAAGTGGGACTCTGAAAAGTAGGAATGTTTTAATGCAATTAATTTTATACTTTAATTTATTTTCTAAAGTGAAAAAAGAAAAGAGGATTTATTTTTGTCAGGTAAGCTCTACTAGCACATCTTTCCTTAGATGGTTAATTTTGATCTTTAAATATTTAAGCTTAGCGTATAGTTATATTCAACCGTGCAAAAACTGATGACATAAGTAAGTGAGAAGGTAATAAAATTACCTCACTCACCTGAGATGACAGTAAACAACCTGGAGAGAAACTTTTTCTTGACTCAGGGTTTGTCTGATTTGGAGGTTTCCTTGTAAGCTATACAACTTTTACTGCTGTCTTTTTACATAAAGTTAGTTTATATTTAGGTTTAAATCTTCTTCTTCAAACATCATTTCTTACCATAGAATAAATGCTCCGACTACCCATATATTTTGATTTCTTTGCATAGTAAGTGACAGCTTCCTCTTCAATTTTCTTTTACACTGCATTTCAAATCTGGGATTGTATATAAATGTGAGTCAAGGGGTTCTTGACAAACATTCAAAATTTGGCTGATTTTAAAATTATGACAGGATTGACTCTAAACTTGTCATGATCATAAGGATGTTAAGATTTACCTCCAGAGTTGTGTCTCTGTTTTTATATTTAACTCTGGGGGAAACTCAGATATGATATGTGCATGTAATGAAAAGATCTTCATTATTGGGCCTATTTTTGTAACTTGTATAGCACTGCACTTGAAGCACAGATTTCCACATCAATAACCATTTGCACACAAGAAGTTTGAACTTTTTATTGAATATTTTAGCATGTAGCTTTTCGTTCCAGGCTCTGCACAGCTGCTCCTCATTGAGAAGTGAGGTGGTTGCCTGTGAGGGGAGGATAATTGCTACACAGAGCAAAGACGGGCTGCTGGTCGGTAAAACTTAAGCAAATGTTTGTGTAGAATCTGTTAAGTGTGGATTGCAAAAGTGATGTGGAGGTGCTAAGATAAAATGACTCACCTGTTTTTTTTCTGCATCTGCCAAGGGGTTCAGACAATTTTCATGTCTTCTTCTTCCTTTTTGATTTTTAATGGCAGGTGACACCTAATGTTAAGATGCATTATCGCTATCTACTGTACTGGAGTGTGGTACCAGAGTATTTGCCCCCTCTTTTCTTTCTCTCTAATCCTAAACTAAATTCTTATATGTAATCCTTTTTCTTTCAAAAATACTATAAGTGCTTTGTTTATTTTATTATGTTTAACTAAAATCTTATTCATTCTTAATGTCTCCACATCATATTTCCTACTTTTTTGTTTCAACTTTTCTCTACTTACCCTTTACTTTTCACAATGAATTATTACATGTTCTACTGTCTCCATGTCCAGACCACACTCACAACTACCTGTTGGATGTTTACCTAGCAAATATACAGTTTAGTTTAATCCTCTATGTCTGAGCCGTAACATTGTCATTACTACTTGTTCATTTCCTCCAATTATTTCCATATTACCTACTTTCTTCTGGATATGAAATACCATTTTTAGGTTCTGGCATAAGTCGTGGAAAAGTGGGGGAGAACTGTTTGCAGTGTTTCATAATGGTGCTTATAGTGTAGGGATAAAACAAAATGTTTATCAAAAGTAATGTGTGTTGGTATTTGGTAAAAATACATTTTACTTATATAGGTGTAAATTGTAAATTGGTGACGTCCCCTATGAACTAAAGTTGCGTTTTGGGCAGCTGAGGCTATTTAATGCTGCAGTCGTATCTTTGCTGTTCTAGAGGCGAAGAAACCTTAGCTGCTTCCTCACTCTGCCTTCATCTACACTGCAAATCCAGCCGTAAAAGGCTGCCTTGTTACAATGCACAACAAGAATAGAAAAGGCAAAGCATAAAACTTCTTAGTACTTTATTCTACATAACTGTGCCAAAATGTTTCTCAAATTGGCAGTAAATGAAAGGATTATTCATATTTAAATAATACCCCACTTGTTTGTATAGCGCAAGCAAATATACTTTGTAATCACACAGAAATGTAATATTAAAAAAAGAATTAAACAGACATAAGTAGAAATGAGCCTTTTTATACCTTTACAACTTCCGTTTGATTTTGATATCTGAGTCTGATCTTTTGTGTGAGCCTTTACTTCCTTACTTAATATTTCCCCCATCAGCTGTTTGCATATTAAACAGGATGTCATCTTTGGAGGCAAAACTTTCCCAGAAAAACACGTCAAACCCCACACTGTTTGGTTTTTGGTTACTGTCACTCTCTCACTGCATGTGTTTTCTTTGCATAAACGCAAACAGAAACCTGCACACTGACGCACAGCAAACACTAAGTCTAGTTGGCACAGAAATGTGAAGATGATATGTATTTCTTAGTGTGTGTTTGTGTGAGAAGAGGGTGGAAAATTTAAACAGTAAAGTAAAGAAGTGAATACTGCTTCCTTAGTAATGACGGAAAGAAAAACGATAACTGAGTTCAAAGCTATCAAGGCAATGACAGAGACTGATCCTGGTCATGGTGATACTTTTCCATGTCTGATATTTTAGCAATGTTCCTTGTGTCAAACTAGTTTTTTTTGTTGTTTTCTTTTACTTTTTCCTTATAGATCTGTTCAAGTTTACATATAAAAAGTATGGAAGCAGGTGTATAAATCTGTAGGCTATTTTTTAATTATCTTGCTTTTCTTATATTTCCTTTCTTTTTTAATATTTCATCAAGGATTTTTGATTGTTCTTTGCATCTTTATTTTATCCCCCCCCCCCCCCTTTTATTTAATACTATGTGTACCTGAATGTGTTCGTTTTGACTGTGACTTAAAATAAATATCTTCCTTCCCTAGTATTAAAAAAAAAAAATATATATATATATATATATAATTCTATTCTGTTCCACTGGAAGTCAGAGGCTTGAAGTAAAAAAAAAAAAAAATATATATATATATATATATATATATATGTATTTTTTTTTGTTTTTATATATATTTATATATATAAATATATAAAAATATTATATATTATATATATATATAAATAATTCTATTCTATTCTGTTCTGTTCTACTGGAAGTCAGAGGCTTGAAGTAAAAAAAAAAAAATTAAAATGTACATGTATATGTGTGTGTATAGACAACATTTCTAACCATCTCATCTCTCTCCTCCCTGTGAAAATCACACATTTTGAATAGAAACAGTTATGGGAACACCCCGGTTATCTCATGAACCAGAAATAAGAGTTTTTATTTTTATTTTTTTACATTTCAGTGAAGCTTCTGTTGCTAAGTCGGCCTCTGCAACTTAGTTTATTTTGTCAGAGGTGGTGGAAGGTAAATAGCTTGTATCAACACAGATAGATCACAAACCGTGCTGCTTTCCGTCTCATCTGTTTAAATTTAATTTAACAAACCCAGGTGTCCTCCTTGAATAAACACAGAATGTGTTCCACCTGGGAGTGATCCAAAGATAAATTTACCTTTGGAGGTTCTCTGGAACATGCAAGAAACTTGTAGTTTTACTTTTGCTGCCAAAACTTCCCATATCAATGATTAGATAAACAGTCCTTAGAAGATCAAATTTCAAGCTTTTACAATGTGAGGTTATGGGGATGAGGTAACTCCATGATATAATAAAATGCTGCTTAAAATAATTAATAGCTCTGTTTACAAATCCAGCTTGTGCACTAAAGTTATTTTGTTTCACTCTCTTGTGGCAGGTATTTTGTGTTATAAACAACAAAAATATTGAAACTTTTTGATCCAGCAGAATATCTTATAGGATTCAGGGCAATAATGTGATAATCAGTATTTTTTTTGTGTGTGTGTGTATAGAATATTATCTTATAGACATTCAGTGAAACTTACAGTATACTGTTTGTCTCTCAACGTAGTAACATTCACATCTGCACAAATTGTTTCTTTCACCTTAGCTCTATCTATAATGCACATCTTAAAAATGCCTTATATTTTGATATGAAACAGCAGCTATAAACAAATGTTCTAGCACTGAGTGAGGAGGCCATGAATAATACCATCAGTGGATTAAAGCCCCACGAACTCCATTTATTTTTGGATACATGGATCATATATGAGTCTTATATGAGATATTTGAAATCAAAACTAAAGATGCACGTCTTTATATAAACTCCAATTTACCTCAAAGACTGAAAAAATACTATAAGAGCTCACATAATGATCTGGTGTTACACAATCTGTGCTTCTTGCAAGGAAAGTACAAGCTGATACTAAATCTAAAAGCAAACCAGACCGAGTAGAAGCTTGAGCTGGTTGGTTCCGGTTTGTAATCCTACTCTTTGATTATTGCTTAACAATCATCTGCTGGTATTTGTCAGTGGGACTAAAAAGAGTTTAGATACACACATGATAAATGCCCAGGCTTAATTGTGAACACAACAATCATCTTTTACTGCTGGCTCAGAAAAAAATGGTGTTATGAAAGGGATGAATTTGTTATATTAATTGCTGAATTATTTAAGAAGTAATTTCTGCAATCATGATATATGGTAAATTGTGCATCTGCTGGACAGTATTTTCAAGTTTGAGTAACAATTTTGTGGAATTATCGACATTCTTTGTTTGCTGAATTATTATTTTTTTATTTCACTTAGAGCTTCTTAGAAAATTTGAACAGGAAAACGTGTTTGTCCACGTGTTAGTTTAATTTATCAGACGGCAGGCTTACCAGTTACCACGTGATCTAAAGGCAAACACACTGGATTGTCTGGGAATGCTGACAAGGAGTAAGGATGCTGTTCCTGTCACGTAACGCTTTAATGCTCCCATGACATCCCATCAGCGCAGACATGATTTGGTGGCTTTTGTTTTACCTTTTTTTCCACAGTAAAACGGATACGAAGACTCCACATAACTATCTATAACGAAAGCCTATCCTGGAAAAGAGGCAAGAGGATTCTCTTCATTTACATTGATTTTTTGTTGTTGTTTTTTTATTTTATTTTGACAATAAAAATTCAGGTGGCATTTTATGAGTGTTAATATTCTTGTCAAATCAGCTCTGTCATCTGACTCTAATTTAATTTTCACAAATATCTAATAGTGTCAAAATTCTGAGGTTCAAATATCAAAGAAAAGTTAGCAAATAATCTCATTTTTGCAGAGCCAGGGAAACTTTATTCCACACTGCATGCAGCTTCTTGCCATCAACCTCTTGAAATATCTCTACACGCTGTATGATCATGTTTGTCTTTTTGGTCTTAAGACTTTGCTGTGTAGCACGGGAGACAAATAGTCACAGTCATAATTTACAATCACTTATTTTATCACTTAGAGCTATTCTGTCATGTCAGTTAAAAGAACTGAAAACATATTCTGTATACTAATTCACCCAATATCTGGCAAAATATCTTACTTGTTCAAAGCCACCACAGCCTAATGTACATTAAAAACAATGTAATTCAAATGAAAATGAAAAGAAAATGTTTAAAATTCTCATATAGAAATGACTAAAACTGAGTGAAGTGCAATAAATACTTTCTAGTTATCCCAGTTAAAGTTTTTTATGTGTTTATCCATCTTTTATCTGAACCTGCTTGCAGGTGTCGTCATATTTTCAGATTTTATGGGAAGATACCAGGTACTTTGTGAGAATCCACACATTAGCAGGTAGAACATGCAAACTCCATGCAGAAAAATCCCAGGGAAGGATTTCAACCAAGGACCTTCTTGCTGCAAGGCAAACTGTGCTACTAACTGTACAGCTATCTCTATTAGTCAGTAGTTAGTAAAATAGTGTTGACAGATGGGATTCTATATAATTTCACATGGTTTAGAGAATTATGCCAAAGGTTTTCTTAAAGTTTTTAGTTAGACAATGTAAAAGCTGCCATGAATACATTTTTAGTTTGCTGATTGCACCATATAAATGTCTGTGTATACTTGTTTTTGATCTGTGTCTTTTACTATGGAAAATAAAAAAATTTTAAATGGACAAAAATTGCATTGTATTGTATTGTAAATGTTATTCTATTTTTCCAAAAATAGTAATTGTCATACGAAACTAGCTCCTATAAAGAATTTGAGAAATACATTCTGGCTAAAATACGAAGAAAAGTCTTGTACAAAGTGAAAAGAAAGTTAGTTGTTTATCTAACCACACACCACTAGATGGCAGTACTAGGCATTACTTTAGGTCAGACAACTGCACACCTCATCCAGAGGTCATGCAGCTCATGTTTTTTTTTTTTGTCACTCAAAAACCGCCCAGTTAACAGCGATTTACATATAAATAACTCAGATTTCTAAATGTTCTCATCAGTTAACTAAACATTTCCAAATTTCTTTGAAAATTCTGAACTTTCCTGCAGCTGGAATGTTTTAGAATGGCTATACAAAAAGTGTTGATGAAATTGCCTAGCCTTCCTTTCCACTGCGTATTTAAATTATGTTTCCCAACCCACAGTTTTAAATTTAGACAAAAAGAGTTGGACTTGATAAGACAGTCTCTGACTTTATGATGTAAAATAATGACAGTTCCACCTGGATTCAGGCAGCCTATTCTAGTAAAATCATTTTCCACAATTCTATCCATTGTGTTCCTATAATAATCCTTTAATCATTTTAATTTACATGTAAAACTTCAACATTGACTGTCCACAGTTTTCAAATTGAACCTGCATGTCTTAAATTCTTCACCATAAATACCACCACTGTGCTTATTTCAAATCTTCACATAATTTCTACCATGATTTTATTTGATGCCAAGTGAAATTAAACTACAAAGATAACCAAGACATGAACTGAGTTGCATATTTTTATTTGATTAGTTGATAAATATTCCACTTCAGTGGTAAATTACTTTCTAACATTGCTAGAGCGGTGCAAGACAAAACACTTCTAACATTCAGTATAGTTATGAAAGACGACTGTCTCAGAGCAGCGTGGAACTTCGTTTTCTGCGAGGAGACAGCCCTGCAGTTGTGCACTCTGTCTGGCCGCAGCTGCACTCCTCCACATAAATGTAGGTGTAGGTGAGCTTGTCTCCATTCAAGCACAGCAAATCAACGGTGCGATTGGAGGAGCGCGTTTCCTTGCAGCAGGAGCAAGAATGTTCCATAGCAGCTGCCGCTTCGGAGTACCTGAAATGAGACAATAAGAAATCTAGCTCTATATCTGCTTTCTGCATTGTTTAAGCAAATAAAAAAATAAATCTGTATCATTCTTACTTAGTGAATGTGTTGCAAGATCCCTCACAGTACGGTATTTCCACTTCGTGTTTAGACTGACAGCCATGGTGCAAAACTCGAATTTTCATGCTCACCAGTTTGCAGGCTTTGTTTATCTCCACACCTTTTTAAAAAATAAAAAAGACTCCTGATTAGTTGGTTTTAATTTCGTGGTGTTTATACAGTTGAAATTAAAATGTCATACTCACAGGTTTTACAGCACCCATTTGCAGCTGTTTGAATTGTGCCCTGAGGATGAAGATGTACATTAACAAACACTTCAACTTCTACATGCTTTGAAAACAATTATTCCAGATTTTAAAGTTGGTAATAATACATACAGGCTGGCAGTTACTCTCTTGGAAAACTGGGCAAATGATGTGTGAACTTAGGGCTGCTAGTGTGTCCCCACTCCTCATACAGGTGTAGTGCTCACACAAGTTTTCAGGCGGTGACCAGGTTTCTCCTTCCTGCAGATCAGCAGACACAGACATTAAAACAATGTGCTGCTTTGTGCTAATAAAGAACCAAAAGAGATGATCCAACTCACATTCAAGAGATGCATGGTACCATCTAAATTCAGGACACATTGTTTCTGTACACACTTCCCACAGCAGTCATAATCGTTAGTTTCCACATATTCATATCCCTTAAACCAAAGAGAAAGTTAAGCTCAGCCTTGAAGTAAGCACATTGTATTGTGCAGACTGCATGTGAATTATTTTATTTTTTTTTTTTCTTACCGGCTCACAGGTTTCATTACATTGTTGAAACACACACACTATTTTAAACAGACCGGATTTTGGGTCGACCTCATTGCTGCAGGTACAGTCCTGGCATGCAGTCACAGGAACTAAGGAACCAGGCTGACCAAGAGAAGGATTGTGGTTTAATACATCAAAGAATTTATTAAAGCTGGGTTATATGAGACATTTAAATGACGGGTCTGGTTCTTATTTACCTGGTATTCAACATACTTGTGGACACAAACTCGCTTAGGCTCTAAAAAGAGATTGGCAAAAATAAAGGTAAATTATGAGAAGTTGAAATTATGAGAATGAAGTTATATGTCAGGATTAAAGTGTAACTATTAAAGTAAACCAATACTGGTGACTGTTGTAGGGTCGACCTGCAATAGTCAGGCTTTGTGTAAATAAGCAAGTCACTTTATACTCCAAGAGTGGGAATTTATTAACAAATTATATCTCTTTCAGCATATAAAAGTAGTGTGGATGCACGCTCTTTTAGTGTTAAGTTTAGTCAGCACTCAGCACTATCAAAAATCCTAATGCTGCAGTAGTTTCAGCTTTTCAATTTAGTTTTAAAATATTTCTGACTTGTTCTCAATATTATTTTAACAATACAGAGTTTAAACTTTTTTGCTTAACATTTAACGTTTTTTGTACAATTTCTGTTTTTCCTTAAGAATTTTAATTTCATTCTTGGTATCAAATGTCAACATTATACAACATATTTTAACTTTATTTTGAAAACAGAAACAAAAACAAATTAAATCCACAGGAAAAAAATAAATAATTTCTGTGGATTTTTTCCACATTTTTGGATTATTTTTTTTTTCTCAGAAATGTAGACCATCCCTCCAGGTGATCCTCCTCTATCGGACCCTTCAAACGGTCAACCAGCATAGAACCTGAACTCCTTTCCTTCTCTCCCTGTTTCCACATTTATATCACAATAAGATGTTAAATCTTGACAACTGTACAGATCGATAGCCCTCTGTTTTCGTAAATCCCACATTTTCCATATTTGGTGTGAATCTGTTTGTTTTATTTAATTTAATCCCAAATTTTTATAGTCTACTTGTTGTCTTTTTTTAATGGTTTGATTTGAATAAACGTTCAAACTGAACTCACCACATGTATGTTCTGGACAGCATTTTCCCTCTGGAACACTGATGACTGGTTTGTATCCAACTGGACAGTTCATGCTGTTTCCTGGGCATCTGTTCATGTCGCATTCTATGTAAGATGAAAAAAAGTACAGCATTCTGTGATAAATAATAGTTCAACAAATTAGTCAAAAATGTGAATTGATGATAGGCGTCTTACGACAAATGTAGGCATAGCAACAGGGGTCCGCAGGATTGGTTTGGTTCACAACAACAAACCCTGGATCAGTGCAGTTAGCAGTGGGTGGTGCTGGGCAAGTCTTTGGTTTGCAAGTCACAGTTTTGGTAGACTCTTCACAAATGCAGTCCTGGCATTTGTACTCAAACCTCTCATCAAACTGAAAGAGTAAACCAAAGTTGCTTGGTAAGGAGGCAGTAGCATTTAAGATTTTACAGACAGTAAGCATAAGTAGTCATTTTGTCTCACCTCTCGAGGAATGCCTTCAGGATCGAGACATCCTGTTGACAAATACAGAGCAATCCAGTATTTATTTGTATTTGACTGACTGAGCAAATTCAATCCAGTTGTAGAATTCTGGGAGATAACTGCTGCTTACCACACTTTTCAACACATATTCCTGACTCTTTGTTGAAGAGTTTCATTCCATCAGGACAGAAGCAGCCCTCAGTAATAAACTTTGTGGCTGATTCATCGGCACTGAAAAAATGAAATTACAATGTTCAGATAAGAATATTATTTTACTGGCTAAACAAGCTTTAATGCCACTTTTTGTTATCAGGAAGTGTTTGGAAACATGCAAACATCACAATCAAAGCAAATGTAAATCTGTGTGACAACATACTTGTCTTCACAAGTGGGCTGTTCTGCAGGGCCACAAGGTTTATAAACTTTGTCTGATGGACAGTCAGTAGCTGTTGGAAACAAAACGACCCCCAAACTTAAAAAAAAATTGGTAACACAGTGTACAATATGTTTTGTTGTCCTGTATGTTAAGTGCTAAGTAATGCAAATATAAAAATACTCTCCCAATTCAATCTGCATTCTCAGTAGAAATAATATGATGAAGGCTGTCTTACCACATATTTTGGTGTGGTTTCTCCAGTGGATGCAAATTCCAGCCTGAGCACAGGCAGCAGCATAAGTTTGCAAACTTGTGCACTCTACTGCAGGATTCGAAACATGGCAACTATCATAAACACAACCTCTGTAGAAATTGTCTGGGGAAACCAATGGATGACATTCTGCAAAAACACTGAAAAATAAAAATAAAAGCAAAATTAAGTCATTTAGTCTTATTTAAGAAATAATTTCCTGTAGGGCTAAGAAATAATCAATGCGTCATGACATGCCTACCTGCTCTTCAGCAGATCACAAATGGACTCTGGCTTGCATGGAGTTGGTTCTAGGGGTGGTTCAGGAACTTGAGTGGGTACTACAGGTGGTGTTGGGCAGTTAGGTTGATAAATGTCATTTGCTGGCCAATAGTCTGCCATCACTGCACAATTTTCCAGCAGTTCGCCTGTCGGCAACTTGCAGTCATCAGGCCTGATTGTTGGTGCATGTCCCTAACAAAGATTTTAAACAGTTACAGTTAATGTCAAGCCTAAAGACTGATCAAAGTACAGATTTGAGAGAGATTTCTTACCACAATGACCCTCTGTGTTGCTTCCAAAGTACTGATATGGCAGGTTGACACTAAAGCCAGTCATTCCAAATGTAACTACCACATTTAGCACAGGGATCTCATAAACCAAGTTAATACCAGAACTCATAATCTTAATACCTTGTTGTGCATAGGGTAGCTTCAATTTTTCACCACTTTTTAATACCTGAAAGTATACAATAAGGAAAGACAAAAAAACTATAATGCATTCAGGCAAAAATTATATATTGGCAATATTCTGATGACACTTGTCAAAGATATCATGTCAAATGAGTTAGAGACAACTGAGTGTTGTCTTCTACAAGAGTTACCTCTAATTGTGGAGCTCCGACAAGGTTATGATTGATGAGTGTGACAACTTGAAATCCATATGCTATAATTATTGATCTTGGACAAGAAACGTCTTCAGTAGGATCACAAAATACATTGTCAACATAGATCTTCAAATGATATTTTGGTGTGATCTCCTCCATCAAAACGTAAGTACAATTTCCTTGATAACTGTAGTATAACCCATCAAATGTGATGTAATGAGGATCTCCCCAGCCTTCGCATACACCTAGAAAGCAAAAGTATACAACATCAAATTCCAATACACTTTATTGATCCCAAAGGGAACTTAAATGGTTTTGTAACTCATTTAATTAAAGAGTTATTGTAGATGGTGAAGGGCTGTGGGCAAGGACAATCTCTGTAGTGGTTTTTATTACAATTAATTTGAACATATTGGATTAAAAAAGAAACTTAAATCCATCAGTGCATATAGAATAACTTACAGTCACAAACATATTGTTGGCAGCAGTGGTACTCATCATACGCAAGAACTGGTTTCTTTTCATTGGCACAAGTTATGTTCTGGAGGGGTGGACACTCATATGGAATTATTTCAATTGTGTTGTTCTCAATGCATCTGGCCATAGTGCAGTTGCACAAGAAGAAGGTCTCATTTTGCTGTAGACAAAAATAAGTGTTAAAAACAACTAGTTATACATATTTGGGTATTCAGAAAAACAAATATAAAAAGGTCAGTGCAAATAGCTAGAAAAAAAATATGCTTCAGAAAAATCTGAAATCCAATACTAATTTGAACATGAATTAGATGTAAAATGTCTTACTAAAAACACCCCAATCATCACACTTAGGAATAACGTGTGGAAGTGGGAGTGGGAGTGGGGTGGCAGTTGTAGTTGTGGAGTTGAGTGGCAAGGTTGAGGTACTCCCACATATTTAGTGTTGTTATGAATTTCACAAACATCAGAACAAATCATTGTGAGACAAATGCCTGATCCAATGGGGTGCATAAAAAATATTACATCCCCTGAAACAGTGGTAAAAAAAAGACAGTTAGAGTTATAATTATAATATAAAGAATAAACAGAAGAAAAAGCTAAAATTATTCATTACCTGGCTGATAAACTGAGCCATTAAAAACACAGGAGCACTCTGTAGTTGTTTTTGTTGTAGTTGTCTCTGGAGTTGTCGTAGGGGGAGTTGTAGTTGTGGTTGTGGAAGGCTTTGGAGTTGTCGTAGTCGGAGTTGTAGTTGTGGTTGTGGGATACTCTGTAGTTGTTGTAGGGGGAGATGTAGTTGTGGTTGTAGTTGTCTCTGGAGTTGTTGTAGGGGGAGTTGTAGTTGTGGTTGTGGGAGGCTTTGGAGTTGTTGTAGTGGGAGTTGTTGTAGGGGGAGTTGTAGTTGTGGTTGTGGGAGGCTTTGGAGTTGTTGTAGTGGGAGTTGTGGTTGTGGGAGGCTTTGGAGTTGTCGTAGTCGGAGTTGTAGTTGTGGTTGTGGGATACTCTGTAGTTGTTGTAGGGGGAGATGTAGTTGTGGTTGTAGTTGTCTCTGGAGTTGTTGTAGGGGGAGTTGTAGTTGTGGTTGTGGGAGGCTTTGGAGTTGTCGTAGTGGGAGTTGTGGTTGTGGGAGGCTTTGGAGTTGTCGTAGTCGGAGTTGTAGTTGTGGTTGTGGTTGTGGGATACTCTGTAGTTGTTGTAGGGGGAGATGTAGTTGTGGTTGTGGGAGGCTTTGGAGTTGTCGTAGTGGGAGTTGTAGTTGTGGGAGGCTTTGGAGTTGTCGTAGTGGGAGGTGCAGTTGTAATTTTTGTGGTTGTTGGTGGCTCTAGAGTTGTCGTAGGGGGAGTTGTAGTTGTGGTTGTAGTTGTCTCTGGAGTTGTTGTAGGGGGAGTTGTAGTTGTGGTTGTGGGAGGCTTTGGAGTTGTCGTAGTCGGAGTTGAAGTTGTGGTTGTGGTTGTGGGATACTCTGTAGTTGTTGTAGGGGGATGTAGTTGGGTTGTAGTTGTCTCTGGAGTTGTCGTAGTGGGAGTTGTAGTTGTGGTTGTGGGAGGCTTTGGAGTTGTCGTAGTGGGAGGTGCAGTTGTAGTTTTTGTGGTTGTTGTTGGCTCTGTAGTTGTCGTAGGGGGAGTTGTAGTTGTGGTTGTAGTTGTCTCTGGAGTTGTTGTAGGGGGAGTTGTAGTTGTGGTTGTGGGAGGCTTTGGAGTTGTCGTAGTCGGAGTTGTAGTTGTGGTTGTGGTTGTGGGATACTCTGTAGTTGTTGTAGGGGGAGATGTAGTTGTGGTTGTAGTTGTCTCTGGAGTTGTTGTAGGGGGAGTTGTAGTTGTGGTTGTGGGAGGCTTTGGAGTTGTCGTAGTGGGAGTTGTAGTTGTGGGAGGCTTTGGAGTTGTCGTAGTGGGAGGTGCAGTTGTAGTTTTTGTGGTTGTTGTTGGCTCTGTAGTTGTCGTAGGGGGAGTTGTAGTTGTGGTTGTAGTTGTCTCTGGAGTTGTTGTAGGGGGAGTTGTAGTTGTGGTTGTGGGAGGCTTTGGAGTTGTCGTAGTCGGAGTTGTAGTTGTGGTTGTGGTTGTGGGATACTCTGTAGTTGTTGTAGGGGGAGATGTAGTTGTGGTTGTAGTTGTCTCTGGAGTTGTTGTAGGGGGAGTTGTAGTTGTGGTTGTGGGAGGCTTTGGAGTTGTCGTAGTGGGAGTTGTAGTTGTGGGAGGCTTTGGAGTTGTCGTAGTGGGAGGTGCAGTTGTAGTTTTTGTGGTTGTTGGTGGCTCTAGAGTTGTCGTAGGGGGAGTTGTAGTTGTGGTTGTAGTTGTCTCTGGAGTTGTTGTAGGGGGAGTTGTAGTTGTGGTTGTGGGAGGCTTTGGAGTTGTCGTAGTGGGAGTTGTAGTTGTGGTTGTGGGAGGCTTTGGAGTTGTCGTAGTGGGAGTTGTAGTTGTGGTTGTGGGATACTCTGTAGTTGTTGTAGGGGGAGATGTAGTTGTGGTTGTAGTTGTCTCTGTAGTTGTTGTAGGGGGAGTGGTAGTTGTGGTTGTAGTTGTCTCTGGAGTTGTCGTAGGAGGAGTGGTAGTTGTGGTTGTTGGCTCTTTAGTAGTTGTGGTTGTGGGAAGCTTTGTAGTTGTTGTAGGGGAAGTTGTAGTTGTAGTTTTTGTGGTTGTCGTAGGCATCGTTGTTGTGAATGTTGTTGTTGTTGTTTGACATACTGGACAGCAGTATAATCTGAATTTGTAGTTAAAACACTTTCCTGGGCGCTTTGGCTGGTCTTCTTTTTTACAGATTAATCCAATTTTTTTATCACACCTTACGACCTGCTGAGTTTCTTTCAAATACTCCTCAAAGTCCATGTCTGGTACAGCTACTGACCTACAATCAATTTCCTCTGGATCTTTACATACAGTTTGACCACTGTTTGTGATGTTTTCATAGGTTTCCCAGTCATTTTTGTCTGTGATTGGGTCATGCACATTATACCAGTCAGACCACTCACAAGTTGTTGGAAGGCATGGAGTTATGACAGAAGTTGTGGTAGAGGGAGGTGCAGTTGTAGTTGTTGTAGGGGGAGATGTAGTTGTGGTTGTGGGAGGCTCTGAAGTTGTCGTAGTGGGAGTTGTAGTTGTGGTTGTAGTTGTCTCTGGAGTTGTTGTAGGGGGAGTTGTAGTTGTGGTTGTGGGAGGCTTTGGAGTTGTCGTAGTGGGAGGTGCAGTTGTAGTTTTTGTGGTTGTTGTTGGCTCTGTAGTTGTCGTAGGGGGAGTTGTAGTTGTGGTTGTAGTTGTCTCTGGAGTTGTTGTAGGGGGAGTTGTAGTTGTGGTTGTGGGAGGCTTTGGAGTTGTCGTAGTCGGAGTTGTAGTTGTGGTTGTGGGATACTCTGTAGTTGTTGTAGGGGGAGATGTAGTTGTGGTTGTAGTTGTCTCTGGAGTTGTTGTAGGGGGAGTTGTAGTTGTGGTTGTGGGAGGCTTTGGAGTTGTCGTAGTGGGAGTTGTAGTTGTGGGAGGCTTTGGAGTTGTCGTAGTGGGAGGTGCAGTTGTAGTTTTTGTGGTTGTTGTTGGCTCTGTAGTTGTCGTAGGGGGAGTTGTAGTTGTGGTTGTAGTTGTCTCTGGAGTTGTTGTAGGGGGAGTTGTAGTTGTGGTTGTGGGAGGCTTTGGAGTTGTCGTAGTCGGAGTTGTAGTTGTGGTTGTGGTTGTGGGATACTCTGTAGTTGTTGTAGGGGGAGATGTAGTTGTGGTTGTAGTTGTCTCTGGAGTTGTTGTAGGGGGAGTTGTAGTTGTGGTTGTGGGAGGCTTTGGAGTTGTCGTAGTGGGAGTTGTAGTTGTGGGAGGCTTTGGAGTTGTCGTAGTGGGAGGTGCAGTTGTAGTTTTTGTGGTTGTTGGTGGCTCTAGAGTTGTCGTAGGGGGAGTTGTAGTTGTGGTTGTGGGAGGCTTTGGAGTTGTCGTAGTGGGAGTTGTAGTTGTGGTTGTGGGATACTCTGTAGTTGTTGTAGGGGGAGATGTAGTTGTGGTTGTAGTTGTCTCTGTAGTTGTTGTAGGGGGAGTGGTAGTTGTGGTTGTAGTTGTCTCTGGAGTTGTCGTAGGAGGAGTGGTAGTTGTGGTTGTTGGCTCTTTAGTTGTCGTAGGGGGAGTTGTAGTTGTGGTTGTGGGAAGCTTTGTAGTTGTTGTAGGGGAAGTTGTAGTTGTAGTTTTTGTGGTTGTCGTAGGCATCGTTGTTGTGAATGTTGTTGTTGTTGTTTGACATACTGGACAGCAGTATAATCTGAATTTGTAGTTAAAACACTTTCCTGGGCGCTTTGGCTGGTCTTCTTTTTTACAGATTAATCCAATTTTTTTATCACACCTTACGACCTGCTGAGTTTCTTTCAAATACTCCTCAAAGTCCATGTCTGGTACAGCTACTGACCTACAATCAATTTCCTCTGGATCTTTACATACAGTTTGACCACTGTTTGTGATGTTTTCATAGGTTTCCCAGTCATTTTTGTCTGTGATTGGGTCATGCACATTATACCAGTCAGACCACTCACAAGTTGTTGGAAGGCATGGAGTTATGACAGAAGTTGTGGTAGAGGGAGGTGCAGTTGTAGTTGTTGTAGGGGGAGTTGTGGTTGTGGTTGTGGGAGGCTCTGAAGTTGTCGTAGTGGGAGTTGTAGTTGTGGTTGTGGGATACTCTGTAGTTGTTGTAGGGGGAGTTGTAGTTTTGGTTGTGGGATACTCTGTAGTTGTTGTAGGGGGAGTTGTAGTTGTGGTTGTGGGAGGCTCTGTAGTTGTCGTAGGGGGAGTTGTAGTTGTAGGAGGCTTTGGAGTTGTCGTAGTGGGAGTTGTAGTTGTGGGAGGCTCTGGAGTTGTTGTAGTGGGAGGTGCAGTTGTAGTTTTTGTGGTTGTTGTTGGCTCTGTAGTTGTCGTAGGGGGAGTTGTAGTTGTGGTTGTAGGAGGCTTTGGAGTTGTTGTAGTGGGAGTTGTAGTTGTGGGAGGCTCTGGAGTTGTCGTAGTGGGAGGTGCAGTTGTAGTTTTTGTGGTTGTTGTTGGCTCTGCAGTTGTCGTAGGGGCAGTTGTAGTTGTGGTTGTAGGAGGCTTTGGTGTTGTCGTAGTGGGAGTTGTAGTTGTGGGAGGCTCTGGAGTTGTTGTGGTGGGAGGTGCAGTTGTAGTTTTTGTGGTTGTTGTTGGCTCTGTAGTTGTCGTAGTGGGAGGTGCAGTTGTAGTTTTTGTGGTTGTAGTTGTCTCTGTAGTTGTCGTAGGGGGAGCTTTTGTTTGTGGTGCTTGGCTCTGGAGTTGCTGAAGGGGTTGGTGTAGGGGGAGTAGTAACTTTTGTTGTTGTTGGTGACTCTAAAGTTGTAGGTTCCGTTGGAGAAGTTGTTGTTGGGCTTGTTGCACATGGTTCACTTGTGCTGTATCACAGTTGTATTAATGCAGATTGCATAGTAGCACATTCCCATGTTGTCAGTGACATTGTATATCACATCATTATCTTCATATATTGTCCCATTGTACAAGCAATAGGCACATTCTTCCACACAGGTCTGATTCTTCTCATCAAAAATTGGCTTATCTTCTGGGCATACTGGATAACAACCTGTAAAAAGCACATCAAATATGTTGTACACTACATAGATACAATGCTAAAATAAAAATTGGATCTTGAATGGTATTCTTACCCTCCAGATTAGGTATCGGGTTGTTACAAATTCCTTGTGGGTTCAAACAGGTCTTGTAACAAGGTGTGTGGCAAGGGCTGTAGTGCCATGTACAATCATCTGGGTTGTTATAGTAATCACAAAAAACAGCTAAAAATGAAAGCATAGCAGATGTCAGTAACATTCGGAAATGTTAAAAACAATGTGATACATTTCTTAAAATTACCTGGATAAAGACAATATAATTTTATTGTGGAAGATAAAATTCACAAATCATTGAAGAATATTTGATCTTGTCTGATTTGAATAAGATTTTTAATTAAACCAATTTTGAACTGAAATATATATATTTTTAAAGCGTTTACAACCTTTATAGAAACTTTAATTTTTGTTTTCCGTATTGTTTGATGGAATTATCATGTTTTAGTCAGGTGTTAAGTATTGATTTAATATTCCTGAGAGACTGAGATTAATCATCCAGTATGTGTCTCTGAAGCAGAAGCAATAGAACGTACAGCAGTACCAAGATCTCAACTAAGAACCTATACCAATAATTCAATTATGATTCTAGATTTATCTTTCCCACAGTCCTAGTTTGTCACTCAGGAAGAGTGAGGCAGGTATCACAGTTGGACAATGGAGAAGAAATGGGGATTGTAAAAACATACTGTGGCCCCGATGGGACAGCACATAGGGTAAAAATCTCCTGCAGGGTCCACCTGACCCCTCTTAGGGCTGTTGGAGGGTTAATAAACAACAGGTGGCTTTCTTTATTTCACAAACACATAGTTGATTAAAAACACATTTGAAAGCTTGTTCACTTTCTTGTCTGCACAAAAAGCAACTTTAATGTGTGTACAAAACAAGAATTAAGTGTTCTTAATTCTTCCATCGACAGGTTCAAATCGCAGACACAGCCTCAAATACATACTTACAAACCAATTTCATTAACATTTGTGAAGAAAATGTGCATTTTTATAGTCATCATTGTGCTTTTGGCATGATTCAAATGCAATACATTTTATTAAAAGAACTGTAGTCTTCCATTAGTAGGTTTCTTGACACTTTTCCAATGTATATACACAGATCTGTGCACCCAAATTAACTAATTTAAAAAATTGGTAATATTTCTGAAGTTCAAACATATATCAGAAATTATTTCAGAAGACTATTGATCGCTACAAGTAGAGTGACGTCTCTCTGCAACCGGACAGAGAAGGTTCAACAAAGTATTAAGAGATTCCAAGTGGACCATTCCATTTTGAAGCACAGCACTGGAAATCCAGTGATGCTGAAATTTCCCATTGCTGTGTGGATTGTGCCCAGTGGAAAATCCTCTAGGATTGACAACAAACCTTAATGTATTTCCTGAAGCTAAAATTGAATTGTGTTTGTTCTTTCACAAAATAAATTGTATAAAACTGTGTTCAATGTCATTATTTATTGTTTCATCATTATTTCATCCTACAACAATGAAATAATTGAAATCAATACCCATAATTATCAAAATTATGGGTACTTAGCATGTTTTGACAAGAAATAGGTGGAGGCATTGGAACTAAGTCTTAATTTATTAAGAGGTGGGTTGTAACTAGTTACATTTACTGAGGTACATTTACAAGATACAATTTACTGTAGCTATTGGAGCAAAATTAATATGTATACAAATCTTTCACTGTATATGAAATGAAATGATGTATGTCTTAAAAAACAGAATAATTTAAATCTAAATGTTTTGAACCAAACTCCAAATTTTCACTTTTGAGTACACTTTGTAAGGGAACACAATTTACATTACACGTAAGTATAAGAGTCATTCGTTAAAATTCAAGGACTTCTTCAAAATTCAACAGTCTTGTGATAGATATATTCTTTAGAGATAAAGTTTTGAGTAAGAGCCTAAGGACGTTCATGCTGAAATTATTACATTTTCAAAAATAAACCTTATTTTTTGAAATAAGGTTTCAAAAATAATGCAAGCATTTAATAAGTTAGTAGCTAAGAAAGGATTGCTTTGTTTATGGTGATGACAAGCAATTTTAAAGCCATTTCGACCAAAGTCTCTGCAGAGATGAACATGGTGCCACAAAGACAAAAGCATAATTTTAATCAAAGAGTGTTATAGTTTACTCACGGCAAATGTCTGGGGTTCTCCATCTAACACAAACTCCAGCCTCATTGCAAGCCTGAGCGTAGGCTGCGACAGCTGAGCAGAAACACTCACAGTCTCCTCCAGTGTCGCAGGCACACGAGTCTTTCACACAGTTATCATAGAAAGGGCGGGGATCAACCTGTTTGTTTACAAAATAAAACAAACCAATATAAGAAAATGGAGCATGTTTAATTTTTTTATTGCAAAAAATAGAACTAAATTATTCAGACCTTAGAGTGGCAGTCTTTGAATGTCTCCCCTGTTACGATGCTGCACATCATTTTTGCCCATTGATGTCTCATCGGTGCAGCTACACAAGAATCCACAATCTCTTCCTTATCTGGGCAAGTGCTCTGAACTTTCCAGCTGTTTGCAAACTCTAGAGGGTTGCTCACTACCAGCTGACCCTGGGTGGTGAAGTCGTTCAGTCCATTTCCATCAAAATTTCCACACAAGCCACACACTGAACCCTGTGCACACAGTCACACCAGGCAAGTCATTTGTCACAAAATACATTTTTAAAGAAAATGTGATATCCATTTGTAAAAGATTCCCTGTCATTCTTAATAAATATTGACTGTTACTCACGCTGTGCTGGGGCTCCAGAAGGATGCGAACAGCTGTTTTTCGATCCCATATCACCGCCAGACCAATTTTTGATTCTACCACCAGGTACAAGCCGACCCTCCTTATTCTGTACTGAATCAGGACGCCATGTCCCAGATCTTCCTCTACGTATTTACCCTTCATTAGTTTGATTTCTGTTCGCTAGAACCCAAAAGAGATTTCTGTTTCAGTAGCTATTGTTAACATAACATAACCTCTTTCTTGCAAATAGCTCTGAAATGTAACATTCCACTGCTTTAGGCTCAGAAATATTCTGTCTGGACTTACCCCAAGTTGAATTCTGACAGTTTTGGAGCAGGTGGTTCCCGAAGAGCCACAGGGTACATTTTCTGTAATAACTCCAAAGTTGTTTTCAGCTGTTTTGTTGCCACATTTATTCTTAAAAAGAAAAACTTACGTTAAGCATTCAGTGTGTGTGTGTGTGTGTGTGTGAGTAATAATCTCCAACAGTCATTAATTTTATTTACCGCGACAGCGATGTAACCACATTCACCCTGAAATCCATATGGCCTTTGATCAAATGTGTTGTAGTGCCCACTTCCATAAATAATGCAAGAAGCTGGGCATTTTTTCTCAGTGCACTGCCATTTTCCACTTTTACAATTGCTAGATTGCAAAGAAATTGTGATAAATTGTTGAATAGTTTCTAAATAAGCTGCAAAGTAACATTGTAACAACTTGACATTGAAACAAGGTATACATTATACAAATTGTAATTGTATTTCAAATATGGGCTTACCAGGTATTGCACAGGTTAGGAATCACTGCTCCGGGAGCAAAAATATGTCCGTTATGCTTACAAGGACAGTCAGCCTCTTTCACACAGTTCCCTTTGCCGTCTTCAAGAAGGCCTTCGGGACACCGACAGCCAGACTCACACTCTGTAAAAACCTAGGAGGGGAGAAAAATTGTAAGAATTTGAAACAAGAAACCTTTGTCATTTTTGTTAAATTTGTTTTCATACTATAAAAACACTTGGAATTTACTATTTAAAAAAGACAATCCACAGATATCTCAGAAATAATTATTGGATAAACTCACTGAGGCTCAGTGGCTTTAATAACATCTACTCACACATTCATCACTTTCCAGATTCGAACAAGCTTTAGCACACTTTAGTCCAAGTTCTCCTGCTGTCGCAGAGGAACAGTTGAAAAAAACTTTTGGATAAGGACACACTATAACAAAAAAAAGAATCATTTTACTTTATAGTCAATCAACCGAATAAGGGAGCTATAAAAGGGAGAGGAGAGTAGAAACAAACTAACATGACACGCGGCTTCTCCAAGAACGACAATGAAGTATTCCATTATTGCACACACTAGAAGAAGACATTAAAAATCCTGTAAGGTACATGAAGGATATTATGATAAAAACTGACAGATACCACAAATTTAGTTTTCATTTAATCACCAGTGCTCATCTCTGATGTTGATGGATGTCCCTGGATTAATGTAATTGTCATTATAGAAGCAGGAACATTTTTCCACTGGAACACAAAGGCCATTTTCATTCAAGTAGAGACCCTCAGCACAGGAGCAGCCGTCCACAGGCAAGAAGTCCGAGGTGCAGCTCTGCTGCTCCGAGCTCAAAGACCTGCATGTCAGCTGGCATCTCTGATGTGTGTAAGAGAAGGTCTGAGATGCTGGGCAGCTCTTTGTGTCTGTATCTGTTTTGTGGCATTACAAGAAGATGATTGCTTAGAATTTTCATGTCTTACAAATGAGGGCGATAACACTTTAATAATCATTATTCACAACATATAAAATGATGCTCTTACCACACACATTCTCTCTCCAGTTTGTCAGGAAAACTCCCTTTTCTGCACAAGCTCGAGCATAAGAAGAGAAGACGGCACACAAACACGCCTCGCTCTTCTCACAACTACAGGTGGAGTAGATACATCGCTGCAGGAGACAGAAAACACACTCAGAAAAATGATTGTTCCACCAAATATAACAAGTGGTGATTACTGAAAATGAGCATTATGGCTCTTTGTCCAGGGTTGCACAGCCTTTGGGGTGCCTCAATTAAGTTTTCTATCAATTATTTCTATGTCAAATCAATCCTTTAATGTTTATTGTCAATCAAAACCTAAAACAAGGTAAATGCCTTAAGAAAACATGAGTGGTTGAAGTCATTATATGCTCCTTCTGATAGAGCACTTCAGTGAAGGGTTACCTTACTTTTAGTGAGGAATCAGGACTGTGTCTGGTTCTCTTTTGATCAAAATCTAAAATCCCCAGGCATGTCAAATCTGAACTGGATATTTCTATAATGTACAGATCATCCTTAAAACACAGGTAGACATGAAAAAACCTTTATTTGTTAAAAAAAATAGCAGTTTTAATGTTTACTCTGAACTATCTTAGCTTGTTGTAGGGTTGCAGAAGATCAAGAGCAGCTGCTAAACGTGATAGAATTTTTAAAATATTTTTTTTATACCTTGTGAAACATCTCGGGATCCACCACCGATCGGCACTGGGCAAAAGCACTGTCTGGACTCATAAGTAAGGCGCACCAGTGTTTGGCATACATCTCTAAAGGGAAGAGGGGGGAGAACAATAGTTTTAATTTCAATCTCTACAGCTGAACTGTTATTTAAAACATAAGACTTGGCAACTAAGAGCAGACCATAACTTTCAAAGGAATAAAAAATCCACAATTGTTAGTTACCATTTTCCAAACTGAGGGAACATGGATCATCAAGTCTTTCCTCAGTGTCTGAGCACATGAGGTTAGCCTTCCAAGAGTTGCTGAAGGTCGCTGCAGTTCCCTCCACGATCCCCTGAGGAGTCTTCATTTCATCACTCAAGATCATGTTGAAGTTCCCACATAAACCTGAAGACATCAATTATTTTAACATTTTGAAAAGAAAACTGAAGAAAAGATGAAGAAAATATATTTTTTAGCGTTTCTCAGGGGGGATAATGTTGACACAATCAAAATTATCAGTGTCTTCTATTAGACTCTAATTTCTGCTTAGCACAGTTGTAATCTTTTTGTAGTCAGCTCCAAGCTGTTATTTTAGACACTGACTAGTGATGGAAGTTGCAAACAATGTTTTACCACCAGCATATAAACGTTTGTTGTTGAGACAAATGAACATTCTGATGCTCAAAACTCACCACGTGTCTTTGATCTGTAAGCTTTGCTCCAGGCTGATGTAGATTTGCATGAGAGGGACATGCTGGATCTGAATCTGCAACCCAAATCTGGTCTGCAGCATGATGTGAAAGGATGAGGCGTGGAAAATGTCGATGTCTCCTAAAATAAACAGATTAATATAATCTCAGACTTATATTTAAATGGAACCTGGAAGAATACTGTTTAATTCAGACTTTTTGATGGTCTGACCTACCTGATTGGTACGGCAAAGTGACAGTCTGCATGTTCTGTTGAACTACACCATCAGAGGTGAATGATAGCACCTGAGGAAACAAAAATGAGTCAAATAGGTTTTCACAGTTTAATCTTATTAAATGGTTATGTTATTTTACTCACGCTATTTCTGTCATTGTTTAGCAGGATTTTAAGAGACTTCAGACATGTGTCAAACTGTTGGTGAGCACAAGGCACCAGCTGGGCCAGGAGGGTAAAGTTTGGGCTCGCTCCATCCTAAAATGTACATTGAAATCACAATTGAATAAAAAAAAGAAAAGTCTTATCTTGCTGCACTAAGCATGTTATTGAATTGCTCATTTACCTTGCTTTCCACCTTTGCCAGAGTGTAGTAACAATCCCCATGGAAAGTGTAAGTTTTCCCATCAAAAGTAGTGAAATATGAACCTTGTTCAACTGCACATGTAGCCGGTGTTTCTAGAGTGATGCAATCCCACATTCCCTCAAAGCATGTGCTGAAATAAAATATATATTTATAGTTAACATAAAAGACTTTAATTTACACAGTCTGTATACTTGGCTAAGCATCTGACATACCATTCCTCTTGATCTTGTCGGTAAACCTCTCCAGTATTGTAGATTTCATCATGCTTGCACTGACATTCAGACTGAGGAATACAGCCTCTCTCAGAAATATCATCAAACACCGTTCCTGAGGAAAGGCATTTTTTATTTCAGTGGAATTTTATTTAAAAAATCTAGACCGATCAATTAATCTAAAATGTTATATGAACTAACCAGAAGGACAGAAGCAGCCGTCCATTTTGTGGTCCTCACAGAGTGAACTTGTGTCCTGATGTGTGCAAGTATCCATGCAATGGGAACCACTTTCTTCATACACCATGTTGTAAGGGCATTCTTTGGCTGTGACAATGAGTTGTGAGAATTAAGATAGGCGAAGAAGGGTTTTAATTTATGTGTTTTTATGGAAAAAGTGAATTTAAAGCTATTCTTATTTTTGTAACATTAGGCACTATAAATGAATTAATGGCAATGTAATGCAAAAAATGTCTCTACAACATTGTGATTGACCTGACTGAATATGACATTTTGCAGAAAACATGTTTTTGTTTCATAAAGTTTTTAACTGAAATTTTACATTTATTTCTTACTCTGATAATTCCAGTTAACAGAATCTCGCCACATCATATCCAAAAGCTACAGAAAGACTGAAACTCTTACCACAGAACTGAGTTGTCCTCCAGTTGGGAGGCTGTCCTCCTGCATGGGAACACTGTCGAGAAAACTCAGACAGCGTGCTGCAGGCACAGAAGTCATTGGTATTGTTCTTGCAGCCACACATGTCCTTTACACAGGCCTGGATGTAAACTTCAGGGTTAATCAGTTTAGTGCATGAGCTCCAGGACTCTGACAAAAACATGTTTTCGCAGAGAGTTAGCTGTAGAGAAAAAGAAAAAAGAAAAACAGGAGTGAAGTTAGCTTGTGGGTACTTATTAAAATGTTGTAAAGGTGCATGCATTAATTGAATAATAAACTCACAAATTCCTTGCAGGAATCTGAGACAGCCACATCCTCCAGTAATTCTTCCTCATAAGGGTCCTCGCACTCATCATTTGGGTGGTGGGCTTTGTATTTGTTGCCAAACTCAATGGGGCTGATTTTACGATCTGTGAGCGATCAGATCAGATCAGATCAGACTGTCATAATACAGAATCTAAAAGAATCAACTCAGACTAAATCACCGTATACATACCATAAAGAATGAACTCATTGTATACTGGGACACCGTTGAAGTCTCCACAAAGTCCACAAGTTCGGTTTGCAAAGTCAGCATCAATTTCCACCTAAAACATGTGCAAAAAAAGAGTTCTAAAACTAAATCTTTTAGTTCTAGTTTAAAACTAAAACTCTCTACAAAAAAGAGTTCTACAACTAAATCTTTTAGTTCTAGTTTAAAACTAAAACTCTCTACAAAAAAGAGTTCTAAAACTAAATCTTTTAGTTCTAGTTTAAAACTAAAACTCTCTACAAAAAAGAGTTCTAAAACTAAATATTTTAGTTTTAGTTTAAAACTAAAACTCTCTACAAAAAAGAGTTCTAAAACTAAATATTTTAGTTTTAGTTTAAAACTAAAACTCTCTACGAAAAAGAGTTCTAAAACGAAATCTTTTAGTTTTAGTTTTAATAAACTAAAACTAAAACATTATTAATACCAGAAATACCATTGCAAAAAAAAAAAGACAATAGATCATCAATGTGCTAAAAAATGACCAATAGAATGTAAAATATCCAGAATAACTGAAACTAATAAGTTGCCTTTCAAAGGAAACACCAACTATCATTGGAAAATAGTACATTTGATTATAAATCTTCATTTGTGTGAAAGGTAGGTTTTTACCATCACAGCATCTTCTCCATTCCACATCACAGTGAATCCAACTTTGCTCTGAAACTTGATGTAAGCAGCATTATTTTTCACTTGCACTCCTGCCTTGTAATAAGGTAGAGGGACTCTGGTAAAAGAAAAACATTTAGTAGACATTTGTTTTGTTTTTTACTGTGAGACCAACATATCTGTGGCTTTTTCAGCTTTAGCTCTTCATTTTACTCACTTCTCATAGTTGACAGTGACCCAGCTCTTGCTGATGTGAAACAAAAGTTCATTGATGGTGATTGCCAAGTAGCTGATGGTCGGGTTTCCGTCCTTTTCTGCTTTCTTTATGTGCACTGAGAAGAGCTGATAGGAGTCGTGGCAGTTGGAGATCAGGTTGTATTCACACATGCCGGGAAACTGGTACACATCACCATCGAAGGTCTTGAAGTGATGTCTGCCCCATGTGCTGCAGATGCTGCTGACATGGTTGGAAACTAAAAGAGGATTTCTAATTAAATCTTGAAACTCTACACTCAGTTGAAAGTAGAAACAAAGAAATCAATAAGACATCCATGAAAATCTTCACTGTGTTTTTCTTCATCAGAAAATCATTCCTTTGTGTGTAAAGTTGGAATCTTACCCAGTGTGGTTTGGACCTCAGAGAAAGTGGCGACAGATAGCACAAGGAAACTCCACAACGCAGATCTCCACCTCATGATTGCCACTGTGGGCTCGCTGTCATCAGCACTAGAAATGGTCAATCGTACCTGGCTGCCATTTAAATAGACAGCAAAATTTCTTTGTTCACACCCTCTGTCCAAATGGGACATGAAGTTTTACTGCCAGGTCATGGCAAACATTTGCATGACTGTCTGACGCCTTTCAAAAGTCCAATATAAATTATTCTTATATCCTCCTCATCTCTTTATTGAACAAATATAATTGCCCTTTATGTAGGAATATTTTTGAAATGGAGATGGAGTCCAATAAATCTCTTTGACTGTTTCTGTTTCTTTTCTAAATGCACCTTACATTGCAAGGTTAATAATATCACAGGGAAATTACAACAGAAACACAACTTAGAAAAATGCTAAACTGGGTACATTCAAAGGTTATTAACACTAAAATTAGTTATTTAATTAACTTTTAGTATGAAAAACTTTGAGGCCAGAACAGAAATTTGACCTGTTGACTCGTAAAAAAGGATATATCATGACCCCTGATCAAAAAAGATACCTAAGTGACCTCATGATGATAGATGTTGTTGTCATGTTCAATTATGTAGCCACATTTCTTTATGATAAACAATGCGTAGGTTATAGAAAATTATTTAACATTTTTTAAATTTTGAAAGTATGTATATACTCAAATGTGCAGACTTTCAAAGAGATTTATCAGACTCCATGCCTGTTTGAAGTAAGATTCAATAAAACAGTGAAGGAGAGAATTGAGCAGCACCCATCATATTTCATTAGACAACTAAATTTATGGAGAACATAATTCAGAGTTCTCAGAAGATAGTAATTGTTTCTGATTATTTTCTACATTTCTGAAAGCTTTATGCAATTCAAAACAGCATATGTTAATGGTTTAGGCCCATGGTTATAAAATAGTTTGTTTACTTGGATAGACAGGAAGTGAAAAGGGATGGAATAAAAAATTGTGATACAAAACCTGATCCTGAACCAATTCTGTTTAGTCTCACACCCTTCTTCTTTGTTAAACCCCCAAAATCGTGTTTTACTTATTTATTTTTTTTGACCAAAGTCACAAAAGTCTGTCTCAGTGCATTCAATGAAAGAATGGATGGTTGAATAACACAGAAGTACGTCACCAGAAGTTAATATTTGCTCTCTTCTAGTTATAGTACCCATTTCATTATCTTAATTGTGTTGAACTATGAATGGACCAGGATGCACTTCTGAAATGACAGAGCTGCATCCTTGATTGTCATAATTCTTTTCCTGCAGTCACAGTTTACATGAATGAGATCTGGCATTGATCTTATTCCAATGTAATCACTGCACTTTACTGACCTTGTCTTTCCTCCTCATGCTTTCCAAAGTTTTCTTTCATCTTACTGCATGTTTCTGTGTGTTGTATTGGAATTTATTTCAGTCATTTTTAACCTTTCCATTCTTTCAAGTGAAAAACACACAATGCTTAAGAAAAACCAAAAGAAAACAAATACAAACAGAAAACAGCACAAAACCAAAAACTAAAACTAATACAGAAATATACCTGTATTATAAACAATATTTATTTAAATTCCTGTCAAAAGTAAGAGCACAAAATGACTGAAAAAATGGAAATGGAAGAATAAACTTTTCATATGTACACATTTTGATTTGTAAAGCATTATCAAAATTAATCAAAATAGCAGAATATTGGGACTATGCTTATAGAGTGACAGCCTTGAGCTATAATAGAAGTAAGTCGGAAGTTCTCTGTAAAATTTTCCTACTTTACAATTTAAAGTAAAGTTATTTTCACGTTGGAAGGCTATATGTTTAAAAACAAATACAAAGCTAGCTGGTATGTTCTCAAATATCATCAGGTTTAAGCTCCTCCAAGTGCAAACAGGGCTTTGAACCACTCCTACACCAGGACAGCTGTGAAATGAGAAAGCTCTGTAGTTATTACTCTGCTGTTGATTGAAGGAGGATGTTGCCCACTCTGAATTATCTCAAGACAGTGTGGATTACACGCAGTACTTCAACATTTGTGTAATGATTGTTGACAATACTGTTTAACCTCCAGGACTTGTCATCGTTTCCCATAAAACAACATGCGTCAAAATGCAGCCCGGCCTGAGATGCCCTGAAAACTCAATACAGTGGACATCTGCTGCAGTGGTTTAATTTCAAGCTGGTGGAAAATATTTTATCTTATTAGTGTCTATCAAGATGAGCAATGATATATTAAAGAACAAAAGTTAAACTGTGAACTTGCGAAAGTTCACAGTTTCACAGTAACTGACTGTATGGTGCTACAGTCAGTTAATGTCTAATGTCTAAATCAACTAAATACAGGTACTTCAGTCAAAACATTGACTGAAGTACAGTGTGGCTTATTTTCTTCAATAATTTGCATAAAGTAGGTCAAAATTTGACACATTTTAGTGGTGTTAACTGCAAGCGCTGAATGTAAGGTTGTGTTATGCAAGCTTAATCAAAGTGTTTCATCCTGAATAATCCTAAAACAACTCAGGTAACACTTACCTAATACATAAACTATAAGTTTTGCTACTGCAAAGCTCAAACAGTCTGCTTAACCCTTATTCAACGTGTGAACTTCCACTTTGTGTCCAGAAGTGAACACAGGCTGCAGCTCACAATGCTTAATCTAAAGATCAATTTCACATTGGGTCAACTAAACATGTTCAACAAAAACACAAAGAGTGACACTGAGGATGAGGTGAGAACATCTTGCATTATCAAATTTATTCTGAACGTCTTACAAACTTTCTACTACCATGTAAATGCTGTTTTTGTTGTCAATCACTAAACAGAGCGAGTTAGTAAAAAGAGATATTGACGTCCACAGACTGAATGGACAACACATTTCTATTAAAAGAGGTTGGAAACATAAAATATGTCTGAACTCCTATAGTTGCTATCGTCACACTTATGTTTGGACTTTTAACTTCAGTTATGGTAGTTTCTTATATCTTGCCATTTTATGTAATTCCTTTTCATTATTCAGAGGTCAACAGTCCTTTTTAAACAATGAGAAAGAAGACTTGAGTAAGCCCTGAGGAGGACCTGACACTTCCGCTTTCTACCTACAGGGGGCGATATCTGTTTTACATTCAAGTTTTCAACCACAACAAGATTAGACGCGCATGCGCAGCCAATGTGACCATCATACATGGAGGCTGTTTGAAATTGAGCGGTGCTGCAATTTAAAATCTTCTAAAACTTTAATGTAACGTTAAATAACCAGATCTCTTTGCTCAGAACGGTCCCCATGGGTAAGTTTAAACATATCATGTTTATATTTGACACTTAATGTTAAAGTACTGCCTGTAGGAGCGACTTACGACGGCAACTAGCTTAAATATGTCTAGTTACCAAATGTGAATAGTTTCTGAGGCTTAATTAGCTAAAATCACGTGGTTTATAGGCGTCTAACGTTGGATTATTCTAATCCACGACATATTTATGGGTTTAACAATATACTTTTCTAACAAAACTAACAGGAAAAGAGCTCTGAAACTGATACAATAACTTTAATTGAGGTGATATTTATTGCAGGAATACTTCGGTGGATCTGTTTTACTATTTAACACGTAAACGTTTTAGAAACTAATTTATTTGTACTTTAGCATTAAAATAATAGCTTAATACTGAAGGAAAGTCTATATAATATTCCTTAAACATTCGTGCTTCTCTGCTACGGCAATGATCTCTTAAGTCCGCATTAACAAGATTCATATTCATATGTCATAAAGACAGTTACTAAGTCGGCCTTCTATCACCTGAAGAACATTTCCAGGATTAAAGGACTAATGTCTCAGCCAGATCTAGAGAAACTCATCCATGCATTCATCTTCAGTCGTATTGATTATTGCAACAGCGTCTTCACAGGTCTGTCCAACAAATCAATCAAACAGCTGCAGCTGATCCAGAATGCTGCTGCTCGTGTTCTCACTAAAACCAGGAAGATAGAGCACATAACACCAGTTTTAAAGTCCCTCCACTGGCTCCCTGTAGCTCAAAGAATAGACTTTAAAATACTGTTGTTAGTTTATAAATCACTGAACGGCTTAGCACCACAATACATTAAAGATCTGCTGTTGTTGTATGAACCTTCCAGACCTCTCAGGTCTTCCGGTTCTGGTCTGCTCTGCATCCCCAGAACCAGAACCAAACGAGGAGAAGCAGCTTTCAGCATCTATGCACCACAAATTTGGAACAAACTTCCAGAAAACTGTAAAACAGCTGAAACACTGACTTCCTTTAAATCTCAACTAAAAACCCACCTGTTTAGAATTGTATTTGAAATGTAATCAATTACAAATTTATGGATGGAACTTGACTTAATGCTTTGTTTTGATTATTGATTCTATATTGCATTGTGTTTCTGTGTTTGTAATGATATTGAAAGGCTCTGTGATTTATATTAAGCGTCTCTGTTTATTCCTTAAGACAGCGGTGTTGATGGTGCTGAGCCGGAAGAAAATGAGAGATCGTCACCTCCAGCCGGGCTCCAGTCTCCTCATATGGATCGCAACCCGTCGCCACCCCCGGACCAAGCTGATGGAGACGAGGGAGAAGATCTGGATGCCATCGGAGACACCGTTTACAGCAAGCACTGGCTTTTCAGCACGCTGACTCGACTCATTCAGGTAGGTGGACTGCCTTGCTAAATCATGTTTCTTAATCACTAACTTTTAGTGTGTCTTAAGTTTAGGACTCGCAGATAGAAGGCCAACATAATCTAAGCTAAAGTTGCATTTGGAACAAACAAAATAGGATTTTTCTTTTTTTAGCAACAAAACTTCATCCCGGGCCAAAAATCTCTTGAGTTTCCTTTTTTTGCACACACTTTGAAGTTATTTGGAGCATCCTTTCTTTTTATGCACTGCCCCTAATATGTAAATCTCTGTAAACTCACACTGTTTTGCAGATGGTTACAGAGCATTCAGAAGAGAACTCAGAAGATCAGATGCAGCTCTCTGACGATGAGGAAGAAGATCTTTGCAAAGTTTGGGATATGGCCATGGATAAGGTGCAGTATCTACCTTACTTGAATAGCCATATTCTGCTGCACATTAAACTTAAAAAATGCTTAAATGCATTTATGAACTTAATTGTAAACATCTCAATTCATTTGTGCCTAAAATGTAGATCTGTTGTAAAGATTGTAGATATTAAAATTAAAGAAGATTTACATCAGGAAACGTGGAATTAAACTGGAGTTTGCAGATCTGCTCTCACAGTGTATTTAGCTGTTGAATTTATAGGCATGATGTAACAATAATCCAGCTTTAATATTTGCTGCTTATGACCCCTAATGCATGCAGGACGTGGCGGGTTTCCTACAAGAATTCAAAGCTGCTGATATCCTTCTTGGAGTCATAGCCAAATCTCGCTGCCCACGTCTTACAGTGAGTGAAATACTTTTCATTCATGCCAGATTTCAATCTTAAATGATCAATAAATGTTCCTGTAATACCAGTACTATGAGTAATGTTTTTATTTCAACTTTCTTACATAATTAGAACAATTATGTCTATAATTTTTTCTTTCTCTAGGAAATTTGTGTAGGAATCCTTGGGAATATTGCTTGTTTTCCGGACACATGTGCGACTCTCAGCCAAAACGAGGATTTGGGGTGAGTGGTAACTAAGATCTCTAATTGTTTAATAATCGCAATTGCTCCTGCTATGTTTCTGATATCTAATGCAACTCCCTGGTGTGACCACAGTGCTGTGCTGTTGCTTCTTCTGGGAGATGCTGATCCCCCAACCCTTCTAGAAACCAGCAGGTATGATTTTAATCTTCCCTAACTAATGAAAATCAGGAACTAAGAGAGTGACATTAATTCCTCTCGTTTTGTTTGCAGACTGCTATTGACCTGTTTGTCTCAAAAAGACTTCTGTTCCCTGTGGCTTCAGCGAATACAACAGCAGACATCTGTGTGCTCCAGCCTCTGTTTCATCATGAGCAGTTCTATTAACAGTACTGTACTTTCATCTTATGCTTTCTATTTATTTGCTGATTACTTGTATTTGTTAAAAAAAAACTTGCATTTTCTTGCAGCACTGTGATTTTGAAGTTTTTCTCTTTAACTTTACATATCTGTTGCCTGCTTTCTAATTTATGTTTATATGCGTTATCCAGCTGATCTGCTGGAGAAGGTGGGAGAGCTGATCGACAAACTGTTTGACCTTGATGAAGAATTAATGAAGTGCTGGATCACATCTCAGCCGAGTGATGAGAAGGAGCGAGATGGGGATATCAATCTGGATTTGAGCTTGTGTCTCCTTGAGGCAGCAAAGCAGCTCAGGTAGGAAAGGAGTGGTATCCAAGTTTTGCACCCGTTCCTTACAGATCCGATGCCTTTCATTGTGTTGCTAACATTTCCATTTCTGTATTTGGACATAGAAAGGTTCCACAGAAAAATATTGACTTTACCTTTTAAATATATCGCAAAAATAAAGAGGAGAGAAGCAGTGGCTGAGAAAATGCTGGCACGTAATGCCTTTAGGGCAGGAAAAGACCTAAAGATTTGGCTCGTACTCCCTTCCTTGTCAACTTCCAGCCAACTCACCAGCTGTTGGGAAGAGCTGTAAAAATTACAAACAGGATCTGGTCACTACCTGACTCCAGTTGAACCTTGTAGTATTTGGACCACAGTGATTGATACACACACAGTGCTGTTCAGACATTTGCATGCTCTGGTTATGGTCATGGATATATTAATAATTTGGCTCTTTGAAGACATTGAGATGGGTTTTAACACTGGCTGAATATTTCACCTCTTATTAACATTAACAGGCTGCATTTAAAAGTTTTCTTTTACTCAGCAGCTGTATTTTTCCTCAGTTCTTAAATATAAAAATCAACAGGAACATTGTTCATATGGCCATAGATAAGGTGCAGTATCCATCAGGATCAACCTGTTGATCAGGTTGGGTCAACAGATATTTACAGAAATGTTAATTGTTGAGCATTGTCCTTGCCAAATAAATTAATAATAAATAAACCATCTAAAATGTTAATGAATGTGGATGAAGAGGAGTATGTCAAACATACTCTTATCTCTATGATCTTTGGAAAGTGGCATTGCAGGAGAATAAATCATTTCCTAGCACAGCAAGGCATGTGGAGTGGTTCAGTTAGCATCAGGTTTATTTAGTTGTTTTTTTTTCTCTTTGAATCAATTAAACCATCATTTTAAAATTGTGTTTTGTATTTACTAACTTTATCTTTATTTGAAGTTGTGTTTTCAACCTGAACCAGACTGGTTCAAACGCATATTAAAATCCCTTAATTTGACAATTGAGCTTCACTGCATGTCTTTCCCTTCTCTTTTTATCCTTCTTCACAACCAACTACTAATGAATAAATGCCACTAGTGTTACAAAAGCTGTATTTTTTTTTTTAAAAAAACAAAGCTGATTTTTATTTGTAGCATGTTAATGATTTCACTATGCAGTCACAGACCTGTCTTTTGGCAACAGCTTCAAAAAGCCACATTTATGTGAAGTTCCATTATATTGATCTCTATATTTCCGCAGGTCTGAGAGTCCCAATGGTCTGGAGGTTTATCTTCACATCTTCCAACTTCTCACCACTGTAGAGGAGGGCATTCAGGTTTTTGGTAATGTTTCTTTCATCAGATTTCAGTCTCAAGAGATTCAAGGTTCAAACGTCCAAGTTAAAAAAAAACATTACGTCATTGTTTTCCCCAGCGGCACCTGATGGACCTGGCAAACCACTGTGGGAGTTTGTTAGTGACGTTGTGTGCGAGGACCTCTGTCAGCCAAATGATCTTCCGGTTGTCCTGCATGAGCAGAAAAGCATTTTAATTCAGGCGCTGTCTGTGCTGCAGGCTCTTTATAGATGCCAGAATCTGTGGTGCAGCAGAAACGACACCAGTAAGTTTCCAAACATCTCCACCTGCTTCAACACTTTTAAGCCTTTTTGGACTGATATCCCAGATCGACTTTTACTCTTCATATAATTTTAACTTGTTTGTTTTTTTCCCCCCCATCCAGGTCTGTCTCTGATTGGGTCAGTCTTTCGGGTGTGCCAGCATCAAAGCGAGTCCAAAAGGGAAGATTCCAACAAAGACGAAGCAAATGATGACCAGCTGCAGACTCTTGCAGAGATTACCTCAGAGTTTCTAGCTGACATTTGCCTTAATATTACAAAGGTAATCTCACAGATCAATTAAACATTGCCATTTTTTCTATTATCAGTAGACACATAGCTGTATAACTGTAAATGATCTCGTGTTTCTGTACTGTTTCACTGTAGGACACGGTAGCAGATTTAATAAAGAATGACAACCTGACACAGAAAACCTGTCAAGCAGCTGCAGCCTGTTTGCTTCCCAATTTTAAGACTTCTGTAAGTTCTCTCTTCAGACATATTACTATTTGAACTCTTCTTTTTTTTATGAATTGATCTTATTTCATTTCTTTGCTATAATGCCAGCTATTGTTACAAGCACAGATTGATATATCATTCTCAATGCGCAACAATATTATCAAACTGACCAAAAAGGAGTGTTTAAAGTTTGATGTTTATAAAAAGCCAGATGTAATGTAAACGAGTGTCAGATGACACTGAAAAGTCACTTTAATGTATTTGAGTGAAAACAGTACAGGTAAGTGTAAAATTAAAATTTCAGTTTAGGCTTATTTCTAACAATTACACAGGTTTGGAGAGAGATGTCACATAGGCTTTTCACGTTTCTTACGTTAAGCATTTCTTGGAATAAACTTTTGTCACACAAGATCTGTTTTCAAATTAATAGAAAATTGTGCAAAAAGAGATTTTAAATTCTCCTGTACAAATAACATTAGTTATGATCTAAGTAAAAGCCTCTCCTGTTTTTGCTATTTATATTGAGAAGTTTTCTTTTAGACCTGCTGTCTAATTAGTCTAACAATCTGTCCCACCACACCACCTCCTGTGGAAAATAAACATGTTATTTCCACCCTTCCCCTTTTCTTTTCTTGTACAGTTTCAGCACCTGCAGGCTGCGTTGTCAGAGGCTGATCCTCAACTGGCAGACATGATGAGGACACAGTTTCCTGTCTGAGGCTCCTGCTGATCAGTGTTAGCTCTCACTCAGTCTCCTGCTGCTTTTTATAGCAGCTAGTCTTTCCTCTCCAAATATTTGTATTTCCATGCGATAGACATTATCATTAATGGTAAACTTTATCATTTCTTTTGATAACTTGATCTATGATTTGCTTATCTTGGCAAAATTAAAGATCTGTACGTGCTTTACAGTTTTTAATTATTTTTTTATTAAGATTATACAGTATGTGCCCTGTATTGAATCATTGATGTAATGATGTGATAAAATTTTTAAAGCAAACAGTAGGCCAATATGATTTCAATCAAAAGTACAGGACACCAAAGACACATCCTTGTTTTTTGGGGGGGGGGGGTTTTGCTTAGTTGAGGATTTATAATGGCGACGGACACTTTTATTGACACCCTTTGTTTAAAATGGTTTTGCTGGAGCTTAAACTTGCAGTGAAAATATTGGAAAAATCCAAACTTTTTTTGGAGCATAACTACTGAGAAGTGGGGAAAAATAAATCCAACATCTAATAATTCTTCTTTTAACTCAATCGATGTACCACATTTGGTGGTTTCTCTAACAATTCCTAAAAATATAGATGTATACCATTAACTGTTTTTATGCTTTTTAAAATTGGATCTTAAAAGACTAACTTTTTTCAAGGTAATTTCTTTTCACCTATTTTTACAAAGAAACGTCCATTTCAATCTGGAGAGACTCACACAGAGAAGAAAATAGCAGTTAAAAAGATTTAATGGTACAATTTCTTTGGCGCTCGGACCCGGCAGAAGACCGTGAGCCGAGGATCGCCGTGAGCAGGCGGTCTGCTCGGCGAGCTCGAGATAGTCTTCCCCCCGGGACCGAAACTGGTGGTGGAGCGGAGCTTGGAGAGGAAGAGCACAAGGGATCCTGGACGACGACCCTCATGGTGAAGGTGGAGAAGGGGAGGAGGTGGGTCGAAGCACGGCTGACGAGCAGGAAGACCCCAGGGTAGCTCGGACTTTTGAAGGTGTCTTTGGATGACGATTGGCTGGAGCGGCGTGAAGCTCCGGTCCGGATTGGCTGCGGTCGGGCGTAGTGATTAGATGATGTGGTGAAGCTGGTCGAGTCTCCCAGTTTGAATTTTCGCCAAGGCTCCATGTCTCCAAGCAGCAATCATAACTGAGAAATGATGTTGTTGCTTTTATTGCAGTAAAATAACATTTATTTTACATGACTAAACAAAGATCATCCAAGATGACATTAATAATTGGTAGAAATGTTCTTCTCCACCTTTTAATTTGTGTGTCACAAAACCTAAAAATAAATGTTTTTTTATAGCCCGGTGCTCATTATTTACATTCATGTTTCAAACAATAAATGTTTGCCAGGTGCATTTTATAAGTGTACATTTCCACATAAGACAAAACTGCGTTGAGTCACCTTTTTTAAGCGTATGAGTAATGATGCTGATGACGAGATCAAGTGTTTACCAAAGGGTGACAGTCACTTGGTAAGAATAAAAACAAAAACAACAGATGAAAGGCTTTGAGCCTGCAAACAATAAACTCATCTGGTTTCCAAATGAAGCGTTTCGCTCACTCATGGAGAACAGCCCAGCAGCCTGCGTACTTCCAGCAGGCTCACCAAGGCCCCTTGAATATAGCAGCTCTTTAATTAAAGCTGGGATTGATATGTAGAACACTCTTTCTAATGGAAATCCCTGGGTGGTAATGTTGGATGTGAGAACGGAGGATCATCCTTTTTTTGAGGGGTGGGTGGTGCAACATCTCTCTGAACACCTCTGCTCTGACCTGTACTGCATGCAGGTCATGACTGTCGTCATAAGGAAAAAAATACCAAGTTAGCTAATCATGCTTGGACTTTCACGACGGCTTGTGCACAGTGACGGATACTCTCCTCTGTCTGCAGGCCTTGCTGCCAGGCAACTCATGTCACAGAAAATCACAGTTGAAGCCCAGATGTTTCCCACTGCCCTGCCAAACTTCGTTGTTTGCCTGCCAGTCTTCTCAGCAGCATGATGTAATCTGACTTCATGGACAAAACACAGCTGGGTGGTAGCTATGTGTCCTGTGCATATAGCTTACACATCACTAGGCACTGAAATGACTTGGATGTATTTGATGCTAATGTGAAGTGTCATGTATGAAGTTTCCTTTTACATCACACCCAAAGGAAGGATTCACTGTTTTTTGAACAAACAAGAATTTTCTGTTGAATTTGATGAAAATTTAAACCCTGTTAGAATACAAAGTGTCTTGCCAAAACTATTCATACCTTTGAACTTCACAGCCACAAACTTAATTGTGTTTTAGGGACTGAGAATTGTTTTTTCTTCGTTCTTCCATATAAAAAAAAGAGCTTTTTGTTCATTAACATTTTAGACCAAACATCTGAAACCTTCACGGCGCATCTGGATTTATACAGAGATAAATTACACAATTAATGAATTGAATTATTAAATATATAAAAGCAATTAGTTTCAGGTAATTTTATTTTAGGATTACTAAAGAGTGATGAATATGCCATGACTTAAGGTTTTTGTTTATGCATTTTATTATTTTTAAAATCCATGTCTCCTTTGTGTTTATAAAATAATAATATGTGATAATAAAATAAAAGTAAATCTTATTTACATAGCGCCTTTCTCAGACAGGACTCACAAAGCACTTAACAGTAAAAATATAATGAAAGAAACATCTAAGAAATACATCATAACACTAAAGTGTCATAGCAAACCAGGGACCAGTGAGGCTAAAATGTTTAAAATGATTAAGCTGCTAGGCACAGTAACATTGCACTGCATGTCACATACTTTGTATATATTTAGATAATTAAATTTCTGGCTTTTGAATATATTGAATACAATCAAATAAAACAAAAATAAATCTGTTTTAAAACAATTTCCCATAAGATCCAGCCTGTCCTGAATGGAGAAAAGTTTTTATAAATGTCCTATTCTTCGCATGTCCTCCCCTGATCCTGTGGTGTCAGTTGTCACACGTCTCACAGGGAGGACAGGGAATACGTGTGGACTTTCACGTAGCCTCTCCTTTGATTCGGAGGACTCTCCCATTCACAAGCACCTGCATGGAGAAGGCGTGTTAACAAAGACACATGATGCTAGTGGGTGCAACCAAAGCCCAGTTCGGCTCATTTCCTGAGTTCCCCGCCCTCCGTCTCTTGTCAACAGGCTCACAATGAAACGTTCATTTTACGTAATCTCCCAAACATCACACGCTCAGACCCTTACCACTTGTAAACACAATGCTAATATTTGAATTTGTCTTAACAGCACTGCTCTACTTTTTTTCTGCTGGCTTATCGGTTGGAAAATTATAATAATAAAGTGCACACCAATTAATCTGTACAAATTGTGATCTATGACTCAGCAGTATTTTTTTTTTACAGTTATCAGCATGTTTTAATGTGTGCCGAGCTAAAAAAATGGTTGACTTTGAAAGAGTCAGTATCCTTTCTAAGCTGAACATTCATTAAAAGTCTTTGAAAGTGACACTTATAAAATTATTATTAAGGGTTCCTGCATAAAAAAAAAAACTGACTAAGAGTTACTTCCAGAACAGTTCTCACCATGATGTAGGCACCTATAAGTATCCTTTTAGGCGTGGTGTTTTTGGGTGAAGTAAAGAATCATTTCTCTTTCAAACATGGTGTCTGCCCGTGACATCTGCTGCGCTCCTCCTGAGCGTCGCACTAAGACATTCAGCAAGGTTGAGCAATCTCCAACATGCTTTTCTTAACTGTGATTGGTTTGTAGTAAAATTATGTTCTTTCTGCTTCTGGATATTGGCTACAGGGTCACTCACTGGAATATTCAGAATTTAGAAACCAATTTGTGCAGAACAATCTAAATCTAAATACTGGCAGTTTTTAGCTGATTTCTTGGCTTTCTATGCCATTCTGCATTTCCTGTTCCTTTGTGTGTTAAATGTCCTGTACCCTGTTCCACGTCCTTACATAAAGCTAAGCAATAATTTGCTTTGATGTGTTTGAGTGTGTGTATTACTTTGGTTGTTATATCTGGTGTGAATTTTCTAGAAATACTTTATATTTACAGTAAAAAACATTTACATTGTAAATGTTTGTGTTACCAGCTAATAACACAAAAGAAAAAATACTGCTTTGTAAAAATATTTTCTTTTTATTACATTTATAATTTCTTGAACTGAAGTATGGGCAATAAATGTGATAACAAAACACACTATAAAAATACTTGCATAGACAAATATTTCTTATGTTAATAGCTCATTAAAATATGTTTCAGTGAGCATTAGGTAGCACTTAGAGGAGTTTTTTTTAAGTACCTAGATGTTTTTAAATCTAGGTAACATCTTTTTATACTATCTAAGGATTATTTTGAATGTTGCAGGTGTTTATAAGGTGCGGTTCACCCCCTGTCCTTGTGTACACTGATGCCTTTCACCAATAGCCAGTAGCAGATGCTGCTGTTTGCTCTGCATTGACAGACTAGGGGCTAATTACAGGAGAGCATTCCAGTCACAGGAAGTGTGCACAAGCTGACTATTCACTGTTCTGATTAGTTAGTTATGTAATCAGGTGAAGGACTGGAAAACTATTGATGTGGAAGAAACCTTAGATATTTGGAAACTTAAATACTTGTGATGGGAAAACAAGATCAGATGCCCTGAAGAAGAAGAACCGTGGCATACTGCTTTTGAAACAGCCAAGTTACAAAATGCTTAGATTATTTCAAAGCTAAATGCATGAGTATTATTACCCCATAACTAAAACTTTATAATGCTTTTTTTTAACAAAGCAATATGATAAAGCTGGACATCTCCATTAGATTAGAATTTGTGTAACTGTTAACCTTGAGTATCTTTTTCTCTTGTGTCCTGATAAATTAACATTTGTTTAATTACAGCTGTGTTAATGCCACCAGTAAATTTCAGTTAAATATCTTTAGTCATAAGTTGTAATTTCTGACTCCCTGTAGCGTGTTTGAAAAGAGGAAACTGTTTTTTTTAATTATCATCTTTTATTACACATCTTCCAAATGCTCAGTGAGAAGCAGCTCACTTTTTGGCTTTATTAACTCTAGTGCTTACTACCATGGACAGAGATTAGACAGGGAATTGTCGAGCGGTCTGATGATCAGACACTGTGAGTAAATCTGTCTGATTGGAGTGAACAGAACTGGGACAGACTGGCCAGCCTGAAGCTTTAACACACAGAGACACACATGTGAGGCTTGGTCTGTCCCAAACCTCACACATGAGCCTTGTTTTAATGATGCTGAATTTTAAAATGCCTTATTTCTTCTACAGAGCTTTTTAAAATCAATGTTTGGCTTGAGGGCTAGGTTGTGTTGCAGCAGTGACATGAAGGCAGGATTACTGATATGGTCTGATGCCTATAGTCTCAGCAGGAGCTGAATGAAGTGCGTATTAAATCTGCATTTAATTTCAGTAATAATCCCTGTTACAATCTTTATTGCAATATCAATGTCTACTAAATTACAATTTCAAAAATCTGCTTGGAGTCAATATTTGGTCAGACTTTGTGAATTCCATGAGTGTTGATTGTGGAAAACAAGAGTAGTGAGGAAAATGTCATATTGCAATATTGCTAAAGTCATGCTTTATAATCCTAATTGCAGTGTGGAGAACAATAACAGTTACTGTCTATTTATTTGGTATTTTTTCAATACACTCTACAAGTCAATTAATACATTTATTTTGCAAAATATTTTGTACCATGGAGTGGATAGGTATTCTTTGAATAATCCAAAATTACACAGTTAAAGTATCACTAATGACTGTATCCTTATCTCAAGTGGACACCTTTGCTTTTCATCTTTTCAATTACTGTCAGCATCCCCACATCCTGATGCTGCCACCACTATGTTTCATGGTTGGGATACTGTTTATGGTTGATATGCAGTGTTTTCTGTCACAAATAGCATTTTGAGTATAGGTCCAAAAGTTACATTTTGGTTTCATATGGCCACATGATCTTTTCCCACATGTTTCGCTGTACACTGAACACTGACTGTAGTAAGCTGCAAATGAGATTTATTTTGGTTTTATTTCAGTAATGGTTTTCTTCTTGGCACGCCTCCCTAAAGGCCAGAATTATAGTTATCATGTCAGCAGACTCTCATCATCACGATATTTCATCCATCCATTGTTTTCTCCCACTTACAATCCAAATCACGTCATCGAGCTTACAGGTCCAGGAGGGAAACCATCTTCCCCATCTCTGCGGGCTCACAAGGCATTCCTAGGCCAGACGGACTATTATAGTTTGTCCATTAAGTTCTGGGTCTTGTCCAGTTTGTTCTTCAAATAGAATGTGCTTGGCAATTCTCCAAAGGAAGCCACCCAAGAGGCATCCTGATCAACATCCATTGACTCCTTTTGATGTGGAAAAGCAGTGACTTTACTCCTCACCACTGGCCGCCCTGCAGACATGCAGCACTCATTCTGGCTGTTTGTATCCGGGATCCATATCTCATGACAAAAGGTGAGGGTCAGAAGAAATTGGTACTTACTTTATGTCTCACCTCTTTCTTCCTCATACAGACTGGGGAATGCTATAATCACAATATCACATGACAATAAGCATAATGCAATGTCATAGCAGCTCCAGCTGCAAATAAGTAAAACATAAATCAATGTACATATTTGAAAATATTATGTTCTATGTTTATTTAATCAATTTAAAGTATATTTTGCATAACAAAATGCATTAGGGTAAAGATGGAAAGCTTTTCCTAATAATTATCCTAAGGTATTTTTTGAAAAACGACTGCTAAAGGCTAAAATGTTGCAACAAGTGTACCACCTTAAACCTTCACTTTTTCTGTTGTCTTGAGGCATAATAATTACCCTCTTAGTGAACAGATAGCTTACACTTTTAATACTGTTCAGACACATTGAGGAAAAAAAAAACACTTGCTGTAGCCATACTTCTGTACTGTGTATTTTAAGCTGAATGAGCCATGACATACAGGACATCTTGGGCTGAGATCTGATCCAGACTCTTGAACAATCAGAGAAGATCAAAGACATGACCAGAGCATCTGCATCAGAGACGTCACATCTGTGAAAATGTAGCAATAAGTGAGTTTGATAGAGCTTTACCCTGTGACTAAGGTTAATGAAAACCACGGCACATTAGTGCATCTTGAACCCAATCAGCTCTCACTGGGTTTTGTCCTCACAAGACTTCTAATAACTACTATTAGAAAGATATAGTCCATCATTTAGTTTTGTATTTGTATAACTGGACTTATGAAGTGTATAATATTTGCAAGTTTCTGTAATATGTTAGATTGATCCTCAACATCTCTTGATAAAAGTCCAATGGAGAGCCACTAATGGGATAATTAAGTTTGGACATGTTTCTTATTAAAACCCAGCAGTCTTAATTAATTCAAAATTTACAAAAGATCAACATTATTATTGTTACGAATGCCATAAACATTTCACAGAACATTGTTCAGTCTATCCAAATAAATACAGCACGAAGGCTCTATAATCAAATAAAACCAAAGTCGAGCTTTTTGGCCTACATGTGAAAATGAAGTGTGGATAAAGAAATAATGATGAGCATTATCCCAAATACAATGAAACATGGTGCAATGCTTTTCTTAAGCCAGAGACAGGGAAGTTGATCAGATCTGATTCAGAGATGGATGGAGAGAAATACTAGAGCAATACTGGAAGAAAGACTGACACAGGCTGCAAAAGACATTGAACTGAGGAAGAGGTTCATCTTGCAGCACAACAACATACAGCCTGAGCTTCAGTGGACTGGTTTTATTGTGTTGTAATGGCTCAGTCAAGTAATCGGTTTACTCACACTTCTATATGGTCTAAAACAGTGATGTCAACATCACAATAAATTATGTAATAGGTGTTGACACGCTTATGAGGAGAACAGAATTAATTTCTCTTGTGGGTTCAGTTCTAGGGGAAGTACCCTTGACTGCCTCCTGGGTTGTGTAAAGCATCAGCTCATATCACGAGTGACACGGAGCAGACCCACCTGATACAAAACAGTATGTAAATCAGCCATGTATCAGTGCATGAGAGCTGTGACCCAGCGAGAAGCTAAAAGTGCCTTTGTCCTGTGTGTAAGGCGACTAAAGCTTAGAGTACAAGAATTGTTATCTGTTTAAAGTAATTAGATCTTATACGCTCAATGCTCCGTCATCTCGATCCTGCCAGGCCAAAGCCACTGAGACCCTTTTCACTAATTGTGTTGACCTCATTATAAAAGGGTGTTAAAGAGAAGAAAACAGGCAGATTATGTTTAGAGGCCAGGAGAGCTTACAGAGCAGTGGAGGAGATTTTTAAAAGAGGGGGCTGTTTGCATCACTTGAAGAAAGTCAGGTGGGCTACACTTAAATCCTCTTACAACCTGATGTTTTCTAAGGGATCAACAAACGACATTTTGAATCATTTTCTGAAAATGAAGCAGTTTGAGCACAAACATAAATTACAGATGCAATTTGTCGTGTTTCATGTTCAATATTAGTGTAAGCCAAACTCCAATGAATTCAGAAAAATATGAAAATTGCTTCCTTATCTCACAATAACATTGAACTTTCATGTCCACTGCACGACAATTGAAACACAAACTTTAACTTTTATCCTTTCATTTCATCCCTGAGGTAAAATTTATATTCATGACTGATCTTTCTGATGTCGTTTCAGACCTTTGGATGGAAAAAAAAAGACATTTTTCCCCCCAATGACGTGGGAGGCGCTGCTCTTTTTCCATTTGCTGCCGTGGGGCAGATTATTGCCCCCACCTGTGTCTCTGTGTGGTTAAATAGCAAAGTCCGCTGCTTCTCGGGGTTAAAGAACCTCCCCTCCCCCCATTAAAAAAAAGAAGGCGTAGGCTAATTTAGGTAATTCACTTGAGTAAAAACTAGATAAAACCCCTTAATAAACCGGAGCACTTTAACATGTACTCGAATAAGGTGGAAGGGCCACGCAGAGGACGATCGTTTGACTCTATGAACATTGGCTTTGAGGAAAAGCTACTCAACAATGAGGTAAGAAAAGTGGTATGCAATTAAATTATACAATTTTAAAATGTTACAGTGTTGATTCTTTTACATGTTTTCCGGTGAGACATTGATGCACGGACCGAAACCATAAGACTTTTTTTTTTATTTTTTTTTTTTTTATTTATTTTATTTTTTTATAACTTTTACTTTAAGAAATCAACTTTTGGACAGTCGATTCGTTTTAATCTTTTACTTTGCGCAGATCAATTTAAGCCGTTTTGTATTGAAATTTCCGTCAAGGTTTAAGCGGGTTAAATGCATTTAATAGGTCGATAGAAAAGCAGAGAAATGTGCCGCTATTTACCTTAAGTATTCAATGTCCGCACGTGGAAAAGACACGTTTCACATTAAGAGATGTGTGCGCATGTGTAGCAGCCGTGTCTTATAAATCCAAGCATACAAAGTTTGTATTTTTATTTTCTTTATAGACATGTATTCCAATACTCTTCTTTCTGAATGGTGTCAAAAAACGTGATGAAAACACATTTAAAGCACAAGTAATGTAATTCATCTTTATTAACGTTTCAGCAACTTGAACTTGAAGTCTTGATAAGCAAAAATGTTAACAAAAAGTTTATGTTTAAGCTGTGATATATACTTTTTCCCTTAGCAGTTTCATCTCACTTCCCAGTTTTCAAACGGGTGATTAAGAAAGCGTTTGATGAGCTTTCAACACGCAGGGTGCTAATAATAGGCTTCCCCGCTCTCTAAATGAGATTGCTGTAAGGCGATTCTTTGAGACAGAGACAAGTTCATCCTCGTTAAACCGAGACGCAAAGAGTTGACCCCTGTCCAGCGTCCTGATCCAGTCTCCCATGCACTAATGCTTTGTGGGACGATAAGGACCAGGGTGAGCGGGAAACTGCTCTGCCGCGCCTTTTACACCATGAACGAGGGAAGAAACATGGTAGGAAGAGATTAAGTGAGGTCGTTTCGACTTTTTCTTGCATCTGATCTCCACCTGTAATCCTAATGCAAAAATCCGCGTGAGAAATATAGAAATTTTTTTGCAAATAATTTGAGTTCTGAATCGCATCGTAACTGCCTTTGAATGTCAATTAAAAAACGCTCCAGTCAGTTAAATTAGATTAGTTTTGCGCTGCCGTCTCGGAACAATCTGACAGGATTATGTGAATTTTCCCCTGGCGTGTGCAGCCGTGCGTCAACGTGAGAGCGCTGTCCAACGTGCTGAAATGGACAGTGGCGCCGCTCAGCCCAAACTTAATCCTCTCGACATTTGCGGTTAACTTCGGTGTGAATTTCTAAGAAGAGCATATTATTACTTCAAAGTATTTACCCTTCAATGCTTCCAGCTTCGACAGTCTTTGACTCTTACTTCTTCTGGTGCGAGTGACTCACGCACACGAGACAAGATGTTCGAAGGATTTTTCGGATCGCTCGATGCTCTTAAGTGATTAGAAGTTGTGCATTCACGTCATTACACGCGCTAAGCTTTGGTTCGAGCGTAACATGCGTTTTCGGGAACACAGATTCAAGAGCTTACCCATCTTTGGTTTCGATCCACAGATAAACAAGTCAACCTTCACAAAAATCGAAGAAAACACAGAGAAGAATTCATCCGAGAAAGGGAGAGCAACGATAATCTTCTCCCTGAAAAATGAAGTTGGAGGACTTGTGAAGGCTCTCAAACTCTTCCAAGTATGAGCGATTTTTTAACAATATTTCCCTTTTTTCAATTTAGATTACCTTTTGAACAGTGAGTGAGACATCAATTGGTTTTGTGACGTTGATGCAAAAATGAATCAGCATGATATGCTTTTTTTTTTTTTTAAAACTGTTTCTTGCAGGAAAACCATGTCAACCTCATACACATTGAGTCCAGAAAATCCAAAAGGCGCAACTCTGAGTTTGAAATTTTTGTGGACTGCGACAGCAACCACGAACAACTGAACGAAATCATCCATCTGCTCCGGAAGCATGTGAATGTGGTGGACATGGACCCTCCAGATAACTCCTGTCTGCTTGAAGAAGGTAAAGACAGAGGAGCAAACGTCTAAAGTGTGACAAGGTTTTTTTAAAATCTGTTTCAAGTGCATTAGAAATTAATTCTTTGACATCCTCCCAAATTCTTTTCAGATATGTACGATGTACCTTGGTTCCCAAAGAAGATATCTGACTTGGACAAGTGTGCTAATCGTGTCCTGATGTATGGATCTGAGCTGGATGCCGACCATCCGGTACAGTATCAGACTACTGAATGGTTTTCAGAAGGTAAACCCTCCGAATTAAGGCACAATCTTATAAAGCTATGCTTCTCATTTCCAGGGTTTTAAGGACAATGTCTACCGCAAAAGACGAAAGTATTTTGCTGATCTTGCCATGGCCTACAGACAGTGAGTTTCTATGTATTCAAACAACTATTTTAAATATATGTAGCTTTCCCAGAACTTTGAGGGTAGTTACTTAGCAGGTTTACCAAACAGGTACTATCATTAAACTTTCCAACTACTTTCACAGAAGAGGTTGGTTTCCAAAACTTACAAAGTACTTTCATTAGATTTTAAGTGAAGATGTTGACTATTTTACATGACTTTATCAGGTTCTTTCAAATAACTAAGACAAGGTGCTTCCCTGGTACTCTCATTGAATTTATTGTTTAATTTCCTGGAATTTAATGGACAATTTCAAGTAATTTGGAGCTTATTTACAATTTCCATTAAATTACACTTCTTATGAAATTAAATGGAAATTCCTTGCACTTTCATGAAGCTTTGTATTTACTTTCCAGAACATGCCAGGGACTTTCCCAGACGTTAGCAGATTCTTTGATGAAACCTAAAGGTTTCTTTACAAAATTTCTGGAAAGCATTTGGTGGGTTGAGTAAAGCAAACAGTAAAAATTAACCAGTAAATTCCCTAAAAGCATCACCAAAGCTCATGGCACAGACTGGTGGGTGTGTGGGAAGTTTCTGGAAAGCCACATCAAAGTTCAGAGAAATCATGTGCAACATTAGGCAGCCTGTTGTTCTTTTTCGTTTAATACTTACAGAATTTTGTGTTTTTCTCCAGTGGGGATCCCATCCCTCATATTGAGTTCACAGAGGAGGAAGTGAAGACTTGGGGTGTTGTGTACAGGGAGCTGAACAAGTTGTACCCCACCCACGCCTGCCGGGAATACTTGAAGAATCTGCCACTGCTGTCCAAATACTGTGAATGTCGGGAGGATAACATCCCTCAGCTGGAGGATGTCTCCCGCTTCCTCAAAGGTAATTTTCATTTAAACCATCTTCAATCAAGCCTTAATGCGTCATTATTTACAGATGTAGTCACAAGCATTTTATTAAACCATCTTTTTCAGAACGAACTGGATTCACCATCAGACCTGTGGCAGGTTACCTGTCCCCACGGGACTTCCTTGCTGGTTTGGCCTTCCGGGTTTTCCACTGTACCCAGTATGTGCGGCACAGCTCTGACCCCCTGTACACGCCAGAACCGTGAGTAGACTTATCTGTTTTGTTTGAAAATAAATTGTTATTGCAGTAGGGATAAATATTCTGTTATTTTTCATCATACAGGGACACATGCCATGAACTGCTGGGACACGTTCCGCTGCTAGCAGAACCCAGCTTCGCCCAGTTCTCTCAGGAGATTGGTCTTGCTTCACTCGGGGCCTCAGATGATTCTGTTCAGAAACTGGCCACAGTGAGTTTCTCGTTTTCAGCCGAACCTTATTAAATGTTCATTGTTAAATTTTGCTGTTGTAACTTCTTATATTTTTCTATGTTTCAGTGCTACTTCTTCACAGTGGAGTTTGGCCTATGCAAACAAGAAGGGCAGCTGCGAGCATATGGAGCGGGCCTGCTGTCATCAATCAGTGAGCTTAAGGTAGGAAACATTACGTCAAGAGCATAAAGAGTGCAGCCTAATTCAAAAACTTATTTCTGACATCATTTGGTTGGAAAAGGTTTCAAATTTAACATAATTACAACATACAGTATTGTCCATTTGACTATCTACATTTGATAAACACAATTAAAAGACATTTTTATTGAACATAATGGTCCAAATGCAAGCATTAACGTAGTTTCAAGCATTTTCATCACATTCTTCTTTTTCTTATAGCATGCGCTGTCTGGAAATGCAAGGATAATGCCTTTTGACCCCAAAGTAACAAGCAAGCAGGAATGCATCATCACAACATTTCAGGATGTTTACTTTGTGTCAGACAGTTTTGAGGAAGCCAAAGTCAAGATGAGGTTTGTTCTTGTTTCATAATATTGCATCATACTGAGGATAAAAATTATCTTGGCATCTTTGCATATATCTAAGCATGCAATTTTTTTTTCCAGGGAGTTTGCCAAGACCATCAAGCGTCCCTTCACAGTTCGATATAACCCCTATACTCAGAGCGTAGACGTGCTGAAAGACACTCCCAGCATCAACAGTGTGGTTGAGGAGCTCCGGCACGAGCTTGATATCGTGGGTGACGCTCTCAGCAGGCTCAACAAGCACCTGGGCGTCTGACTGAATGCTGTTCAACTGAAGTTAGCCGTCTCCGGCTCATCCACACTCACCATGTGACACCCAGCGCTGCTGTAGAGATGTCTGCTTGTGTTTTTGTGACTAAAATGAATGTGCATCACTTTATGGATAAATTCTCTGTTGTTCTCGCTGCATGGTGTATTGCTAAAACTATTTACAGGCGAATTAGATAGTCGTGTTTAACTTTTAAATCAGTAAGTTCCACAAACCCAAAGAGCTGCTTTATCTGACGCACCAGTTTTGCTTCCATTGTGTTGAAATCTGTATCGCAAACACTCTATGTACTTTCAATTTTTTTTTTCAACATTTCCTGTTGTTAAAAAAACACTTAAACGGATTCTTCCTTTTCAGTTTACTCTGGTGTGTAATTGCCCATTTTTTGTAATTTATTTGTTTTTTTCTAGAGAGATCATCTATATCTTGTTTTTGTTATTTTGCTCTCTGTGTCCTCTGTTCTGTGTGCTGTTTGAAGGAAATTATGAAAGATAAAACTTTAACTCACCAGTGTTATAAGAATGCTTTCATGATTGATTATAACAGATTGACCTGCGTACACAGCTTGTTTTACAGTAATGATTTTGAATACTTCTTCCAAATGTGACTGCAGTTGTCATAGTCTGGAAATCCAAACATTATTTTTCTACTGTAAAGAATTATAGTGAATAGGTGTAGGCTGTGTATAAAACTGAAAAAACCCTCAATAAAAAGTTGGATTGTGTCTTAAAATGTGTTTTTTTTATTGAAATCCAGTGCTGTAGACATATTTATTTTTTAAACAGCATTAAAGTTAAATAAAGCAAAACCTAATCTAATCTATTGTTTCCTCACGCATCCTCATGATCAGTTTTCAAGAGATCCCCAAGGAATAAAGTCAAATAATTATGAGACAGTTTTGTTTCTCCGTTTTTTGTAAGATTTTCTCTCCATTTCCTGGTGTCCAATAATACCTCGACTATCAAAATCATTCTTAAATCCTATAAGATTATTTAACTGATAAAATTTTGGAGTGGTTGTAGATTACGAGAATTATCTACAACCACAAGCAATAATAGGTCCCCATATTTAGTATTGTTGAATTAACAATGTAGCTTCAACAAATTTACAGCTCACATTTCAATAATAAGCGTCTCTAAACATAAATACAGAAATAGATAAACTCTTAATCGTAGATAAAGGGAACATTTGAACTCATTATTTGTATATTCGCCGGCTGAAGTTCACAATTAACTGATTTGTTCAGAGCGTGCCTGGAAATTGCGACAGTGCCGTAAACCATGTCCGGTTTCCAGCTGGGTGTTCCATGGAAACACATTCACGTCTTACGTTTTGTTTATATTCCTGGGTAAGTTTGTTCTCCTTAGAAATAAACGGTGTAACTTGTGTTTGTCAGATCGTGTGCTTATGTTAAATAAAGTACTCACTTCCGCCGAGTGACGTGACACCTTAACGATTATATTTTAAAAACTTTTACTAAGGTTAGCCTAACTAGCTCACAGTTTACTTGCAACAACCACCCAAACAGATGCCGTGTGTGGATAATTGGAGAATATTTGACGATACGAATCGTTTGTCTTCTCTGTTTAATGTGTTTTATATATATGCGTTGTTGGCTTCAGGGAGCCAACAGCTACGGTCAGCTGGGACAGAGCCATGTGGAGGACCAGTGCGTACCGCGGCTCTCCGTCCTGCCCTGCTCGGCTCTGCAGGGCAGGACGGTCCGTGTTGTGGACGGAGGAGGGGGTCATTCTGTGGTTCTCACCGGTGAGATTCTGTTTGTTTTCACAGAACTCATTTAAACCACTGACAGTACCGAGTTGTGTGAGGAAAACTTTATGAGGTTAAATGGACCCCTCTGCTGGATGAATAATTGAACTGCAGTTTTTTTTTCTTTTCTTTTTAAAGCTGATAAAACAAATAATGCCACAATAAAGGGGAGGAAAAAGTTGCTTACTCTTTATGATGTCTTTATATTACACTCTCCAAAACTGCTATGCTCTTATTTAGCAGTTCAATTAAAGCATAATCCGTCTCACATCTTTCTGTTTACAAGCCTTGAATGTTTTACACTGTTTCTGTATGATTAAATCACATCATAACTCAAAATTATGTCCATTTAATTACTTTTTTTTATTGGACTTGACCCAACCACAAAAGACATGGAACTCATGTCAGACTTGTAACCAGCAATTTAAAATTTTGTTTGACTTGAGAAGGTTTGAGATAGTGAACAAAATAAAAAGTACCTTTTTAAGACGTGACTTTTACACACCCTCTGAAACATTAACTTTATTAATTTACTGCTTGATAATGACCCAGTATCTCAGCTCTAATGAAACAAGGTATTATCTCAGTAGGAAACTGATAAGATGGTACTGCAAAAAAGGGCAAACACTACTAAGTTAATGTTTACTGTAAAATGCAATGTCAGCATTTACTGCTAATAGCACTGGCTGCCTGTTCTAATGACATAATAAATCCACCTTCTAAGAAACATACATATATTTTGGAAATTATTTACTGTTGCTCTGATGGTAAATTACATATTCAATCATAGCTCCTCTGTTTTTACTTCAGATTTCACATGAGATGAAGGACTTAAGACTTAATACTAACCTGATTCCACCTCAGTGATAACTTTAAACAAGGATTCACATTTTGAACAACAAATTAAACAATGTGTGGGTTATTCTCCCTAAGAGTTTTGTTGCTTTGTTCTTTTTTTTGTTAAGCAGAGAGTGGAGAGGTGTTTGTTTGTGGACAGAATGACAGAGGCCAGCTGGGACTTGGTCACAGTACTAACGTCTTAACTCTTCAGCTCTGCCCCGTCTTGAATCACAGAGTCACAAATGTAGCCTGCGGCTGGGATTTTACACTTTTTCTCACCGGTGAGCAGAAAACGCTACTTAGAAGCCGCATCTCAACAGCAAATGGTTCTTTTAATATTTGATGATAGATTTGTTTACTCATGTAACTGCATGAATATACTTGCCAAATTCACAGAGAATCAGTTGATATAGTATTATGTAGTATTGATAAATGTTGTCTGTTCATTTTAACTATCTCATCTCTTAAAATAAAGACAAATTCATGAAACTTGGCTACTCTGTCTGCAGGTTGAAACTGAAGCAGAGCAAAAAACACTGGGTGTTAAATCAGCATTTCCATATTTCAGTGATATTTCACCTGAATTAGCTACTAGTTCTGCATTTTACGTTTTTGTTTTAATATTTGACTCTTCCTTGTAACATTTTGTCTGCTAAATAGAAATTATTGATGTTTTTTGTCATTGCACTGGTTACTGGACTAGACTTGTCATGACTTTTCTTCCTCCAAGCTAAGCAAAATGCTGCAGGCAGACCACTTACATAATTTAATAAGCTAGCTCATGATGCTCATATTTTATACCGGGTATTTTGGCTACGAGTATATTTTAAGATATGTTTAAAGAAATTTCCATTGTAATTGCGACACTTTTAGCAACCAGATAAAACTTTTTTTGCTTATTCAGAATGTCTATATTTTATTGATTGGGACTTTCATTCTGTCTCTACAGAGATTTGTGACTGTATGTCTGTCAAAACATACATCTGTTTTACTTGCCTGCCTACTTTTTTTTATTTTTCCATTGTTTTTTTTTTCTCTCCAGATTCTGGTCAACTATTTGCATGTGGTTCTAATGCATTTGGACAGTTGGGTGTTGGACAGACAGTCACACACTCTTCTGAGCTTCTAGCTGTTGAGGTGAGTACATGTTACCAGTGTGTTTTATTTTTACGTGTATCTAATTAAGTTAGAAGATAAGTAAAAATAACATGTATTTCTGTGTGTAATAAAGGTATAAAATTATGACATGCTATGTATACTTCACATGAGATGTACATATACATAATTTCTGCCTGTTTTAGAATTTTATAAACGGCACTTCCTCTTTTTCTGATCTAATTATTATTGTGATGCTTGTTGTCAGGTTCTTAAAGAGCCAATAGTGAGTGTAGCAGCAGGATTGAGACATTCACTCGCCGTTAGTGGTAAGGTATCCCCATATGCTGTCCTGTCTTGTTTTTCTGTGTTGTAATTTAATTTAATTTAACAGTAAAGCCAAGGATCCTGTTTTTCTGTTTAACCGTCAGCCTCGGGCTCCGTGTATCAGTGGGGAACCGGTCTTTTTAATCATGCTAAGAGAGCGCTCAGTCCCCACCCTGTTCCGTCACATCTGAACTCCAAACTTCCCTGTCCGGTACCAGGTAACATGCACTAAGCTGCAATGGTGGAATGAATCATTTTTGTGTGATACGTGTTTGTACCCAACACTGCAGGTCTCGGCCACAGGAAAGCACAGCTTGTAACAGCAGGTTCAGCACACTGTGTGTGTTTAACAGGTAGGGAACAAGAAATCTGTGCTAATTAGCTTAAACTAACAAGCAGAAACTAAAAAAATATTAAGGTTTTGTGTTGTTAAGTACTCTAGTGTTTGTTTGAACATGGAAATATGGTTTTTAGCTCTTAAAACACAAAATCTCTGCCGCTCTCAGATCCCCAGGAAAGTCACGTCACAAGTTTTTTGTTCGTGCTTAAAATGAATAAAATACCTAGATCTGCCCATCTGGGGTTCTGAAAGTCAAAAGTAGTTATAAAAAGCATGAGAGTGACTTTTTATAACACAGTAAACGACTTTTAAAATCAATCCAAAAAGTCACTGGGAGTCAGTTTGAAAGTGGAATGAGAGCTCTGTTAGCTGTGAGTTTTGAATAAATTGCAGTGATGCACCATGTTTTATTTTCCTTTTAAAGACTAGAAGAAAGAGTTTTACAATATTTTTTTTTGCAGGTCATAAAAACCACTGCATTGGATTGGGAGAGGGACATTTTATTAACGTACTTTATGTAAAGGAATTCTGCCTTAGCGTCAGTTCTGAGGTTTGAATCATACATAGCACCATAGTTTAGCAAAACTCTCGGTAAGTGTAATGCCAGTTCACTTAATTTGGAATAAGGTTTGTCTCTGTGTGTCCCCGTCTGATAATCAATCATTCATGATAGGATGTGTGTGACTTTGTTTTTATATGCTGAGCCTGACCTCGCATCTGTCCTGGAGGTAGTTGACAAATAATTCAGTTGCTGCTCTGCCTTTGTTTTTTTTTGGGGGGGGGGGTTTGCAGAAGAAGGTGAATTATTCCTGTGGGGACGCAATAAACATGGCCAGCTGGCTACAGCGGAGCCCTTTCTGCCCTCTCCCACTCTGCTGAATCGATCTCTGCTGAAGGGAGAGAAGGTTATGGGTGTGTGCAGCGGCTGGACGCACGTTGTTGCTCAAACAGGTACAAAAGGGGTAGAAGCTCAGCTTGTGACTGAGATACTCACCAGGAACAGGATAGCTTGGAGACCTGCTATGTTTTAGCTACAGTCATGTGAAAAAAAATAGGACAGTCCATTAAATATTCACTTCACATATCAAAGTCTTATCTCATTTCTCATTAAAAAAGGGATTTAATTATAGATAAACGCCAAAAATCAACCTTGTTTTAATCAGTAGACAAAAGATATGAACAATAAAGTGTTTTCAAGCCGAGGAAATTATTAGGACATCCTACTTCCTGATAGCTAGTGCTTGAAGTTTGATAAATTTTGAGATGTTAGCAGGGTTCTTTGGATGGTCAGAACATTTCAAGTCACCCCTCAGCATCTCAAAAGGATACAAATCTGAGCTTTTCATTGCATTTCAGATAAAAGATAAGTAAAATATTAATTTATTTCACAGAGAGAGGCAGAGTATTCACATGGGGGAGAGGAGATTATGGACAGCTTGGTCGATCAGCCTCAGTCAGTGAGAACGCAGAGATGTTGATGGGAATCAGGAAGGATTGCATCCCTCTTGAAGTTACATCCCTCTATGGAGCAACTCAGGTGAGATACTGTCTGCAGCATCTAATTGTCTTTGTATCTGCCTAAATGACCTAAATTTAAGACTTCACTGTTGAGAGTCTCAATTTTGTATTGTATTCCACAAATTAGATTTGAAACGTGAACAGCAGTCCAGCAGGGGGAACCAGCCGACCAAAGAGAAAACAGTGGCTGTTGTTAATGTCAAGGGAAAATTATAGTGATTTTGTGCATAGAAAAGACGGAGGTCATTATTTATGCATCGGGGGGAGGACAACTGCTTAATGAAGGGTAAACATCTCCTCTCCCATAAGAGTAATTGATAGTGAGGATCAGGGCCTCAGCAGTTAACCTACGGTCTGAATGGCTGCTGGAAGGCTTTGTCAATAAAGTTGATGTCAGGGACGGGCAAGGGTAAGTGCTTGATCCTTCCTCCACTGAGTACAGATCGTTGCAGCTGCACTGACCCGTGCCAAACAGGGATTACCTTTTGTGTGTCTCTGTTTATACGCATAATGAAAAGCGAGATAAAATAGCTGAGTGACCCATAAATCGTTTAGCCTCGCCTCCCCATTTTAAGCCCTTTAAATTCTGACGAGCTGAATTATGAGACACAAAAACATACGAGGAGGAGCAAATTGCTCAGGAATCAATATTTGTTTTTATGTGTTGCCTAAGGTGTAGATTTTATCCAAAACAGAGCCCTCTCAATGCAGTTCAGCCTCTGCTACAAACACAGGACTGTATCAGCAGCGCAGCATTAGTTAATTACCATATAAATATAAATATCTTTAACACATTTCAACAACAGTCAGTGCTGTGAACAGGGAGGAGAGAAAAAAGGTGTTAGATCTGCATCTTTGGATTCAGCAGTATAGCTATGAAATGACAGCATTAACTCCTTATTTTACTTGTGTGATGAAGGTTATTAGGCTAATCTTTCCATTACATTTTTTTATACTATAAAGTGCAAAACTGTCTATAAATTCAACATATCTAAAAAACAACAATTAACTTTATCGGTTTTTGTTGCATCTATTTCCATGCATCCAACTTAGCACAGTGGCTGTCAATATTTCTGTGGTTTCAGTAGAGCTGGGCAATAAATCAATTTTAACAATTTATAAAACTTTGGGCTTTTGAAGATTTAATTTTTGAAAAATAATTTTTTTTCCCCACCAATGCTGCACCTACAGTATGTTTTAAATGGTTTGCTTTTATTGTGGATTTCGAAATAGTTGATTTAAGGTAGCACAGATGCCAAAAAAGCAGTGAAATGGCCGTATAGATCGCTCTAATAATAGAAAGCCAGCAAAATGTTCTCTTGCTGCCAAACATTTCCCACTCACTAACAGCTGGCATGAAGAAGAGATAGTCAGTGATATTATCTGCACCTGGTTTTAAAGTTAAACCTGACCTGTGTTTATGTTAACTGTATTTATTTTTTTCTTTACAGATTGTATGTGGATCTGAACACAACCTTGCCATTGTAGGTGAGCATGTTCTCATTCAAACAGTTCAGATTTTTTCAGAAATTTTTGTTCTGTAAAACATTTTTTTTACAACTGTGCTGGAAACTAAAGGAAAGGATTAACTATATTAGACTGAGAACATTTATGATGATTATGACCATATAAATTACCATTTATGTGGTCATTTATCAAAAGAGGAAATGAGTGTGGATATTTCAGTAAGATGGTAATCCAATATTATAAGATTTATATCTTATAATTTTGGAAAATGTCTTGTATTCCAATATTTCCAATAGTACTTTTTCATCAATATTAAAACAAGCTCATACTTCTTGCTGAAAAGTTACTTGTAAGTTAGTTTGTCCTATTTCAAGTGTACTAAAATATTTGCACTACAAACTTTGACCAAAATTACACTGTAAAATTTTGTGTTTTTGCAGTGTAGAATGGTCTAAACTCTTGACTTGTATACAATTATATTATTATTATATTATTATTACCAACAAATGTATTCCATTCTCTATGCCATTCCACAGTATTACACAGAACTTAATTTATGGATTCTTGGTGATTTTTTTAATATATGTGGATTCCTTCAGATGTTGGCAACATCTGGTGTGAACATAGAAAGAAAAATATTGACATGTTCAGTTCTCATTTTCCACGTTGTAAATCATCAGGTTACAGACACCGAGCCTCATTCTGTCAAGGATTTGAAGGATGACGTGTAGCCCTGCTGTAAATACCATTTTGTGTCTAAATGACTGAAAGCCGGCACTTTAACAGATTCACAAAAGCCATTAAAGTTGCGTATCTCATGTCAGAAAAGAGCTTTATTGGTTTCTGTGGCTGAAACACAAGACGTCTCTGCTGAACCGACATGTCTGCATAAAGGATAACGTAGACACAAAGGTGAGCAGAACCTTTTCCAACCCGTTCTTTCTACGGTATTAAAGAATTAGTATGAGACCTGCCTAATACATTAGAGTCAAACAGCAGTGTAAAAAAATCATCTTGGTAAAGCAGCAGAGATTTTTTGGGGTCAGTACTTTGCTTCGTGGCCTTTCATCAAGAAGTAATTACAGCATAGATAGATGGATATCATTGACAGAGGCAATTACCCAAACAGGCCTAACAGGAACGATATTAACCACACTCACACACTCACCCCCTCACGCCCACACAAAACCATTTACAGGCAAATGTTATGAGAGCAATTTCCTTCAGTCCACAATAAATGAATGTAAACAAAAACAGCCTCTTGTAACCACTAATTAAAAAAAGACACCTCGACGTCTAAATTAATTTTAAAATTTATTTTCATTTGAAATGGGGACTTTTGGACCAGCAATCAGCAGTCTAGTCCTTTTTCTTCAGGTAAGATGCTTCTGACGCTATTTTTGGTTCAGGAGTGTCTGAAAAGAAGGAATGTAACATTTGTAGTTGAGTCCTTACGTCTGTGTGTGCTGTGGCTCCTGAAGCTGTGACGCCAGCTGCAGACCACGCCTTGTAAATCTGCCCCAAACTCTTGAATGGGCTGTGTTACAATCCTCTTATGGCTGCGGTTTTCTCTGTCTCTTGTTCTCATTTCTCTACCACAATCTTTCCTTCCACCAAACCATTAACAGGAGCTTCTTTAGGAATGAACTTTTGTGGCTTACCCTACTTTTTAATGGAAATAACATTCATTCCCGTGACAAAAATCCACGTTTTATTTAGATTTTTTCTCATAAACTGAATCTTGGGTTTAACATTAAACTGGAAGCTGCAATCATCAACATTAGCAAAAAAACAATCTGTGTAATGAATCTTCACATTTTTAATTGAATCACTTGCATAAATTAACTTTTTAAAGACACTTTGATGCCTCTGTATTGTACATGCTTCACAAACCTCCCCTACTTTGCCATAGTTTCAGCAAGCAATAAGAAACATTTTGGCTGTAAAATCCCTCACATTAAATTTTTAACACTGACCCAGTTTTTTACATCAGCATGAATAAAAATACCACAGAACAACTCAGAAATGGAACTACAAGATTCCGTTAGAAAGGTGACTTGAATGTTGCCGGTGTTGCTGCAAACATCCACGCGACCAGCCGTCAGCTTTCTCACCAAATGTAAAAATAACAAGCATGGGCGAGGTTTAGCACATTGTTACGGCTGTCCACAGTAATCATTGATGTGAGAAAGTTTTGCTCTGTACTTTGTGAAGTTCTTCCAGAGGGATGAGAAAGCATAACATGTAGAAGAAGAACTTGTGTGAACCTCCGACTCTTCGTGATCTCTTTTTTTTTTCCTTCTTCTTCTTCCTCTTGTCTTGAGCGTGGTGGCAGGAGAAATTAAATAGCAAAACAGGATTGGAAGCCCAGACCTGAGTGCTGTTATTTCTGGTGCTGAAGTAGGTCAGGCGGAAGAGAATAGAGAGCATTGCACACTGTTTGTATCTGTTGCCTGCTCAAACCCATGCCCATTTGCACCGAGAGGTCTCCAAGTATGAATTTCGTCATCGTTGGTCAGAGGTTGGCGATAGGCCAAAGACTCTGTGGGCACAGCTCGTCCAATCTGAGGAAAAATTTCAGTGATTACCTAAGCTTAACATGACTACTTATAGTATATCTTTACCTCTATGGACTCATGCAGCTTTGGCTAGAAAAGGTGCAGCTGTGGTGCTGTGTCACTGTTAAATTTCTAAACTGCCAAAAATGAAAACCAGTGGCCAGATTTTTTCACTTGGAAGTGGCTCACGGTTTGCGTTTTTTATATATTTTTTTATTCTTATGTTGCGCAGAATACTGTGCAGACACTTTGTTGCCATGGAAACACTGATGTGCTGTCCTCTCGTCAGTGCGTCCATGAATTAAGCAGCGAGATGAGGTTTTATTTTCCTCACTGTGACACTTCAACACATGACGTCCACTAATACATCGTCTTCAGCACCTATAAACTCTAAGACATGCTAAATGCGCTCTACTTATGCATCCATGCACCGTCTTAAAGGCACGACTACAAGTGCTTCTGCAGCCGTATTTGGCAGCGTCACACTGACATAAGCTTCTGGTGAGTTATCCTGCCCTGTTAACTGGTCAAAGCACAATGCGCCTGTTAGGAAAAGCCAAATCGGATTCTTCAGAGACAAAACACAGAAAGACGAAGAGACCAGTCGATGGAACAAATGGAAAACATGGACACACACACACAACTGCAGCGAACGGCAAGCGCTCCAAGACGTGCTACCCTTGAGAAAGCAAGCTCGCCTCTGTTGCCACGACAACGGAACCTATTAGGTAACTGTGTTGCCATGGCACGTGTCTCTTCAGTGATGCAGACCTGACCACACCCACTGATGAGCTCTCCAGCTGTGAAGAGCAAGGGAGGCTTTTATTGCAGACCAAGTGTCAGCATTTGGAGATCAGAGAAGCTCTGTACGTGCAGGGGTCTGGGGGTGTGTGTGTGTGTCTCTCTTTGTGTAGCCCGCCTGTTTTCTTTTTTTGTTTTGTTTTTTGTTTTTTTTTATTCCCTGTTGGTGTCTAATTTTAGCCTTTCCCCTCTGTGTCCTCCTGTCACTGACCAAACGCATCTCTCTCTCTGTTTTTAGGGGGGTGCCTCCTGTCGTGGGGCTGGAACGAGCACGGGATGTGTGGGGACGGTTCACAGGCTGATGTCTTTCGTCCTCGGCTCGTTTCTGATCTCAGGCCTGTTGTCATTGGCTGTGGTGCTGGACACTCAATGGCAGTGTGTGGTGTGACGACGAGTTTAACACAGAATTCTGTCCACACTTGGGAAGAAGTGGAGCACAAGCAAAGTTCCCCTTTCACTGAGTAATAGGTTTTGCATTTTAAAAAACTACCTCAGCTACTTGATAAAGTTTTCATGATTGGTGTAGTTGAACACGGTTTTTTAGAGCAGCCTAAGTTAATGAAATAAAACTTTGTCAACCTAAGTCATAAAATGATTTGCACATTAATTAATAAATGCATAAACAAACAACATGTAATTTCATAGTGCATTGCTTTGCATCCAGCAGAAATGGAAGAAATTACCAGATCATCACTATTTATGCATCAAACCATAAGACCATAATCTATTTTTAAACTCCAAAAAGTGTGTTAAGAGTCTATGTTGGTGGATTGTATTTACGGATCAAAAAGGATGAAGAGTGTGTTTTTCAATTTGGATACAGTTAATAATTAGGGAAAAATATTATTCAGTATGTAATCTGCCAATCAGTTCCAGTCTCTGAATTATTGATTGATTGATTAAATGGGTCTCTGCAATTTATGCCTCCAAAAATCTACTTGTTACATTTCAGATTTATCATATCAATTTTTCTGTTTATCATAGGCTTGATTTATATTGAATCTTTTTTTTTAGTCATCTGTTTGTTGATTTGAATTGGTGTATTAGTGGAAAAGTGTATTTTATTTATTTATTTTTTTTTTTTACTTCAGATGGCTAAAAAAAATAAAAATAAATCAACACTCACTGAATACTGATTATTTCTGTGTTTTTTATTTATCACTATTTCTGTACAAGTCTGAACTGTATTGGTCAAAAAACACAAAACAAAAATCCCTAAACAACAAACCAATAAAAACGATAACTGAACACCTCACTGAGATAAATAGCCACAAAATGCATGGTGTTCAAAAACACACACTCTAAGGTCTCACTAAGTAGCACACATTAGTTGCCATATTTGTCATGTTGGTGCTCTTTATACAATAACCATTGCTTTCTTTACTTTCTCTGTTGTTAAACGTTGACCAACATACTGTTCTCCTATTTGTACTCAGCCAGCCTGCAGCTTGCTATTTTTGGCAGATTCAACTGAATTCACTCAGATCTCAAGAGGTTGTTGGCAGTGTGTTTGCAGTTGTTTGGTAAGAAGTTGGTCCCTTTTCACAAACCTTTCCACATAAACATTGAATCAACCCTTTGTGCTCAAATGGTGGTCCTTTGAGTTTTTTTTTTAAGAGGTATACTCATTGCTTTATTGTAGAGGTTGATCCATACAGGGCTCCTTATTGCATCTGTAATTTTGAGCATTAATTTCAATGGCTGGTGACTTTTAAATTAAAATTTGCATTAGGTAGTGATGCACTGTAATTCCCCTAAATGAGAAGAATAATTTGCATATTAGAGGCACTTGTCCAAGTTGATAACAGTTTGGCCTTTGTTGGTATTACACATTACTATCTGTATGCACATATGTGTACAAGAAACAAAAATAATTCTACATGATTGTCAATTAAATCACAGCTGCACTACATAACATTAACATGATGTAATGGCAAAGTCGTACATCCTACAGCGCCGTAAAAAGTGTTTGCACTCCTTAAACGTTTTTATGTCATGTTACAACCACAAACATAAAGGTTTTTTTTATGTAATAATGCAAGTTTATCACCTAATTTTGAAGGGAAAGCAACATGTTTTTAATGTACTTTATAAATAAAAATTTGAAAAGTTTGGCATGAATTTGTACTTTACCTTACTCTGGTGTCCCTAAATGAAATTAACTGCGTCCAATTGCCTTCAGAAGCAAATAAATTATTCATAGATAATTTTATTGTAGTATAAATAGAGCTTTGAAGGCCCCGAAGGGTTTTTAGATAGCATCAGCAAGCAAACATTAATATAAAGGTCAAGGAACAAACTAGAGAGTTCAGGGATGACATAGTAAAGAAACCTAAAGCAGAGTTAGGTTATAAAACGCAGAGAGCAAAGTCTAGTCTCTCATCTAAAACAGGAAAAAGTACGCCGCAACTACAAACTGAACAAGACACGCCTGCCCAGCTATGCTGGCAGGCCAAAAGAGAAAGCATTAATCAAAAAAGCAAGAGGCCTGTGGCATCTCTGGAGGAGCTGCAGAGATCCACATCTCAGCTAAGGAATGTCTCGACAGAACGACTATTAAGTTGGCCTTTATTGAAGATTACCATGACGAAAGGCACTGTTGAAATAAATTAACAAGTTCTGCCTGTAGCTCGCCGTAAACCATGTTGGGGAGTAGATAAGACTCTATTACGTATCAAACGATACCAGAAAATAAAAATATTATTGTTTTACAGTCAAGAGACTTTTTTTGTGTCAAAGAAATTACCTGGGACCAGATTTTTCTTTTACTTTGTGGGACATAAAACGGTGTCCCCACTTGTTGCATTAAGGTAGCACTGTTTTAAAACTGCCGTCTGTCAGCGGGATGGGTAACAGCTTGTTATGCTCCCAGTGTTTTTCTGTAAGGAACAGGATGACAAAAAAAGTTAAATATTCTGAACACTAAGAACTTTAAAACAGTGACCAAATTTACTAAGGCCTTACAAATTTATAATTTTGTTCAGAATTTTTGTCTGTATCAAAATCAAAATAGTTATGGATAAATAAGAGGCTTTATTCCTATTGCAGTAATGATGTTGAATCACTTTTACAATTTTGTAATTATTTGCTTTTTGTGTCAAATACTAGGCATTGCAATAATAATGTACATTTTTGTGTGATACTGTAAAAGTGTCATATTTTTACTCAAGATTGTGATATTGTGAGAATCTTTTTATGAGCAAATATGCAGAAAAAAGGTTCCTTTGGTAAGATGAGACCAAAACTGAAGTCCCTGGTTACATTTAAAAAGCTGTTGCTGAAAATTAATACAGGAAAAAGCCATACACACACCTTACCCACCATGAAAGACGGTGGTGGCAGCATTATGGCGTGGGGATACTTTAGTATTTAGCAGGGGCAAAGTGGTCAGAGTTAGTTTGGAAGTGTGGTGGAGGTTCACCTTTAAACAGAATGATGACTTCAAACATAACAAATGCAATGGAATGGTTTCAATCACAGCACCTTGAGTTAGAATGGCCTAGTCAAAATCTGGACTGACTTTATGTCTTTCAAAATTCTAATTACTTACACTGTCGTTTCTGGTTGCAACAAGGCAAAATGCGACGTTTATAGGGTATGCATACTTTTTTAAGGCACTTCAAGTAGGCTGTCTTTGTCCTTCAAACTAGTACAATTATAATACTTCACAGTCTTAAGTACTTTCAATTCCTTACGCCAGAGCTTGCAATTCCTAATGCGTCATTTTTATCAAGGTTATAGTGATGCTTTTAGAAAACAACAGTGGTTTCTTGTGAATATTATTTTTTTGATGCCTGAAAATATATCAAAGAAATGTTAAAAATCCACTGGTGCAAAACAGTGCAAAACCCTACAAAGATATGACCGTGACAGTGCAAAGATCATTATTTCTTTTCAACTGTTAAGTCTGGCTGACATGACAATTGATAGGTTTTTTTTTGTTTGTTTGTTTGTTTTTTTTCTGACACGGGTGTGACTTAAATCTGGAGCAACATTTTTTTTTTCTTTTCAACAGAAGCAGCACACAAATATTTGATGGTTGCTCAAAAACATTGGAACGCACAAATTCAGCACACACAAAGCATATTTACAGGACTGGCACACAGCGAAAAATAGGCACACAAATTACAACACAGTAACCAGTCACAGATACTGAGCTACATAAGGCTTGACAACAAAACTTCCTCAGTGCTACATCTATGCTGAGTTTGTGATGTACAGGTTGTCACTGTCACACCCATTTAAAAATACTAAGTTATACACACATAAAAAAATGCTACAGCACTATCAAGTGGGTGATGGGTCATTATGGGTCATACACATAGTGGTTGGTACACCATGGTTCATAACACAAACTGACTCTGTTGGTTGTCTGCTCCGGTGCTGTCGTTGGTTCTCTATAAACATATAAAAAAAACAATAATAAAAATAAATTATTACACAATTCTATGTAAAATGGTGGAAATGATGGCGATGATGGAGGGTAAAGAAAATGTGCTCCGTTAGTTCCTCATGGTAAACAATGGGTTTACCATGCGTTCCCATGCTTCAGCCAAGGCGTCAGACATCAAAACGGACCGTCTGAGTGCATCGGTTGGACTTTGAAGTCGGTTAATAATGAACATGCCCAATCATGCCACTCTCTACAGCTCGATGTAGAGTAGTTTGGTCATTGTCATGCGTTTGGGTATTTTCCATCATGCTCTCACAGTCACCCCATTTTTTTGTCTTTATTTATTCATTTTCAGCTCGCTTTGCACATAGTCAGAACATCAATCCGCAGTTGAAAACCTCAGCGGTAAAGCCAGTTGGAAAGGAAAGATGTACGTATGCATGTGCTGCTGAAAAAAAAAACAAAGTCTGAATGCTTGTTGTGTATAAAATTTATTTCATGCAATGACTTGTATTTACATATTTTATTTGAATGCTTTTTTTTTGCATAAATGTAAAATACATGCATTTACCTTTCCCCAAATAGACCCACATCATGTTTCCCCCTACCCTGCATTTGAATTGCATGACCATAAAATTCACCTGCATCTCTTCACATCAAATCTACACAAATATTTTTTTTAAGCATAGAACGTTCATCAATTACCACAAGAGACATGACTCGAAATGTGAAACAATGCTCAATTCAGAATAGAAACAAAAGTTGGATGACTTCTTACAATTACCATATCTTCTTTTTTCTTACAGAAATAAACATTACTGATTGCTCTACATAGAATTTAATAAAGTGCCCTGAAAAGACTTGTGCATAAATGTTGGGACGGTATCAATACATGTAGGAGTATTGATCAGTAGACAAACACACAGCAGGATTCCTTGTGATATCTGATTGTAACTTGAGACATTTTGGCTCTGTAGAGTTGCTTGGTCCCCTTTTATTTTTGTGCTTTAATAAACAACAAGATATGAGAAGTATAAAATCATTTTTTCCTTCATCTTTTTTTCCAGCTTATCTTCTTTTGCTTGGTGCTGAATGTTAAATTGTAATATCACTGGTGTGTAACAACAATAACCAAAGAGGACATTAATTTGATTAAGAGTATCGGGGTGGAGCTAAAAGTGCCTATTTGGGAAATAAAGTGGCATAATGATGCTACACTGGGAACATTTGTTTAATAAGAAGTCAATTTTTACTGCCTTTCTCTCTGCTTTACTTGATATGAAGGCACCATTGTTTTACAGGCACATCTTAATAAATACTTTTAAGAAATTGAATTCAAAAGTGAAATATATGTATATAGTTAATTACACACAGAACTATATCCTTAAAAGCATTTATTTAATGTCCCTTTTAATGAAATACAATTTATATCTATTAAAAAAAGCTAAGCTTAAGTTTGTTAGAAAATCTGAATATCAAAAAAGACCAATAAAAAAACTTATTTTTATAACTATCTACTGAAAATACTCACTTAACACTTTGGTTCCTTTTGCAGGAACGTTTGCATCAACGCATTGTGGCATGGAGGCGACCCACTGCTGAGGTAATAAGGAAACCAGGATGGCTTTAGTAGCATATTGGGACCAGGTTGTCTCTCACCAATACACTGTAGGTTCTTATTGGTATCATTCACCACTATAACTAATCCCAACAGCCTTCACTCAAAAACCAGTCCATGTATTTAACCAAATACAAAAGTAGTGACCCATATCATGCTCTGATTGTTAAGAATAGACGAAAATATTTTTATTACACCACAAATTGTGACATTGAATGACTTTGTTTTGTGACAAAAATGTGCAAGATCCTTATGTTTTAGGATTGCAATACTTAACAGATCACTTTCTATAAAATTCAAACTAATTTGTTCATTAAATCAGGATATTGAATGCTTAATTTATTGCTAAGCAGGTAAATATAACCCAATATTTAATTATAGGCCGGTATTGCAAAAGATTTGCTCTGTGAGATTTAGATCTAGCACCACAGGTGCCACGTCCTGCCGGAAAATTTAATCTGCACTTCTTTAAAGCTTTTCAGCTGAAGGTAGCATGAGGCTCTAAAAGTTCCTGGTAGAAAAATACTCTCACTTTGGACTCTATAAAAGCCAGCAGATGACATGGCTCCCAAATCATCCCTGTCTGTTGAAACTTCAAGTCCCTGTCATCCCTGTCTGTTGTAAATATCCCTTTTAAATAGGGTATTTAAGAAAACAGATTTTCATTTCTTTCAACTTGTCTAATACACAACCTTCTGTGAAGATCCAGTTTTTTTGTTAGACCTCTGTCGGCTCATTTGCCCTGACATGTCTGTCTACTGGACAACTGTCTTGTAAGCAGTCCTTATAATTATGAAGGACAAAACATGGCTCATTCTTCACATTTTCTTTTTTATTGGTCTTTTTTCCAGAAATAAATGCTTGAAATATATGCATCTGGATGCAATTAGTCTATATGATATGAGTTTCACTTTTTGGCTTCAGTTAATAAAATAAATATCTATTTAATTTATTGAGGTGCGCCCATATATCTCATGAGTCCTGCATCAGGTCAAGCAGCACAGCAGTAGCAGAAGTTGCTAAAGAGTATTTACAGAGTTTAAAAACCCTAAACTACCAGTAAACACTGTCATATAAAATAGCATTTGTTGGCTTTGTGACAAATTTGTTCAAGTTAGACAACTCTGTGTTAGCTAGAGACCCCGGTCAAATGACAAGGAAAATAAATGTATAAAGTTGGGGAAAGGCAAAGAATGGTGGCTACATAAAAATCTCTGCTATGACTGAGTCTCTTGTAAAGCTGTCTTGAAATGCATAAGAATGACGAAGCTTAGGAAGCTTTTAAATTCTTTTTTTTCTTACAGTTACTGCATTACAATTAGCTTCTGGTTGAACATGATTTATCATGCAGTTCATGCAAATTAACAGTTTTAGTTCTGTTGACATTAAATGTATCCATCACTGGCATCAAAGGAATTGTCATAATCTCCATATTGCATTGGACATCGTGAACATTGCGTTCAAATATGTATATTTTTAATGGCCACTCAGTTAACATGGAGTCTTGTCTGGATTGCACTTCTGCATGAAAACGTCTCTACTTTGCAACACACAAAGCACTTGACAGTTGCCTTAACAGCTTTTGGATATGTTTCAAAGCAATGAGTTAATTTCCAGCACACTATCAACAGAGGTTACATCTCATGAAAAAAATATATATATTTTTACAAAATTCAACAACAACAAAAAAAAGCAAATGAGATCAAACTTATTAGCAGAAGAGTATGAGAGATCAAAAGCAACAGAGCAACAGGCAATGATGTCAACACAGGAAAAAAAGAGGAGTTAGCCTGCAGTAGAACAGTGCTTCGTCTGCAGCTCAGGTGACCCATGCAGAGTGGCATGTGCCAATGTTGACTACTTTAGGATATGATGACACACCCAAGTGTATCACTTGGGAAGCTTAAGTTTAAGCACAGTTAAGATACATTGTTCCAGGGAAAAGAAAAACCAAAACAAACAAAAATGAGAAGAAAACAAAATCAGGAGCGAAGGCAAAAAGTGTCAAAGCAAAGTCTGACAGGAGAGATAAGAAGGAGGATTGTGGACTGGCCTTCCAATGGCATTTTGTCTGCTACGCAACCATGCTACATAATGGATGGGATGGGAGAATGTGAGTGCTGCATTAGACAGGGTGGGCTGCAGGGCAGGGCGGACACTGAGGACACTCCAGAGGCATCCCCGCTCATGCCAGACATGCTGTTAAGGCTCCAAGGCTTTTCATAACCTTCAGTTGGAAAACAGAGAACGTTCTGAGTACACTGCAGCACTGGATCCATGACAGAAGGTTTTCTTTTTTTACTTTTTTTTTTGGTATTCCTCACTTCTTACACTACACCTGTTGCTTTCTTGTTTTTGTCTCCAAAGAAACAGGTCAACACAGACTTGAGACAGATTATTATTCTCCATGCATTGAGTGCATCAGGAGTACAACAGCATGCACCGGGTGGTACTGGAATGGTTTGGAGTAGAACACTGTAACAAGACAGAACAACAGGCACCGTGGGCAGGAGGTCTACACTTGGCTACAAGCAGAATTTCATTCTGTGTGCCAGTTACTGCACACAAACTTACATCACCTTCGAGAGGAATGTTTTGAACTTTTTGTCATTTAAAATATAATTTTAAATTGTCTTAAGCTGTAATAATGATAATAATAATAATTCACTTTTCGTGTTGTGCTCCTTCACCATGCTGATAGCACCCATCAGCAAGACACTTCATGCACCGTAATGGTCAAGAGGAATGTTCTTGTAAGTCAGAATCCCACACATTACTTATCATTAAAACACATAAACGTACATGATACACATGTAGCACGAAAAATACTCTCCTAGCCATATAAGACGACACATCCTAGATGATATAAATCTCAAAAATAGCTTTCTTACTAGTAAATAAATAGGGGTATTACATTATGCATGGTATAAAAAAATATATCTTATGTAGATGCGGATTATCCTTGACGTTTGTGGGGATTGTGCCTGTGTGTGGGTTGGAATTGTGTACAATCTCCAGCAGGATGATTGAGAAAAAGTGAGTGGTGATGTTTGCTGTGTGTGTGCGTGTGTGTGTTTTGGATGTGCGTGGAAAAAGCTGATGCGACAAAGGAGCATGTCATGTCTATTGCCTACAGGGTGTCAGTGTCTCGGGGGGGCCTGTGATTGGCTGTTACTGTACGTACCCCTCCTCACTCTGCCCCCCGTGTGGTTGGGGTGTTCAGCCGTGGTGACCAAGAAGCAGGGCCGCTCTCGCTCGCTGGGGCTGAAGATCTCCTCTGGAGAAATGGCCTGGTCTATGTGCGGGCAGTCTTCGTTGGCCAGTGCTGCGTTAGCCGCTTCGCCGTTCAGCTTGGAATCTTAAAATAATGAACAAAATTTTTTAAAATGAGAAGATGATGATGTTAAGGGCAACATTGTTTTAGCTATGACCTACTCAGGCTCCACATAGGAATTACCCTGCAACATAATGGTGTTAGTATACAGTCCCTTCCAAAGGGGTTTTTGCCCTTTGAACGTTTTGTCATTTTGACCAATTGAAAACTTTTGTAATGTTTAGAAGTATTTTTAATAATAACCCAACACAAAGTAGCACATCATTATGATGAATGAAAATCATATTTTTTTTCAATTTATTTTAAGATTTTAAATATAGAAAGTGTAACATGCACTGGATTACTGTAACACATGAAGACATCTGACCCTAAAACATTTCATTGTAACGTGTCTTTGACTTGTCCATTGGGGACAAATAAAATGTTATTAAATTGAATTGAATTGAATTGAATCATCCTGCTTGAAGGTGAAACTCTGCCCCAGTCTCAAGCATTTTGCAGCTGTTAATAGACTTTCATCCAGGATTGCTATGTTTTTAACTCACTCTTCTGCTTATCAACTTTGACCAACTTCCCAGTCCCTGAAAAAAAGCATTGCGGAAGCATGATGCTTCCATCACCGCATTTCAACATGTGAACACTGTTTATAGAATGTGTCAAGTGATCGTTTTCCCCTCAAAGTAATAAAAAAAGAAATTTTGGCAAATTAAAAACTCAACTTTGGTCTTATTTCATTCACACATTTGCTGTGTCCCTTTTACAAACTACAAAGAGGACTTCTTACAGCTTTCTTTCAACAAACATCTTTTTGCTCTTCCAGTTAAGTCTCAGATGTGTGCCTTTCAGCAAGAGTGCATGCTCATATCCTGATAGGTTTGCAGTGGTTCCGTACTCTTCAATACTTTTTAGAAGGAAAAAATATTCCACCGCTTTGGTTACTTCTTATTATCCTAAACCAGCTTCAAACTTTTTCATCTGTCTGCTGTGTTGCTTGGTGTTTGGGACACTAGTTGCTCACAAAATAGTTGTATTTATACTTAAATTATACAAAAATGTACTCACTGAGATGATTGGTTTATTTTGCAGTTTCAGAAAAAAAGGGACTGAATATGTTTTTACAAGAAACTTTTCCTCTTTTTATTTGTAAATATTAGAACCCATAACTTTCTTCCACTTTGCAGTAAATTTGTGTTTTTCTATCATATAAGAAACAAACAAAATACCTTAAAGCTTGTTGTGGTGACACCCGTTTTAAGACGCCTTGAACAAAAGTTCAAGGCGTCTTAAAACTTTTGTAAACAGCAGCTGCTGTCTGGTGTTTACCTTGAACTGCTGATGTAATTCATCTCTGGCAAAGACCAATATATCTCAGCGCTGACATCACCAGAGGGGCATTAAGTTGTTCCAGCATCTACTAATGGTTGTACTTAACATTACAACTACATCCTCTCAGTCTTAAGAGACATAGAGTATGAGTCACTGCATTAGGAAGTGCAAAATCAATAGCAAGAATACTCAGGGTCTCTTTTATTCTTTTATCAAAAGTCAAATGGGCTTTTTATTTCATACTGCATTCCATTGATTGTTTTCAGAATTGTGTTTTTTGTTTAGTCTCATGTCTGAGTCAGCAGCTGACTGAAGTACATGATCAGACGGCAAAACTGCTAACTAGTGAAATGGCTATTTCTACAGGAGCAATCAGCTTCAACAACAGTACATGAGAGGTTGTGTTTTGCTTCTTACTTACCTTGAAATTTGATCTCAAACACATCGTCATGGGGTATAGGGCTTGGATGCTGGGAGCTGATGCTGGACTTACAATAGTTAGGGGAGCCTGGTTGGGGCGCTCTGGGGATATGCCTGTTTTTTTTCTTTGGTAGTTTCTGTTTAGCCATTGCCAGGGAGTAGTACATTCCAAAGTTGTTGACAATTACTGGTACTGGCATGGCGATGGTCAGCACACCTGCCAGGGCACACAGGGCTCCAACCAGCATGCCAAAGGTCGTCTGAGGGTACATGTCTCCGTAGCCGAGGGTCGTCATCGTCACCACCGCCCACCAGAATCCGAATTGGGATGTTCTTGAACTGTGTATGCTCACTGGCTCTCGGGTCGTTGGGGTCGGCTCCAATGCGTTCTGCGTAGTAGATCATTGTGGCAAAGATGAGGACGCCAAGAGCAAGAAAAATAATGAGGAGGAGGAACTCGTTGGTGCTGGCCCTCAGAGTGTGACCCAGAACTCGCAGCCCCACAAAGTGACGGGTTAACTTGAAGATACGCAGGATCCGCACAAAGCGGACAACTCTCAGGAATCCCAGCACGTCTTTCGCTGCCTTGGAGGACAGCCCACTGAGGCTCACCTCCAGGTAGAAGGGCAGGATGGCCACAAAGTCGATGATGTTGAGCGCATTCCGAATGAAGTCAAATTTGTTCGGACAGAAAGTTATTCGCATCAGAAACTCAAAAGTGAACCACACAACGCAGACGCCCTCGATGTAGGTGAGGTAGGCCGCCGTCTCTGTCTCCTGGTATGTGCTCACCACCGTTTCATTGTCCAGCACTTCCGTCTCGGTGCGGTTCACAATCGGGTTGAAGGCTTCGTGGGTCTCCAGACAGAAGGTGGTGATAGACACCAGAATGAAGAAAAGCGAGGCCAGAGCGATCCACTGAGAGGGGAAAAAAGATAAAAGGGATGAGAGGATGATGAGCACAGTATCACAGGCAATGTAATCAACCTTGATGGGTTAGCAACTATTTTCAGCAGGATACAATGCAACTCAATCTATCATCTATGAAATAACATCACTTTTGACTATGACCAGATGTCAATTGATGTTATCTCTGTTTTTCCTCTTTAAGGGGATGATCTGGATAAACTTCCTGTTCCTCCTCTTGCTTATGCTGAGGCTCAAGGTCATGGCGTTTTTATGAGTGACCTATATATAGAATTATAAAGAACCTGCAGCAGCTGGAACAGTAGTAACAAACGGGATCTTTTTGTTAACCCTCAACCTTTAGCCTGGGACTTCTCCCTTCATCACAACCACTACTGTAGGTCTTCCCTGCACAAGGTCACACTGTCCTGGGGACCTAGCTCCTGGGAATCACCGAGAGCTGGGAGAAACCCATAATTCACCTAATGGGTAAAGAGTACTTCAACCTTCATTATGTATTGATTAGATTCTCAGATTTCATCACATTTAGGTTGTCAGAGATCTGGTGCATACAACATGAGCGTAACAGCCGCTCTCTCTGGGGTACATAGTGGAGGCCTTTCGTCATGGTGTTTTCCTCATGTTATCTCCATCCTATCATGCTGTGCTGGTTTACAGCAGGTGTTGGTCAATTCACCTCTTTATCAATTTATACTTTTTAATTTTTAGTTGTTTTGTACCCAACTGTTTTGCATAAAAAATGGATCTGTCTGTTGCAAGACATGCATCAGATCAGGCCTCCTTTGGGGATATTTTGTACCTGCTTTGGCTGTCCATGACTTCAAGTATTGTTTTATATTGTCCTGACAGTCTACTGTAAGGAAATACGGTTATATGACTCCCATAAATGAAGGAGTTTGCTTAGCTATCTTGTTTTCACCAGGTGTCATATGGAATATTTTAAAGACTCAACTGGTGCAAACCTGGATCAAAATCAAACTAAATGGACAAACAGTTGCACTAAATATTATTCAACCCCATCTTCAAATGAAGTGTATTTTCAAAATTCTAATTTGTGTTTTAAGTCAGCAAATTTTAACAGTTTAAATAGTTAAATAAATTTAATATTACAACGGGTTAAAAAGGCAGTTATCCCAAGCATACCTCAGAGTCCACCAAGACTAGGTTTCAGAAGTACTAGAAGTTAGATGAAGTGGTCAGTGGTTGACTTACTGAAAAATAAGGTTTGAATAGCCTTTGAAAATGGTTGCTGCAACACACAAACCAAGGAATATCAATGAACTGGCCTTTCATTGATCATTCTTGAGGAAAGCAGCCAGAATTTGCTGTCTATCCATGAATAATTGTTTGTTTACAGCAGGTCATAGTAATTAAAAAGTGCTTTAAAAAAATACTGATTTGTCCTGAGCTATGTATGCTGTTTTTACTTGATTTATTTACTGCAAAGGTCTACTAGGTTGTACAGTTTAATAATCCTAAATTGGAGTGGGGTTGAATAATCTTAGATGGAGTTTTAGGATACAGCACAACATTTTCAGGAAATATAAACAAATTAAATTACTTTAGAAATAAACAGATACATAATGGTTTACATACAGGATTAGGAAGAAGCTAAGTGGCAAAATAAGGGTTTGTCTTACTCCACATGGTGTACCTGTTATCTTAAAGCAGGAATAAGCATCCTCATCTTAAGTGAGGTGAGTGGACAGGAAGTGTAAATAGGAAGAGAGGCATTACTATTCCATGAGTTGCAAAAGTGGGATCAATAGTTGCTTGTTTGCTTGTAAAAATGCATGAAAGTCAAGCTTTGCAGTACCTCTCAAACTAATGCATGGGATTGTTAAGTAGAGTGAAGAAATAATGAATGACTTTAGAGAAGGTGTAAGTTGAATAAAAAGGGAGCAGGTCTGGGCATGCATTCTGCTGAGCAAAACAAACACTGCTCTCCCTGGCAGTAGCATCCATTCACAGAGAGGCCGCCGCGCAGCACAAGATGGAAAACAGGCTCTCATTATAACATCCTCATCACCAACCGAATCATTGCACTGAGCTGAGGAAATCACTGCTGCTTATGAAAGTCTGCTTCCTCTTCCAAATACTAGGATAGTGGCTCAGGGGACTAGGTGCTGGCTTCAGATTTAGGTTGTGTCAACAGCAGGACTGTGCACATAGAAAAGCCAACTTTGAAAATATTTGTAGAATATTGCATAATTTGTTAAGTTGAGTTCAAGTTGTCTTTTTGTAGCTTCAATTCAGAACAAATGTAATCTCAGCGAACTTTGCGAGACAAATGCTTCAGTCCAAATCCATGTAAATATAAATATAAACATATAGAGAGATTCAAGTTCAGTCATATACATTCCAATAAAATTCAGTAAAATTCAGTTTATATGCTAGTTGTTTAAAAAATATGTGAGAAAGCTCAGTCCAGTCATGGACTTCACAGTTTTTTCTTGATGTTATTAAAATTTTGTGTCAGAGCTCTGAAGCGATAAAAAGTGTTAGTGTTTTCTCTGATTGCATAATGCTGTTTTGTCCACCCCCTCTACACTGTGTTCCATAATAAGTCAGATTTAACATCCCTGCCTTCTTCTTTAAAGTAGGCTGTTGTTTTTTTTTCATTTGAATCTCTTCAGATGCCCAAAATTTTCATAATAGTAAAATTTTTTGCAGCTCAAATTGGGTAGACAATATCAGTCAACAAGCTTTAGTGTGATGAAGCCTTTTTTTTCTGATATGCTTCTTTTGTTTAATTCACGAATGCCTCCAAACATTCAGTTTGCTGAATATCCCACCCTTCCAAACAAAGAAACAAGCACTGCATCTTATTGGGCCGCCCCCTGAATTATGCGTCTCTGACAGTAAGGAAGGAGCGCAGTCAGTGAAAAGACAAAAGACTTTTTCTTTATTAATAATTCTCCCTGTCTCGGAAAAACCACAGGCCTACTATGCAGAGACAAGGGCTTAGATCCACTGTGTATAGAGTCTGTAATTAACTCTGAAGCTCACATCTAATTAATCTTGTTGCCAGTTTTGGTGGCACTCTGTCAATCTTTGATCTGTTTTTGTCAGACCTATTGTTAAATGTAGGGACAGTTTTAGGATTTTTTGAAATTCTGGAATTTTTTTCCCCCTTCATTAAATGATTATGTTGTAAATGGCACACAGTTAGGTTACACTGCTGTGCCCAAAGCCTAAGGGGTTAGAACTTGTCAATATAGACTTCCTTTAAAGCAGCTTGACTGTTTACACCAATCAGGTTGGTACAGCTGTTCAAACAGCATGCAGCACAGCAGGTCCTTTGTAGGGGCTCTGTGGCCTTTCTGAAGCATCTGAAAAGCTGGTTGTTATTTCATTTTCACCAACGTGGGGCATTGTGCCCAGATGGAAAAGTGCCCTTAACAAAGACTAATAACGACACCTGAAAGAGCAACCTCATTTTTGTTTGGAGGTCTGCCACAAACAATTGGTTGGTGCCAAAGAGCTGGTGTCCTTATGTGGAGCTGACCTATATAACTGGGGATCCTTCTGTCCTGGAAATAACAATCTAAAGACCTGTTGGAGGCTCAGCTAGGTTCTGCATCTCTCTGCTGGAGGAGATTGGAAGCTATGATTTGCATCCAAATCAGTTTTCTGCAGAAGATATTTTTGTTTTCTCTCTCTGCTCTGTCTTTGTGCTCTCATCGACCTGCTATGGAAACCCCAAGGATTACAAAGCAAGGTCATAAAAAGCCTCCTGAACTCATCAATTTCTGTTGTGCCATCACAACAGCAAAGGCAAATTAACAAGTGTTTGTACAGTTCTGACTGGTTCTGTCAAGAACAGAGGCACATCCACAGAGTTACGTGGCAAGAGGATTGATCATCTTTCAATAAATCACTAAAACTAAACTATAACAGAATTTTAATTTGGGTTTTATAAGTTTTATTATTCTGTTGTCACATACAGGGAAATGTGGAGTGAGTAATTGATTGAGAAGTGGCATGCTTTTTAATAGAAGTGGAATATTATCAAGGTAAAAATAAAATAAGCTTGAAAAAAATAAATGAACAAATAATGTAGTTTAGTTGATTGATTGGTTTCCCTCTGTTTTTAAGTCCATAATTGAAAAATAAGAACAGATAGCTTTTCAGACACATTAACACTGAATAGCACAGGAAATATTGATTAACAATGAATTAATTCATAAAGTGCCATTGAAGATATAGAAGGTTATAAATTAACCATATAAAGTGCAATAATTAAATGTGGTAACTCACTCCCTGCCTTTTTTTAAATGATAAAACAAATGAAATAAGTGTTTGATAAATTAATAAACAAACTTGAAAACTTGTAACTCAACTTGAATGAAAACTTACTGGTGAAACAGAGGCACTAATAATCTTGTGGTGGATACATCAAAACTGTAAGCTTTAAATTTTAATTTTATTATGCTGTAGCATAATAAGATTTGGAAGATTTGGTTACTTGAGAATTTAAAACTGATATAATATTTATTTTAATTAAAGGAATGAAAGAAATGTAAACAACCCTTTCTGTCCCGGGGGCCTGGATGCCCTTTATCCCTTTTACCCTCCTATATCTTCGTGACGCCACTGATCAAGACAGATTTCTGATTGTAGAGAATTAGGCTTTATTTACCCAGGGCCGCTTCAAGAAGGTGACCAGTTGGGGGCCACTGATAATCTTGGGATGGCACAACAAAGCCAAAAGCCAGAACAGAATTTCAGGAGTTTTGTTTTACTAATAGAATATGTAATGGATGAGAAGCCGGACCATAAAAAATAATAGATATTTAAAAGAGCCTGTGGGAGTCACAGTAATAATTTCAGCTTAAATAAACAAATAAATTTAGCAGCTCATTGAAACATGAATGGTCCTATCTGAAAGTCATTAATTATGCATGCAGACTGTCTGGCTTATTACACTACAACCCAATTCAGATGAAACTAGAACAACAATAACATGGTAAAAAAAAAAAAAAATGGAGAGGAAAAAAACCACTCACCCTGGCATATTTTGAAGAGTATGGATCCTCGAACAGAGCCCAGACCCGTTTCTGCCAGCGGCTCCACAGGCTGCCACTCCTCACATCAGGTGAATCCCCCTGCGCCAGCCTCCTCGTCATCTCATCATCATCCTCATGCTCCGGCTCTGGCTCCGGATCCTCGCTCCCCAGGTCTAACAGACCCCCTCCGCCGAAACTATCAAGGGCCTCCTCTGCCTCCCGGTGCTGTCGATAGGTCATCCAGCAGCATGGCTCCACGTCTGTCTCATCGATGCCCCAGAAGGCCAGCTCCTCCTCATACAGCGGCCCGCAGACGTCGGCCGGGCAGTGCAGTTTACCCGTCCTGTAGTAATTAAGGATGTGTGCAAAAACGCCCGGGTGGCGGTCGAAGAAGAACTCCTCGATCTTGGCGTCATAGTCGAAGTGGTTGGGCGCATCAGGCTCGGCCAGCCAGGACAAGCGGGTTCCAGGTAGGGTGCGCAGGGTACTGCGGTATGTCTGATGTCTGATCCCTCCTACGTTTATCACAATGCGATCCTTGTCGTCGCTCAGGCCCATCTCGTCCCTTAGGCATTTCTCCACTAAGTTCCCCTCATTGCAAAGGTCAGTCTAGATGTACCTTTATAACGGCGCACAGCAATTACGCACAAAGCAACCAGTCGCCAGTTGGGAGGAAATCAGGGTTGTTTGACATGCATTCCCTCTATTACCGTGTATTCCTTACCAGCACCTGACATGCACCTGGCTGATTTTAAACTGTTAACATTGCCAGGCTCTGCTGAAGGTATAGAATCGACATCCAGAATGAGTGCAGCCAATGGAATCACATTAGGAATGGACGTCAGATTGCTCCCAGATCAGAGATGTGCACGTATAAAAAAAAAAACAAAACACAAACAGCAACAGTTTCCAGATCGGGTCATTGAATCCAGCAGGTCGCCTGTTGTTCGTGACTTTCACAGCAAGGTGACTGCGGTGGTGCTGAGCGGACAGCGTCTGATGGAGACGCGGAGCTGCCTCCAGACTCACCTCCTTCACGCTCAGCTCAGCCCGCTCCCTCTCCGCGCTCTTTGGGCGACGCCACCGCTACACACCGCCGCTCTTTGTCTCAGCAGATAAGATCAGAGCGCAGATCTTCACCGCTGTCATTCATGCATGATCAGGATGAAAAATATCCCAGTCAGATCAAAGGGAGAACGGTCCTCTTCTCAGATCTGTACACCAGACCAAATAAGGAGAATCGAGGATGAAGAGGGCGATGAGCCTCCTCAAAAAAAACGCCCAAACTGCCTGTTATTCACACCGAGCCTCTCTGCTCCTGTTTCAAACCAGATTGAGCATGCCCAGTGGAGGAGCTTACACTTACAGCCTATGAAAGCTGTCAAGTCTCCTCTCAATTAAAGATATTGAAGTAGTCTTATAGCTGCTCACTTTTTCTAATTTGTCTCACTTATCCTTGCGGTCGGAGAGCAGCTCCCACAGCCCGTAGGGAAGCGCCGTACATCCTGCTGCGCAGCTGTCTGCAGAAGGTGTGACCCTGGAGCCACAAACGCGCAGATGCGCCTCTAACACCACAGATCACAGATCACTTACCTTCTGTGGGATTTAAAAAGAAACATATATTAGGCTTCAGACTGCAGATCTACATCAAATCACGAACCTCACTAAGAGCATAGACGGTCCATGCAAAGACTGAAAATAATTATGTTTAATATTTGAATATAAAAATATGCGTTGCATTTCTTCTGAATAATTACAAGCCTTCTGCTTGAGATTTATTTGACAGCAGAGGGCGCTATATTTGCATTTGCAAAGCATCTTCACTAGTATCAACAGAATCATTTCTTTCTTTCTTTCTTTCCTTCTTTCTTTCTCACTTTCTTTCTTTCTTTCTTTCTTTCTTTCTTTCTTTCTTTCTTTCTTTCTTTCTTTCTTTCTTTTCGACTTATTTTCATTGACCTGTAGGAATTAACCATTTTGAAAATGGGGGAGATATACTGTGAACACTGTCTTCCAGTTCTCTTGTGGTATACATATTAGTCCTTAACAGAGGATCTAGACGTTGGATAACAAAGAGTTTTGTTGTTGTTGTTCTTTTTAGAACACATTGCGTTATATTTGGATTTTATGTGATAGACCAGCGTAGAGAAAATACAAATTAAGGGAAAATTATGCATGGTTTTAAAAACATTTTCAGAAAAAAATCTGAAAGGTGTGTCATACGTATGTATTTAACACCTTTAATTTATAGGAAGGTGAATGGCTCTGGAAGGAAAAGATGGAGAAGGATTAAATAAAAAATACATTGTAGAGAGTGGCAGAGGTTCACCTTAATGTTGGACAATGAATGGATCAGATCCAAGCAATTCCGTGTGTTCGAATGAAACTTGACCACTGGGTCACAATGGATAATTTGTGACAGTCTGACCTGAGTTGAATCAAGTCAAGTCAGATTGGACTTGACTTGAAGAAGAATGAACAAATATTTCAGTCTTTACATGAGAAGGTTTTGTAGAAGAAAACACCAAAAGACTTGGAACGGTACTTGCACCAAAAGGTTATCCTTAAAAGTATCCACTTTTTAAAAAAATAAATAAATAAAGCTATACATCTCTCATTCTACCCATAACTGTGCTCTCCTTTGTGTTGATCCACGTAAAACCCTAATAAAATACAAATTTATGGTTGAGGCGAAATGTAAAAACATTCCAGATGTTTTTGCAAGCCACTCTACATGTGACACTTTTAACTGGATAAATCTGGATAAATCTAACTTGCATCTGGAATCCTAACCCTGCTGAAAGGAAATGGGGCTCCCTCCCTCCACACTCTGTTTTCCTCTCTGCCTTGTCCTGTCTGCTGCACTTGGTGGGCAGATCCCCGTCTCGGTTTTCACTCTTCGTTATGAAGGAGGAGTTTTCTGTTTTAGCTGGCTCGAATAAAATCTGAGTGATCCCTGAAAGTAGACTTTGATTTGAGCAGAAGGACAAGCTGAAAAGAAGCGGCAACAATGGCTGTGGCGGGCTGTACGAAATGCATAAAATATATGTTATTCTTCTTTAATTTTATTTTCTGGGTGAGTCAATCTTACTTTACTTTTTTTTTTTACATCTCTGATGTTTGAGTTGTTTAGGTTCTCTTGCTTTTTTTTAAACAGAATGTTTTCTTACGATTAAGTTTTAATTCCTTGATATTTGTATTTAAACAGATCAGATCTTTAAACTTTGAGAACGACATCCTGTGCTCTTTGTGAGCACAGGATGTAGTGAGAAAGCAAAATTTATTCATACCTTGATCAGACAGAAGATGGAAAAGCTCTAATTTCTTTTGTCAACAGTTACTTTCAGAAGTAGAGGAAGTTCATTGGAAAGAAGTTTGTTGATGACTCAAAGGCAGGACTACCAAAAGCTGGGAGGGAATCATTCAGGACTTCTCAGTGGGATGAGATTCTTATCATCTCTCTTTCTTATAAACTCTCCTTAAAATTCATCATTGTTGTTGCTTTAGGTCAAGATCAGGAAGAACACAATAGATACAGAGCTTCATTTCGAAAATTAAACAATAGATTTGCCTTTAGTACGATATAATAACACTGAAAAACACTTAAAACTGACCAATTGATCTGATTTTTGGAGAGAGTTTTGCTTCAAACCTCAAAAATGTCCAAGATCTCACCATTTCTGGTGATTTCAACTAATTTTTCTATGGGAACTTACTCTTAAAATATGTTCCAATACACATGGGTTACGAAAGAAAACATAGCTTTATTATTTATCTGCCAAATTATCCTACACCGATATTCACCTAGGTCCTATATTGAAGTTTCCATTTGGAGCATACCGCAGCAGTGCATTGTTTAGATGAGCAAGGAGTCACCACATCCTGGACAGGCCGCACTTGATTGGCTGTTTCCTCTGTTGGTTTTGCCTCTGTGCCCGTCTATGTGAAAGCTCTTGAGCCCCTGTCTTCCTCGTTTGGCTATTTTTCACATTGTGACTTGAGTTTCCTGTTTCTTTGGGAACAATGGTGACCAGTCAGGTGGGAAAAAAGAGAGAGATAAGAATGGGGGATAGATTTCTTGATATAGCTTGAATATTGGCACAGACATGCAAACAATCCCAATCCCCCAGTTGGCTCTTAGGATAAAATGTTGATAGATTTTTTTTTGGTTACAGAACGGCAAACAAGGCAAATTTAAAAAGATTAAAAAAATACTTATTTGCTTATTTGGCTGCAAACAATGCTGTGAGGGCACATTCTGTGCCACAGGTCACTGAGGTGTCAGGATGTCCTTTCTTCTTTCAGACCTCAGCTCCACAGTGGAGTTCAGCACAAAGGGAGAAAGAAGTTAGAAGACAATTTTGAACGTTTGCTTTAATTCAAGCAAATGTCATTGTTTGTATTTTTCTGTATGTTCATACGTGGCTCTGATCTTCCCTCAGGGTGTCGTTACAGTAGGCAGATAAAATGTGAGAATGAATAATTAAAGCCTGTTTCCCTTTGCGCCAGCTGGCCGGAGGTGTGATCTTAGGAGTGGCCCTGTGGTTACGCCATGACAGTCAAACCAGCAACCTCCTCATACTTCAGTTTGAAGGCCAGCAGGCGCCGAGCACCTTTTACATCAGTGAGTATCCACCACAGTAAAACTGCAACTAATTTCACTGCCATTCGTAGGGATTTTATGTTCTAGACCAACACAAACAGGCACGTATTGTTTTTAAATAAAAATCTTAAAAGTCCAGCAAGCCTTCACAGTTAGACCCATTTACTCCAAAACCCCTAAAGGAAATCTGTTCACAGCACTTAGATCAGATATGTAAAGTAAAGTAAATTGTGAATAAGACATACTCAAAGTGCTTGCAACAAGTCATGGGCATTTATTTTGTGCAGTGTTGCATACATTTTTCACCAAGACCTTGTATTGATGAAGGGAAAGCTCTGTGCAAAGCCTTCTCTAGAACATCACAAAGATCCCCAGTAGGGTTAGGGTGTGAACTCTGTGGTGGCCGATCCTTGTGTTCTTCTCACTGAACCACACATTGATAATTTTAGCACAATGAAGCTTGGAATTATCATCTTAAAATATCCTCAGTGTCAACAGGGAAGAAACAATCCCCGGATGGGATTAGACCTCGTAATGTTGCTGAACTTTGACCTGACTAACTGCAGTAACCCCATATGACATATGCATTGCCCCCAACAGGCTACTACAATAGACACCAGTAATGATCACTGCATCACTTAATCTGCCTCTTTTCTTATCCTGATGATGAGCCCATCACTCTGGAAGAGGGTAAATCTGGACTCATCTGGTCACATGACCTTCTTGCGTCGCTCCAGAGTCCAGTCTTTGTGCTCCCCAGCAGATTTCCTCCAGTTAGCCTCAATGTTTAGTGATGTTCTTATGGCAACAGAGAGTGCCCTTCACATTCTGGGTGTGAAAATGCTCTTACTTTCACTGTTGAACATACTGTAGCTCTGAGTTCTACTTTTGTTTCCACCAAATGTTGATCACAATCATTCAGGAGTTTTTCTTCATCGCAGAAGAAGGTTCCCCATTGTCCTTCCAGTTTTTAGCAATATATTGTACAGTTCTCAACCAAATTTTAGTCGCACCTACAATCTCCTTAGATGTATTCTCTGCTTGGTGCCAATGATTTGACTCGTTTTAAACTGAGCTAACATCTTTTCCATGACTACAGGATGCATCTTTCCACACTGTTAAAGAAATGAAAAGTAACTCATTGTATTAGCTGGGGTTAATTAACTTGTTACCAGCTGGAAGACAGTTTTCCATGCAGCAACTATTTGCACATTTAAATTCAGGTGGAGACTTTTTTTGTTGCTGTTTTGGCCAGTCAGTGCCAAAATTATTTCCTGCATAATTGGTGAAGTTATCTGCTTGGAACACTTTTCATAAATTATAGGTTGTGCTCTTTTCATTTTCACACCAACGCTGTTCTTATTTTTTGTGTCTGGAAACCTTTCCTTAAGGCTGAATTTGTCTTAGCTGTAAGCTAAGGGATGAGATGATCAGCAGGGGGCAGAAATACGTGGGGGAGGGGCCAAGGCCTTTTTCTGGCATCTTATGAAAATGAGTTTAAGTGCTTAGATGGCACCAGTAAATATTCCAATATATTATGTTTAATATGATTGTTAATTATTCCTAAAACATAAAACAAATGGTTGAAGTAAAATATTCATTAATTAAAATGTAACATCACATCAACAATTTTTATGTGTAGTTTGATGAGCTTCTCAGATTGGCATCCCATTGGAATAGAGGGAAGGAGAAATGAATGTAAGCCTTGGAATCATTACTACAAATCACTTATGCAGTGGTTACATAAAGAAGTTTATTACTATTCATTTTGAAATGTTTTACTGGAGGCTAAAACACCCCTCATCATTTAGTTGATCTAAAAAAGTTTACATCTAATAATTTTGTCTTTATTTTAAATTGTTAACACAGAGAAACTTACTACAGCCACCTAAAATATATAATTAGAAACATGTGGGCTGACTCGACCTCTCACAATAGGAAACAGGACCTGCGTATTTCCGCGTCTCGCTTTAAGAGTGGTTACAACCAGCTTTCACTCAATCCCATGACCTCACCGTAGGTGATCATTTCTGAATTAAAAACTTTTTATATACATGTTTAGGTTCTGAGTCTCCTTCAGTCTCTTTGGGTGATCATTTGATAGCAGCCAGATGCTTCAGACAGATGTTGCAACAGATGTGGAGTCTAGAAACACTGCCTTTGAGAGTGGTGCAGAGATATAAACATGAACTGTGCCTTCTGTTGCTCACTTTTTCTTCGTATCTTATATTTCATCTTGTGGCAAATGCTCTTCAGTTTTCTTCAGATCGTACAGTGTGTATCTTGTACATCGTTCACTGCTCTCAGCTCCCTAAACAGTAAAACATGACATGATGTAAGCATTTCAAAGCCCCATGATCTTGGTTTTGCTGCGGCGGTGAACTCCAGTAAAACCATTAATTTACATCTGGGCTCCTGCTGTTCTGCCATACTTACCCCCTCCGTAAGTATATGGGACAAAGTCAAACTCAAGCTTTTTATAGTGGAGAGGAGGCACTCTCATGATTTTAAAGCAGTGGCGGCAAGGAAGGCCCACCCAGGCAAGATCAAGGGAATATTTCATTTCTTTAGCCCTCCCTTCAACATACGCCCTAGCATAATTCAAATAATCTCATACATGTGCACATTATCCCTCAAATTAGAGTTTGAAGTGGGTGTTTTTTTAGCTTACTGGCACACCAAAGTGGTATTTATGTAAGACTGGAAATACACACGCTCCCACCTCTGCTGCAGCACTTGAGAACCTTACTGGTGGCAGTTGTCTGGTTTGTGCCACAGCCTCTGACTCCTTCATAGTTGAACTTTTGAGCTTAGCTTGCTGTGAGGAAAATGAGAAAAATCCTCATAATGCTCATGTTTGTATTATACACATAAACTCAGAGCCAGGGAACGAGAAGCTCTGCATAGTCACTAAGAACAAGAGAGTAAACAGCTGTATTCATCATTAAACTGCTCTTCTGAATATCAGAGATCCACTTGTAAGCAATAAAACACAAATTAATGCAACAGACGTCTTGTGAAACTTTGGTTTATTCAGTCAATCAATCAAATATTGTATTTATTGAGCACTTTTTGAAAACATCTAGGTTAACGTTGATTAAAATAAGATAAAACAGCTAAAAAAAAAACACCAACAATGAACAAACTAAGAAAAGTGAAACTGTAGAGCTAAACGAGATGCACTGATGTTCATTGTGTTGTTGTGTGGACACATTAAATTTAATTCAAAATCAGTTCGAAAATACTTTATAATTCCAAAATGAACATAATTCTTGGTGCAATTCATACTATAAAATGTTTCCTCAAAGAGTTCTTGTAGGTTCTGATGGGTGTGGCCAGGAAGGATCTCCTGTAGCAGTCTGTCTTACAGCATATATGGAGAAGTGTCTGACTGAAAACACTTTTTTACTGCATGACAGCCTTACAAAGAGGATGCTCAGGATTGTCTATAATTGTGATTCCCCTACATCCTGCAGAAGAGGCTCAATTAGTCAACAAAGTCCACCAGTGTGTAACTTCTCTAACAGGAGAGTTTAGAGCCTACAGTTTAGTGAAAATAGTGTTGGCTGCGTAATGCTTTGGGGATGCTGTTTCTCACCATGGACTGGAAAGCAGGTCAGAGTTCATGGGAAGATGAACAGAGAAATGGAAGTCCTGTATGAAACTTTTCAGATTTTCATTTATTAAAAACATTTTGAAAACCAGCTGCTTTTTGCTTCCACTCCACAGTTGTGTTCTACTCTTTGCTAATCAGTCATGTGAATATTGCATGCATGCACAATATTTTGGTTAAGTTTCTAGTTGTAATGTGACAAAATGTTGAAAAAAAAAAAAAAAAGTTTGAGGGTTATGATGTTTTCTGGTTCTTGGCCAAAAACCAAAATAAGCATAGAAGTAGAGCATCCCCTTTAAACTGCTGGCATATCTTTGAGGATAGTAAATCATTTTTAGGTTACTGCACTGCCCTGGATTACATAATGAGGGAGTCAAAGATACACTGCATATTTTCTCCGTCTGCTTTTGGCTTTTTTAAAATAATTGTTTTTAAATTATAGGCAAGATTTATAGCCGTATCTTTTTATCTTGAGTTTATTTCAGCTTATTGGTATCCTTCTCAGATGGTGTGAAAATCACTTCTTCCTTTTTTGTTCTATTCAAGTACTAAACGAGGCGGACAAGTGAAGCTTCTGGAGATTATACTGAGAGACAAGAAATAAATGGACTTCTCCGGGGGTCTAAAAGTGCATGTCTCCTTTAAAGACTCAATAGATGCCGAACCTCAAAGGGTGTTGTCATAGTAATGGAGGGCAGTGGAAATAATGGCTCCTTTGCTGCATTGCAGATTTACTGGCCCTGGTAACCTTCCCTTGGTACCAAAAAAAAGTCCTGAAAGCAAAGAGAAGCGGGTGGGGGGAGGGTGGGTTATGCGTGATAAATGAGATACAGTGCTAGGTGGACTGTGTCACCGTTGGTTCATTACTGTGAGCACTGCCAGGCTTTGTTAGCGGGTCAGTGAGTTGGTTTCTCTGCAAATCAGAATAGAGGACTCTGAAAAGGCTGAACTACTCTTTTAAAAAATATATTTCATGTTTTACACCCATCAGTTTTTTTATTGTGTCCAAACAAGCTCGAGTTTGACTTTGTTCATGAAACGGTAAAAAAGTGAAAGTGAGTCATCTCAATACACAGAATCCCAGCAACAGATTATGTCTTTTCTTAGGTATTTTATTTAATCACTTGAACAATTTATGTTAATCATTTCCTGTTTAAATCGATGTAATCAGTATCTAATCTGTGCAGCACAAATGCTTCCTGTGAATCTGCTTATGGAAACAAAAATGACTCCCGGCATTAAAGTGGTACCGAGCAAAAACGTTTTCCCACCCAAACCTGATACATGGCTATTTCTTGGTTTAGACAATTTAGTCTGATCCTCAAGCGGCAAAGCAGCCCCAAAATGTCATGAGAGGATTTCTAACAACATGATGTTATTTTTCTGAAATGTTGTGTTAGTTCAAATCCAGATGGCACAGGACAGGAGTCTTCCAAAAATCTCCACGTTTGTCTCATCAGTCAGAAAAACAAACTCGGGAAGGGGATTTTTCTTTTTTTTTTTTCTTGGCAGTCATGTTGGCCTTGCAGCTTAAAAATGTGTTCTTTTTCTATAGTCTTTCCTTTGCTAAATTGTAAAAATATTGACCTTTTTTATGGAGTTTTGTGACTTTGTGAATGAGCGGTTGATTAGCTCTTGTGGGTTGGTTTGAATAGATTTTCCTTAATAAATGAAATCATTAATTACATTTTTTTCTATTTATTTATGCAGAGAAATCTCTTTGAGACGCAGGGACTTATTTCAAGAGAGACCTATTTTAAAAATAAATATAAAACTAAAATTGAAAACTGTCTGATATGAAATATGTTTTTATGAGCTGAGACATCTCAGTGTGACAACAAAATAAAAACAGAATGAGTCTGAAATTTATATATTTTTAGATCATTGTAAATTCATATTAGCTGAAGCTAACGGTTTGTAAGAGATGGCCAAAGACTGAATCTGTCTTCTACCATATTTTTAAAAAAGCTCCAATCTCAAAAACATCAAAGAAGTTTATGTGAATGACGTTGTAAAATCTGTAAAACTGCCTTCATGTTTGACGTTTATTTACACAAAAAGCTGATGAGTGTTTAGAGAGGAAATGAAGGATGAAGGCATTGCGGCACCAATGATGTTTTTGTCTGGAACACATACCGCGAAACTAATGGACTGATATGAAAAAAAAAGCAGTGTAAAGTTCACTACACAAAACATTACAGTCATTTAAATGAAAACTATTTCATTGATTTTCCTTCATATGTTCTGTTCTCCTTTTTCACAGGAAACTTATTGTCGCACATTTCCGCACGACCCGTTACTGTGTAAATAATCATTGTCTTCTGAGTAAATGACCCCCAAATTCACCATGAAGACGGTTTAGAAGACCAGAACATTTCAATAGCTTTGAGACTGAACTTGTTTATTTATTTATTTTAGTTAGAAGCTTTGGTCTTGACCTTTGTAGGACTAGCTGTTAGCTTCAGCCTCTATGACCAAATGGTGAGGATTTATACTTTAGAAAAACACCAAGAGAGTAAAGACAGCAAAGAACATTTTCTTAAAATAGTGGACTTTAGAGCATGCATTACTAATATGTGATTCTTTTAGTTATATGTGCTGTAGTGTGTACTAAAAGTACAAATGATCTCAGATTGTACAGTTATTGGAGTAAGCATGCTTTAGTGCAAATCATGATCTATGCCTCCTTTGTTTCTTTAATTATTTTGTTCATTCTTGCTTTTATTCTGCATTGAACCCAGTTTCATTTTTCAGGTTTGATGGCAACACAATGACCTGTACTCTCTTTTTTTAAACATGTCTAATTGCTTGAACGTGTGTTTGCGCATCCATGTGTGCCTACATGGTCGCTATGTTTCCCAAGAAATGCTGTGGGTCAGGGGTCAGTGACTCACAGCTCACAGACAGGGTTTTTGTGTGGAAGTCCAGGGTGTCATGGAGGGATTTCCTTGTCAGAGTGGCTGCTTTTAGTGCTGCTTTAGGCACTTCCATCCCTCTCTCTCAGGAAGTGGGATCTATTTGTCTTTCGAATGCAAATAATAGTATGTCACTCTACAGAGAAAACAGACAAAACATCCAGGAAGTCCCAAACCAAACAGCATTTGGCTAACTTTCATGTGCATCGGGGTTTTTCTCCCTCTTAGCTTTGACACTTCTGCCCCCTAGTGGTGGCTAAGACGCTGTGACATCGTGATAATTGACTTTCTGTTTACAGGCGTCTACATACTGATCGCTGTCGGAGCTGTCATGATGCTTGTGGGATTCTTGGGATGTTACGGTGCCATTCAGGAATCTCAGTGTCTGCTAGGAACGGTTAGCATTCCAGCTCCACCAATCAGACAACTTGTTTATGTAAACAGCAACTACATTAAATAAAATAAATGAGATAAGTCTGACTAAATATATGTTCTAACTTCTTCTTTGCAGTTTTTCTTCTTTTTGGTGATCCTCTTTGCCTGTGAAGTGGCTGCAGCAATCTGGGGCTTCATGAACAGGGACACTGTATGTACAATAAAATGCAAATGTCTTAAAATCATCTTCAATTGTCATCCAGCTTCATGTTTTCTGATTGTCCACAGATGTCCAAAGAGCTGATTAATTTCTATGACGCTGCGTACATCAAGGCTGTGGATGTCGCTGGGTCCCCAAGTAAAGACGCAGCCATCGGTGTGCTGGGTGCCTTCCACACTACGGTATGTTTTATATTGAGTCCAATTTTTTTATGTTTGTGTAAAAGCAAAACAATATGCCTTGTAATTACAAGTGCTTTTGCTCTGGCTTTCATCTTCAGCTAAACTGCTGTGGGAAAGGCGATGACACTCCTCTATTCATGCAAGTCCGCTCCACCTTGTGTCCCTCAGGAATACTTTCTGCGCCAAAACCCAAGGTACACACAAAGTTTACTACCAAACCCTTCCTACAGGCCGTGTTTTATCATTTTAACAACTTTTCCTTGTAAGTTGCATCTATTTTTTCAGAAACCAATTTCACATGATCAGACTGTTTTTTACTGGTAAGCATTTAATTGCACCACAGCAGGGGTGTCAAACTCAAGGGCCTCAAGGGCCACTGACCTGCAGTTTTTAGATGTGCCACAGGTACAAAACACCAGAATCAAATGACTCAATTGCCTCCTTCTTGTGTAGATAAGTTCTCCAGGGGTGTCAAACTTCCAGGACTGGAGTTTGATGCCCCTGCACAACACTAAACTCAAATTCTATTAATCCATCAAACATTGGTTTAATTGCAAAATGTCCCTTGGACCCAAAAGGTAATTTCTGCAGAGACAAGACAATGCCAAACAATTTGTTATTCGTTTAACTTGAACACTATTTAAAGAAAGTACTTGCTGCTACAGATAAGAATCATGGCTAAACAGGAAGAAGGACATTTTTAATTTACTCATTGATGCTTAATACTGACAAATTACACATAAAAAAGTAAACCGGGAGAAAACAATGCATTTTCTTGCCTGATAAACTTTAATTTAAGTCAAATTTGTGTTGTTGTTTCATATTTATGGGGCAAAAATGGTTTTATATGGAGAAAAGATTTTTTTTGTTGTTTGTTTTTTCGGTGTGTGAGCAGAAATCTGTTCCATTTTATGATGCTCAACCAGATTTTCAGCAGAGGGGAATTGTGGAGAATTGATAATTCCTCATAAAAGGGTGGATCATTAAGTGCAGCATTGATATTTGTACAAATTTGTAGAACTCATTAAATCAATATACAGTATCTTTGTTATCCTTTAAATAACAAGTAAGAGGATAAGCAAGAAGAAATCTAACTGAAAGAGGAAACTTTGATAGGAAATTAAATTGGATGTTGATTGATTAAAGATGAACCTTTCCTTCAACTGACAGCACAAATAAGTCGGGAGAAAGTGATGTAATCAGGCACTGAGGAGTCAAGATGTCCTTTCTTAATCAGCATCTATAATGTTATCTTATCTTTAACGCTCACTCCATCATTTTACACATTGTCACATCAATTTAGCACATATTACCAATAAATGGATGTACTAAAACTGAAAATTTGGGCCAATATTAATATCCAATATTCATCTTGGTGTTATGGCTGATAACCAATATTTACTGATATAATATATATTTCACTACCCTTTATACACTAATTACTGCTGACTTTACTACAGCTTCAGTAAAATTCCTCACAATCCTGCGCTGCATCACTGTCACATGACCAAACAAATACCACATGAGCAACCTCCCCTGCTCCTCCAGAAAAAAAGATTAAAGTAAATATTGGTTGTTAATATTGGCCCAATTTTATCTATCAGACTGATACTGATACATTAAAAATGACTAATATAAGCCAATAGCAATGTTACGGCCAATATTTAGCATCCCTAATGAAAACAATTATTTTTGTTTCCAATGGACAGCCACGGTGCTTTTACACCTGCTACATCCTCATTCATGTATGGTAATGATGATGATGATGCCTTTTTACAGAGATGTGCTCCAAAGACTCATTTTGAGTTAAAAAGACGACAACAAGTTTATTTGTGTTTCATACTTTAAAGTTTCAAGATCAATTTGCCGTTTGAACCGACTTGCTTAATATAGCATTAATGCTAAATGTTTATCTGGTAAGAATAAAGAACAATAACGTTTATCATTTGAAACTTGCATGCAGCTTGAGCTTCAACTTGCAGCCCTGAAAAAGTTCCTGATGTGTTTAATCAGATTGTGCTGATTTAGTGATGCATATTATAGATTTATTAAGTTTACAGGAGTGAAGCAGACACTTTGACATTAGCCAAACCTCTTTAATAAATGACAGCAGCAGGCACACCTGCCCACTGTCAGTGTTTACATTGTGATTTGATGGTATTTTATGTGAACAGGCCTATATGCCCAGCAGATATCCAGCACCTTGTTTTGACAGCCGACTTGGTTCAGTTACATGTGAACCATGACAGACTTTGTGCACTGAGAGCGGAACAAACCTTTTAATTGACTGCAGCATCCTGATCCAGCCTTTCTTTGTCTCTTGTCAGAGCTGCCACAGCGAACTCGTCGCTCTGTTCTCCGAGAAGCTCCACCTCATCGGCCTGGCCGCGCTGGTGGTTGCCGTCATCATGGTGAGCGACGGATTGAAAATGCACAGATCTCGATTTCGTTATTAATAAATATTGCCTGTTGTCAGCACTGATAGCATTACAGACCCTAAGAGACAGACATATTGAATTAAATCATATCATTTTCTGCATTTAGATCTTTGAGATGATCTTCACCATGGTGCTCTGCTGTGGGATTCGCAACAGCCCAGGGAGTTTACTAAGCGTTTAAATGCCAGGAGCAAACCACAGCAGCTGATACCAGAGGAATCTGTTTCTGTGCTACTGAAAGTATTTCATGTATATTATCCTATTTACTATAGATTAGATCTTGTTTATATATTACTCATCTGTCATTACTTTCATTTTGACAGTAACTGACCTGTCATTGTTTTCTTTTATCCCTTCAGTTTGTTGGAAAATGTTTCTCTAGAAGGGTTACTGAGTGTGTAATATGTATATAAACTTATTGTTTATTAGAAAGGAGACAGCGTGTGTGTGGGAGTGTGTGTGGGGGGGGTGCGTGTGCTTGTGTGTGTGTGCTAACTGGGTAGTTTGTGTTGTATCTAGCTGCAGGGTGACTGTTATTTATTCTGCAGTGTTTCTGGGATCAGCAAGGCTTTTACTGGAGCGTGTGTGTCTTCTAACCTAAAGAAAAAATCATACTCTCACATTTGTTAACTTGTGAATCTTCCCATATTAAATAGAGGCAAAACTTTTCTATTTTCTGCTTATTCTGAGAATCCTAATAAATTAAACCAACTGTCATATATAAGTGTTTAACAGTGATTTTTCTATTTTTTTTATTTTCTGAAGGAGCTTAACTTTATTTGGGAATTTGTGTCTGTCTTATTATCCAGCCAACATATATTAATATGAGCTGTATAAAAAGATTACATATATAGGTTTGATGCAGAACAATGCTCCATTTGAGCTGGTTTTCTCAATACCCAGCTAAGATTCTACACAGCTGGCTGTGTAACTGATTTTGGCAATATGGGTCATATTTAATCAGGCCAAAAGGTCCCATTCACATATCCGTTCAAAATATCTGAATATTGTGAATACTAAATAGTCAAACTTTTTCTTCTTCAGAACATAATTTTAAAGATGTTTGAGCTGCAACATGGCAATATGTCCTGTGTTATTTAATTATCCAAATTACTTCTGAATTATACTTCTGTGTAATAAAGCATTTGCTAAGACTCGAGCCCCAGTGTTTCAGGATCTTAGCAGAAACTTTCTGTTACTTTTAACCCTCAGTAATGCTGTGTTTGCTGCGTTTAGCCACGAGGGGGTGCAATCAAATTAACGCATGTTCGCTCTGCAGCCTCTCTCCCTTTGGCAACAACTTATTTGCATAAAAAACTAAACTGACTCGTACTTCTGGCACAGAGACAGCGGCCACACCCAAAACACATATTTGTTCTGCCAACAGGTTCACTTTCTCACCAAAGGAAGCAGCTTTGATCTCAGCTGTGACAAAGACAGGCCCCAAGCTCTGTTACTCTCAGAAAGAATCTCTTGAATACGGTTCCTTTCCTAAAGATCTTTTACTGAACACACTTTGTTTCTAGTTTAATGATCTTCTCACATCTGCCACCTTTCTCCAACTTGAACTTTGCCTCTTGGCTCCAGATTAAAGATGTCTAAAGCTAAGGTAGACGGTGATATTTAGACAACAGGGTGTTATGATCGTCAGCATGAGGGCAAGTGTTTGCAAAAGCCGCCTTTCCTGTTTCTGGAGGACAATGATGCCATGTGATTTTAAAACAAGCCTCATCCAGTCAGCACTTATGAATCATGAAACGAACTTTCAAGTGTCTGAATAAGAGCAGCGACCGGCAGGTTCCAGGTTTTTTTTAGTGTGCAAAGTTGTGAAATCCTCTGTTTTGGGTGGATTGATTCCACCCAGATGATGATTTGGGCGTTATCAAAAGCAATAATTACTCACCTGGGCCTATATGTGACACTTCCAAGTGATGAAGGGTACAGGATTGAATCAGAAATGTGATTTTTATATTCTTAGAAAAAATGTTAAACATTAATTTATTAGATCAACACAGACTGCTTTTTTTTTAACTGGACCTCTATTTCAGAAGTTCAACGTTCAAGTAGCTCATATTTTTAGCTTAGCAGTGGTACAGAGGATTTTTTTTACTTTCTCGCCCTTTGTGAATGTAAACAAACTCTTTTTTTTATTATTGTTATTTGAAAGTCTAGATTTTCGCTGACAAATGAAAATCTTCTTTAAATATTACACCACAAAGTATTAGTTCTTACTTCTTATGTTTATCTTAAGGAGCAGAAACCTCCAGCAACTTCTACTCAAAAGCAAATCCCTGTTTATTCAACCTGACTAAATAAACCCACAACCTATTTTTAGTGCTCAGAATCAATTTATAAAATCTTCTGGGCCAAGAAAATAGAAAATGACACTTATGAAATATAATGAAATCTTTTCAAAAATCAGTCTACTTTACTAAATATTATATGTTTAGTTCATTACAGAGCAGGTGAAAAAAAAAAAGAATCACAATAAATAATTCTGGGATTTTTTAAAATTCAAAAATAATTTTGCATCCGTTGAGTACTTTTTGGTCTGAAACAACACAAATAGAGCAAAAGTCTGAAGTGATAGGAAAGTGAAATATGGTTTACAAATGTTTTGTGAAAAAAAAATCTTTGTATTTGTAAACACACCCATTTACTCTGACATCCCCAAGTAATTGTATGAAGTAGTTACATAATGACTAACCAGAGTCTACCTGTATGTCATTTAACCTCACTATAAACACAAATATCTTGTAAAAACCTCTGAAATCAAAAAGGGCAACAATCCAACACTTGGCTGACCTTATTGCTTACAGCTTGCTCTGTACGCTGAATACAGAGCAGTGCTAGAAGAAAGCCTGTTAGTGGCTGTAAAAGTTTTAAAACCGGAGTGGAGAGCAAAATGACTCGAAACATTCAGCCATGTCTACGCTGAAATGGTTTAGACATAAACCATTATAAATGGTCTAGTGAAAGTCCAGAGCTGCAGTCCGGTCCAACCTAGTCTGTGTGAGCTTGAGCTATTTTGCAAAGAATGTATAAAGATTTCTAACTGACTCAGGGGAACATGCCTCACTTTTCAGCTGTTGCTTTGTAAAATATGTTTAAAAAAACACATCTTTTATTTTCATTTTATGATTATCTACCTTGTTTTGGTAAGTCACATAAAATCCCAGCAGAAAAAGCCTTGAAGTCTGTGTTTGAAACACAGACTTCGTTTGTCAGACATTGTACATGGTCTATTCATTTAATGACAGTCTCATGTATTACAAAGCGAAGGTTTGTCACGTTTGTTTTAAAATATGATTAAAAAAAAAGCATGAGGGAGGAAAAAAAAACGTTAGAGCAAATAAAAAAAAGGCTTGTTTGTTATTCTATCAGATTAAGTTCCAATTAGTCAAAAAGCAGTTGATAGGTTCACAATAGACAGCTTACTCTTACTTCTGTGTTCTGCGATTATTGTATTAGGTTTGTAATCTTGCCATCTGCTGACGAACTATTCATGTCGGTTCTTGAATTACAGAATGTCTGATCAGTCCAGGTGCTCTGAGTAAAGACTCCTGGCTGCAGCGCTGCAGTCTGATCTTGGACCCTGTAGTAAAATTACAAGTAGCTGCATGAAAACTGATTGTGATTGTGTGCAAAGCTAAGTGTGGAACTGTCTAAATGGTCTCTACAGTCCACAACTGAATGTGACACATTTTGTCATCTGTAAGCCTTTATAACAGATACCGTCAGATAAATGATGCCTTCTGGGTAATTGGTTCTCTCAGTATCTGTATGTCTTGTAGCTCTCTGATAGCTTCAGCTTTGTTTCATGTGAAAGGAAAGCTGCTGATACTTCACACAGCAAACAGAAGAGGATTTTCTCATTGCGTTACTCTCCTGATTCTGACAAATGCAGCTGGTTTGAGTCACATTTCTAACTCTAATCCCAAATCGTCACGGTTTGATATTCAGTAGAACTTCTGCTCTGAGTATTTGCCGCCCTGACTGAGTCACCACCATAGCGGAAATAAGTAATCATGAAAAATCTGCTTCCCTACCAAAAAACAAAACAACTGATAAGTTCTGTTCTGAATATGATGATATCTCTATCATATTCCTGTTTAATAGAGATTGATGTTATGAGATCAAGCGAAGCAGGAGCGTTATCTGTCTTCGTGTTTCTCTGCTCATCATCATCATCATCATCGCTCAGACGGCAGTGGCTCGCTCCTCTTCTTTTTCCAACACACCCCATGGTGTCATACCTGTCTGTGACTCATCTTTTGTGCTTCTGGTTAGGATAGTTAATTAAAATGAGGGCGTTTACTCATTTACTGTTACTTTTAATACTCTGACACCCACAAAATCAGATCAGTCCAGGTGAAAGTCAGAGGAGAACGTCTCACTCACAGGTCATGGTAAGTCTAAACTTTCACAGAAGAGTTTGAAGCTAACAATTTTTTCCCTCCTTGCAGTTTTGGATCCGAGGCCTAAGACTGACTTTTATGCATTTGCTTCTTATTGTTGAGCCTTAACCTGCTGTTTGCAAATTGTTTGTGCATATATAGTTATGTTCATCGAATTAGAATATTATTGATAACTTAATTTATTTCAGTATTTATTGGGTGAACTACATTATGTGGATTTATTGTGCACTGATTGATGTTTTCAGGAGTCATGAGGACATGTGAGCATGTTGATAATTTTCCACTTGCTACTAAAGGAAAGTGAGAATATTACATCAGACTAATAAATGCATTTCACATAAATATTGGGAAATTGATATGATTGAGAAGGACCGTGAGAAAATTTGCTCACTCAGGTCAGACTTAGATCAGTTCAGTTGATGGGCGCTTTGAAAAAACAACTGAAAGCAGAACAACATCTTGGTTGGTTGGAGTTCCTGCTTTAAATTTATTTATTTATTTGTATATTCTGTATAATCTGTGCATACAGCTCCCATATTTATATTTATACACAATATCTATATCTCTTTGCTATAACCCCTTATAGTCCATACATACATAGTCTTGTACATCTGTGAATAAATATTTATATCTCGTAGAGCACTTCTGGATAGATGCAAACTACATCTCGTTGCTTGTACTTGTGACAGTGCAATGACAATAAAGTTGAATTCTATTCTATTCTATTCTATTCCAAGTGTATATATACTAAAGAAATACCTCAAGTTACAATGGAAACAAATCAATTAGAATCAATAAGATGCATTAATCAGAAAAAAGTATTTGCTTTTACTCAATTGTATATTTTTAATGCCTGTAATTCAAAAATTGCCATTCAGACAACACAGACATACAAAATCCAACAACATGCGAGTGGTACATGTTGTTCTATTCACATTGTTGCATTAGAGGCAATACCTCCTGTTGCTATGTTCAAATTAAACAAAACAAATAAATCGAAGGTGCGGCTTGGGCTTAATAACAGAGTGCCACAGTGCCACACCTTGTAACAGCCTTTCAGCAAAAACTGAGGATTGACAGTTTGCAAAAAAGAAAAGTGGGGGAGGAAAAGAAAAGGAAATGAAAGGAAAACAATTGTTTTACTAAACTTTGTTTTCAGGTAAAATTTTATTACTGCAGCACAATACAAACTAGTAATATGTTAATGGAACATTGAAAATCTATAAATCGGGGGGGAAAGCAAATAAAAAACCTAGAGCAGATCAGCTTACCATTCCCCGTAGAATAAAACTCGCACGTCGCTGTTAACATGGCGTCTGTTCTTCACAGTTTTATTTGATTTCCTCCTGATTTAGTATTTTTAAAAACCCTTTCATGTAGAACTTCAAAAAAGCTCTCATGTGCAGAGTTATTGTGAAACAAGGCTGTGACAATATTCACACACATACAAATATTGCAACACAGAAGGAAGTCATTTTGCTGCATTCACAATGTGCACCCATACAATTAGCACCAGTTTGGATTTAACTCTTGAATGGATAGTTCTCCTCGTGCTGTGAGGAAACCTTAACCTAAGTGGAAATGAACAAGACCTGTTTATCTTGTAAAGTGGTTGAGAGGACCATTGTGGTGAGCTGGTGCAATGTAAATAAACTACATACAATTGAACTTGAATGGATCAAATACGACAGACCGAAACTTTCACTGAGAACACATATTGTTCAAGTTTGCTGCTTTTAGGATGAGGGAAGGACTAATTTTAAATTGTTAAAATGAAATCACTGCGGAGATAAAAAAAAAAAAAAAAAAAGAATTTTAGAAAACAAATTTGAATCAAAATCTATAAAATTATTTAGCCGTCCTCAAGGCCATTTGCAGGACAAACAGGGGAAAATCTCCAGACAAAGAAACATCACAAGATCAAATCATACAGACAGATTTGAATTTAATACTGATCCAAGTTATTATATTCTGTCAAATTCAGTTTATAATACCAATTGGTGAATCAGTTTCTCTCTTTACTGTGTATATTTGCAATAGAAAATATAATAAAGTTTTGTTAACTTTGAATTAAATCTTCAATTATATTTTACAATTACTCAATCTATAATACAAAATCTATAATAGCTGGAGTAGATGCAAACTCTCCTTTTTTACTTACCTTTGAGAGCAAGAAATGCTTTTCTGACAAAATGTCTTACCTATCATTATGTAGAGTAGCTTGTTTTATTACTCATTTTTAATCAAAAGCATTGGCTTCTTTGACACGCCTTTGTCTTTGTTTACCTTTGCAAGGTTTTTAGCGAAAGCTCGTTTAGCTCACATCGCACAAGTTTAATGTAAACTTGTCTTTAATTGTTCTTAATATTATTAAGTAGCTTGCTTTCTGTCCTGTTACAAGTCAGTTTCTAACAGGAGGATGTGAACTACGACGTGAATCTACACTTTGAAGTTTTTAGCCAAATGTCTGCTTTGAGGCAAAATCTCACAGAAAACATCAAACAGTTTTAAAGAAAAATCTGTTGTTGTTCTTAGCCTTATTTTTAGCATAAATTGGCAGGTCTAAAAATAAATAACCAAAGTACATTAAAGTGCTGTAAGGTAGATAATTTGATGTTCACCTAAGCAAAATGTTTAAGATGGGAAGGTTTCCTTAAAGCTAGAAATAAATATCATACATGATATTATTCCTTATATGCTGCTTAACAATAACAATCCATAAAACCTTGTCAGTATAATTCCTGCTTTGATTCTGGTTTATTAAAATAAAAGTCACTCATTTAGTAATTAGAAAATTAAGGTTTTGTTTTTTTTTAGACTCTTGCTTATGAGATTCAAACATGGCTCACTGTAAAGGACAAAAACTTACACAAGTAATAACTTATTATTAGTAAACAAACTTCTCTTAATTAATTTAAACTTTTTAGCAAACAATTTTTATTACATGAATTAATAGAATAGTAAAGCTGCTGAAATTCTGCTATTGCTTATTATGATACTTATATTTGCCTTTTGTTAGTTTCCTTCGATCACAATAACTGGAACATGTTAATATGTTCCAGTTCATAACATATTTTTTGTAATGTTTATTGCTTGTTACATAATTGGTTACTGTTTTCTTTTTTTATGGTGTGACGCACTTTGAACTGCTGACATGTGCAAATAAACTTCATTTAACACGACCATCTTTTACAACTTTCTGAAACTTTATGCAGGTTTTCCTCTCAGAAAGTTATAAAATGTTGAGTAACAATTATAATAGAGACTAAAAAATAATATTCCTGGCAGATTTAGATTTAAAGTTATTTTCAAGAAGTTAGTTTCTTGAGACAGACATATTTAAAAAAAATATTAGAAACAATGTAATATAAAACTGTACTCAAGAAAGAGTAGGATTACTGCAACATACTGTTAATTAAGTAAAAGTAAAACGTAGCAATGGAAGAAGTTGCTAAAGTAACAGTACTTGATGAAAACAGAAACTGATCATAACATCTGATTTATTTCAAAATTATGCAATCAGACAAAAAGATACAGCTATGTGCTAATTCTAGTATTTTAAGCACTAAAATGCAAATGCAAATTCAGTAAGAATAAAAACTCTTAAAACATATTTTCAATAGAATACCTATAAAACTAAAACTTAACAATAGAAACAGTAGAAAATGTATATGTTAGAACGCTGTTGCAGTGACAATATGGTGTCTTCACTTATCTCCTAATGGTTTAAATAACATTAGAATAGCAAAACTTGTGTACGAAAATGTACGTGTGTTTCTCTCATGCCTTATTCGTTAAAATAGTTACTCGCAGTGAGTCCAGAAAGTTTACAGAGGTGAGAGTAGAGATACTTCATAATGTTTTGTTTCGGTGAAAGTAAAAAGCACGTTGTAGAAAAACGAAGAGAAGATGAAGGGAAAAAAAATGGTTATGCGTTTTTGTCTGAGAAGTGTTTTGTTAGGGGGGGGGGTTGAGTCAGCTGCTTATCTAGACGCGGTCCCGAGCTCACCTTTGAGTCAGGTGTCTGGTTTCTGCGTGGCTCCGCCCCCCGCAACTAAGCGGGCCATTGAGTCGGTCTGCCTCCACAAGCGCAGCTGGTTAGGCCGTGGACCGAGCGGATAGTTTTTGTCCTCAGCAGGGAACTTCACAGGCGCGCCTTTTCGTTCTGGACTGTCTCTCTTGACTCTGCCGCCATGAGTATGTTGACATCGGAGAACGCTTTTCTTTCTACTTTACAGCCACACACCTTATCTACCACTTATGCTCTCCCGTCGGACAACCAACTCGGGAATGGGAGCGCCATGTCGGACGACGCTGTGCGAGCGCGGCGGGTCCAGGAGCAGATAAAGATGAAACTGGCCGAAAAGGGCACACTTCCGCGTCAGAATGGAAAAGCCTCCCAATACGCAATGTCAGGTAAAAACATTAATGAGTTTGAGAGGAAGTACCACTTTCAAAGAAATAAGTAAAACACAGTTGGAGGACATATTTTCAGAGCTGGCAGGTGTTGGACTTAAACATAAAAGTCACAGACGCAAGCACAGGTGTTGGAATCGCTATCTGACCACAGACGTGAATTTATGACCAATAGGTGTTGTCTGTCTGCGTCGTTGAACTTTGAGCTCCCATAAGACAATATAAAAAGGACAAATAGAAGACATTAGTCATATATCTATACATTAGTAATAAAAGTTGTTCAGGAAGGATACTATGATATTGCAAAAGTTGGACAATGGTTTGCTTTGTTTAGGTAAAACACCTCTGCCTCCCCATAGCTGTGTTCTTTGTCACTGAAGGAGTTTATTCAAGAGGTTCTAGGCGAGATCATTACATCAGATCAGACATAAAATATACACAGCTGATAGGAATCACATTGCAATGAATTTTAATAAATAGCCACACGTTTCTATGGAAGATCAAAACTGCCAAAAATAATTAAAATTGATTCAATAGGATTGTAAGTAGTTAAGTATCCAGTAGTGATCAATATGTCACAAAAGGAATCAATAATTGAACCCACAACTTTCTAGTTACTCCACCCACTGTTGCACAGTCAATCCTAGAGAAATGCAGCATTTTAGTACCAAAACTCAGATCTTAATTCTGGGAATGATGTCAGATCTGAGTTGAGTATGTTCTAGTTATGAGTTAGGTAACCAGTGGGTTTGGAAAACTGTTGTGGTCACTAACTATTATCAGAAAGACAATCCACTAATGTACTTTTCAAACAAGCACTAAAGGAAATGATTGAGATTTTACATGAGGTTTGGTGTCATTGGTTTTAATCAGGGCAAATAAATAGTTGGGCATTAAATGCAGCTTTCACTGAAGCTTTGTGTGTCAGCCATATTGGATTTTAAAGTAAGACCTTGGAGACTTTCAACTTTCATATGGTGATGTGTTTCGATTCAAAATTACTTTATTTATCCTAAAGGGAAATTAAATTTTGTCGTAACTCATGTTATCCAAGTAAATTTCAAAGACTTGTTATGGATGGTGATGCTTCAGGCAGGAAGGGTCTCCCATAACAGATGAATCTGAAGAGGCTGACTCTGTCCTGTTTGACAGTCTCTTGACTGTTATGACATTCTAATAGTTAAATTTTTGGACAGCAGAGACAATATTTCGCAACATCACCTGGATGACACCATCAGCTTTTGGCAAGCACTGCTAATCCACCTCATTTGCCTTTGCCCCTCCTCTTTAAAGCTCTGTCTGGCCATATGGTTAGAAAGCTGGGCAGAGAGACGTTGCAGCTGGGGATACGATCCTCTAAGCTTCCTATTCAACTCCTTTGAAATTTGGGGTTGCAGTTATAATGATTTCCCAAACATGCAACGCCTCAGACAAAAGAAGTTAATTAGATAATTAAATTCTAACTATATTCAGTTAATAATACCTGGAACATCATTAAGTGAACCACGTTCTTCTCTGTTTTGTTGCTCTTTTCATGTTTTTCTTAGGAACGCACCCATCCACGAATTTCACTTCTGATACCGATGCTGAAAAAAAACTAAAAAAACTTTTCAGTGAGATTTAGCACATCCACCTCTATAACTACAAATATGGTGTGCATCGCTGATAGACAAGGCACGAAAGCATGGCAATTAACATGATCAGCATAGCTAAATTAATTTATTTTATTGATCTTTATACTCTGACATCTTCTTATGATCGTAAAACATCCCTTTGTACAGATCTGTAAGGTACAGGTTTGTGTATAAAAACTAACAATAAAAAAGTACCAGACGGCCGACTGCTTGGGGATCAAAATTCCTACCTCAAATAAACAGGCCTCTTTTGCTAATGATGCATCTGTGACACTCTCCAAAAGTATGTTGTCGTTAGTTGCATGATGTGTCAGGCATGTACAAACAAATGTTTGTACATTACAGGAAATCTAAAGCAAAAATCCAGAACTATTGACGCAACTTCACCGACTCCCGAAGTGCAAGGAGGGTCAAAAATGTGGCGAGGGAAAGACTTCAGTAAGACGTGAAGTGCTAAGAATCAACTTTATTAGGGTCGTCCAATGACCCTGAGGTCAAGACAAAATCTATTGGTCTACCTAATTTCACCCTCTCAACATGCATGTATTTATTTAAATGTTCATCTTAACAAAAACGTAGTGATTCACTTTAAAATGATATTGAATCATGGGATTAGATTTAGAGAAAGTCACCATTGAGAGACAATATTTAAATGTATTTAGATGTACTTTTTTATTTTGGCTATTTACGTCAGTCTGGGAATTTTCTGCAAAACCAAATTACTCTTTGATTGTTACAAAGGAATTTAACACGTTAAAGAAGCAGCCATGTGTTTGTTTTTTATTTGTGGATTTGACTTTAAACCTTTCAGCCTGCAGTTGTTGAAAAATAATAATTATGGATCTAAATCATGGATTTAAATCTGATAAATCTCTTGTGATTCATAAATACACTTAAAAATGACTAAAGTCGGTAAATATCGCAAAAGAGTGAGTGAGAGAGAGAGTGTCTGCTGTGCCAGCAAAGCTTTGTTTGTTTTTCCAGTTGGTCGGTGTGGCATTACAGATGATTTATATAATTTTTCTGATTTTGGGAAGTTTTAATACTCTGCATATTTTATGTTTAAGAAGATATTCTGCCGTTGTTAATAATAAAACTAACAAAATTAAACTGTTTAGGAGGCTGCAGGGACTTTTTCATATCTGGTTACTCATAGGTTTAGAATTTAAATCTTATTCCTTTCTCTTTTGATTCAGGAAAGCCCATTATATAATTCATACTGTAAAGACAGATTGAAAATGGCTGCCTGCTTTGTGTGGGAGGAGCTTTTGATTGTTTTTTTTGTTCTGCAGCATAGCTGTTCCTGTTTGATTCAAGTTTGTTTTGCATCAGTCCTTTGGGGGAATTTCTTAATTTGTCTTGAAGCAACAGCAGCAGTTTTACAGTGTGTCCTGTTTCTGCACTTTTACAAGTGGTTAATGAGTAACAGGCCTCAACAAGAACTGCTTTCATAAAGTTTCCTGATAGCAGTGTGAATGTGAGAAAGGGCATCAGCTTAGAGTTGACTTCAGGAGATGAGTGTTGTTAGTAACGTATGTTGTCAAAATATATGACTCGGTTAAAAGTTATCTATCTAAGCGTTATTGCGAAATATTCTACACCAGTGTGGGACTGGTTTCCACGTGGTTGTGAAAATCTCCAGAAGTGGGTTGAAAGGTTTCCTGAATGCTTGGAGCTACCGTACTTGGTGGTTGCACCACATTTGTTAATGTAATGCATTTATTGAACTGAAAGTGTGTCAGGAAGTGGGATCGTCTGCCATCTGAACCTGCATACCTGCCTGTTGCTGCCTGTTGTGTCGAGACATTCCTTCACGTCTTGTGCGTCACTGTTCTCAGCCAACAAGCAGAGAACAAGCAGCAACACCTTGACATTAGGTTTGCGTCGTTGTGACCTCCAAACTCCAGGTTATTTGGATCCAGAAAGAGGCTTTTACTCACTCTACTGGTTTAAGCTTTTCCCAGAGGCGTCGACTGTACCTGCCTCAACAGGCGAATATGCTGCTCCTGCTGTTTCTTAAAAACTGAGCTGAAACAGAGATATGACACGTCTCCCTAAATATTGTGGTGCTCTGTTTTTCTTAGCTAAAATATACCTCTTAACGATTGCCAGTGTAAATCTTCCCTGACTTTTGCCTGGAGGCAAACATACAGTCAACATTTTATCAGCTGTCGGCTGAAACCTCACCGAGCAGAATAGTGTCATTTCAGTGGTTTGTGGCTTTAGGGAACTTGATAATGAATGCGTAAGTGTTTGCAGATGGGAAAAACAAAAACACACAGAGGAATCTGGAAGGATTCACACAGCTGTGCATGTATGTCAGCAGACGTGTCTCAGCAGTGTTGCATTCAGAATCCTATCAAGTGATAGAAAGAAAAAGAGTAGGCGCTGAAGGTGATTCATGGTGTGTTTTAGTGGGCTTGTAAAACGCTGACGCTATCAGGTGTGCTGGGCGTTGTTGGGGTTGGGCTCAGGTCACGTCAGAGAACATGTCAGTCATCTCTCTACGGCAACTGTTTTCTTTAAGCAGTTTGCCTGGGGCCATGTCGGAGGCTCTCACTAAGGCACATGAGAAGTGGAAAAACAACAGCTTCTCAGACAAGAACTGAAAATTGCAGTCCTGGTACAGTAACAACACAAGTGTTGTTTTTTTAGGATAGGTGCACCTTAATGAACAAACTGGTTTGAGAGTTCCAACTTAAAAGTTATTGTTCCACCAATCTGAATTTTGTTTGGTTTTTGATTTTCTGTTTGCTTTTAAGCCAGTTTTGGCTAAATCAATTCACATTTTTCTCAGGGGCATCAGAGAAAATCAACTTTTTTGAGCTTTGCGTCATGTTAAAATGTTAATCCCTCACCAAAAACATACCTGGAGTTCCTGGGAGGACAGAGCGCTGCCATTGAGGCAGTTTCCAAATGTCCAAGCTTCCAACACCGCAACTCCCATACTCAGTTCCTATAGACTAGCCAGCAGTAATTAGCAAACTCCTGGTGGAACTGTGCGTCTGCTGATCTCATTGTGTGAGCTACTTCTCAGTGCAAAGCTGGTAAAAATGTTGTTAAAGGGTTAGTAGAGGAGCGATGTTGTGAATTCATGAAGGTAGAGTTTCAGAAAGAGCAAGAGTTTTTAAAAAACACAGGCCCAATTTAAGGTGTTAAATTTCATATTTAGTATATATAACATTTTTATAACTGATGTTAACATAGTTACTTTATTGTGTTATATAATGGCCTGGAAAATACATGATGTTGCCACTTTTAAGAACTGTTTAAATATTCAATGTTTTTAATTATATTTATTAAAACTGATTTTAGTATCTTACATAGGCAAATAGAATCGTTATTAAGGCTAGCTTTGATAAAACCATGGTCTCCACATATGTACCTTCTAAAAAGAGTAGATTTTTATCTTAACTATGAGATTTCCAAAATGCTGCCAACATTTCCAAATAAATCATGTTCCATGACAAGCAGAGACTGAAAGCTACAAGGAGATAAAACTGTAAAAATGTAATGTACTCTCATGCTTTACTGTCATTCTCTCTCAACTTCTTAACATGTAGTCTTACATTTTACGAAAATGGAGTTCACTTTTTTTTAAACATTTCTGTTTACTTTGACGTCATTTTAAACACCTCGCTGATATTGAAAATGGTTAGCTTTAAATCTTCTTCCTTTAGTAACAACTTCCACAATCAAAAGCCATTGTTGTGAGTGCAACCTGGCAGTACTTGCGTTTAGCACATTAGCATATCAGAAAATGTATTGAGTATTGTAACTCCAAAGTGGCATCACTGGCACAGCTTCTTTTAGACGGGCTCTTTATTAAACGCAGTGAAAACTATAAAAATAAAACACAAAGCTTTAGATACAGATACATTTACAGACTGACAGGTAAAATGTGCTTTCACAAAAGCTACCTCGTGGCCGCCTGCGACTTCGGAGGTCTTTAACAGATTAATTCTTCGTCGTCCAAATTAAAACACCATAACTGATAAATTTACAAACATAATTACAAATACCTTGACAGCTACAGGAGACACGAGGCTGCTACACGTAGCTCGCTTCCAGGATTCTGTTTGTTCTGTTTATTCAAGTCTCGCAGCCTTTCACATGCATGCAAGTCTCGCAATAACTTGCAACAAAAAATAGTTTGAGACAAACTAAAATACATTAATTTCATTCAAAACTCAAAAAGTGAACCAAACAGCTTAGATTACATTATCCTAATTCTTAGAAATAAACATACATTTCTTCAGGAAATAAATTATTTTAGTGACACAAGTATTTTTAATTTTCCTGACAACTTTCACTCTGAGAGACTCTTCAGAGCAAACTCCCCCCCAAAACAGTATATCTTTCATGTGCGACAAAACTAAATCTAGATACTTTAAAAACAAAGCATTTTATAGCATGTCATAGTGCTGTTGTGACATGCACACAGTGAAAACAGCTGATTTACAGTTGTTTTGCAAACTTGTAGGTATGCTTGGCATGCAGGGATCTGGTAATGGAGAAAAAAAATATGTGCATATTCTCAGCTCTTAGTGAAGCAAATGAGCAGTATTACAGTCATTTAATGCATCATTTTACCTGAAAACAGAGATTTTCTTGGAGGACCAGACTGAAATATTTTGAAAACTACCAACCATCACAAATGTCTGTGTTAATATTCATGTTCCCATAAAACTCATGGACACCGATTCCTCTTTAAAAGCCTTTAGGTTTCTTTATGTCTTTGTGATAGACCTTAGAACCTGTGTGAAAGAGGTCCAGTGAACATGATACAGACATTTAATATCCCTTCTGGGAGAAATTACAGATTTGTGTCCTGAATTGTCCTCCCTTTGCTCTTACTTTAGCATTATTCTCATCAAAATAAATGAAAGGGTGCAAAATTGACTCTGGCATATGACCAAAAGTGACACCAACCTTTTCTCTTTTTTTTCTAGCCACAGTAAACAAATGATAAAAACAGGGTTCTGAAAGTGACACAATGTTTTTAGGTGATCAGTTATTTCTTTAGCTACACCAACTGTTCTTTTAGCCTCTTTCTGTTGGGAATATGTAGCAACATACCTACTATTTTTTACAGTCTAATGTTGAAATGGGAGTTAAAAATTCAATCAGTCTGTGCACTCAAACATGCTGTGGTCTTTGTGCATCAGATGGAGGATTGTTCCCAAAGTGAGGAGTAACTGGAGATGTTAAACTTGGCCAGGTCCCTGCAAAGTCTGTGTGCAATCAGACATCCGTGCAACACGATACATGCCATTTAAACTGTAATGTCTTTTATGCAAATTGCTGCTGGTTAATGTTGTTGTGTTATGATTTTATATGTTTGCAAAAGTAGAACATGTATTTTTGTTCCACAATTTGTTTTAAAGAATATGTCCACTTCAATCCCTTGAGCACAAAAGTGCTGTTTTGAAGATTTTAAACGATGGAATCATAAGGTATTTGTTGACATTATTCATTACATTTTTTCCTCTTCATTTTTTTAGACTACGGCGGTTCATCAACAATGAAATACAGCAACTACAGCCCAAGTTACAGTCCTAAGTCTTCGTACATGTACTCAGGCTCAAAAACCCTGGTGAGTTCAGCAGCATTTTCACAAAATGATCAGCACACATTGTGTTGAAATGTTTGGAGGATCGTCTAATGCACCATCAAACTGGATGTATGAGAGAAATAAACTTGTGTTGGTAAGCTGGGTCAAGAAGGATTCAGCATGTGTGATATTTCACAGTGAACCTGTGATTACCTCTGAGTTTTCAAGTTTGCCCTCTAAATTCTTCTGTTTGGTGGTCCAACAGTGATATACTGATGTTGTGTCACTGATGTTTGAGCTGTGAGTGTGACAGTCCTGATATGGCATTTTAAACATCTGAATGAGATCTGGAATTGAAGACAACATGCTCAGAGGGCAGGAATGTTGTTTCCAGTTGAAACACATTCCTGCAGTCAAGTTTGGAAACCATTTTATTAAATAAATTTACTCAGAACCAATTAACTCATGCACACACTCCTCCAGAAACTACAGATTAACTCTGTAACCATATCGAACTGTGGTAACATTCTCTCTTTTCCTTATGCTCAGGGTCCTCGTGTGTCCACCAGGGCAGAATTCAGCAGCCGATCCGCAGCCCCAGACATGATCCAGTTTCAACGGATGAGTGTGGGTGGAGGTGGAGGTGGAGGTTTTTACCGGGAAGAAATGCACAGTGGTGGTTTCCAAGGTTCCATCAGACAGAACCAAATGGATCGAGATGACATATCTGTACATTCACTGCGAAACATGCAGACAGTGAATCCGTGGCTGATAGACAACAGCGATGCTGGAAGCCTGATCTCCGAGCGAGATGGCCCCTTTGACCAGCAGTATTCCCAGAGTGCAATGAACGGCTACGGCACCCAAATAAGACAAGGAGGAGGCACCATTACTTATCAGACTGGGTTTCAGACCCAGGAGCCAGTACTAACCACCTCGCGTCGAAGTATAAGTGGCACTCTATCCCGTGGGGGCGGTCAGGGAGGAGGAGGGACAGAGATTATCCAACAGCAGTCCTTTAAAGGCCCAGCCCACCGCACTATCAACAGGATTGCAAACCGTAACCGGATGAGTGTGAGCTCCACGTCTGGGTCCCGGATGACCTCAAGTTCCGGCAACATTGGAGCAGGAGGAGACAGAATGGATGGTGGGTTTTTAATGTCCACGAGATCTGGTTCCCAAGGGAACATCTTTCAGCAGCGCCAAGGTGGCATGATGCGATCCACGTCTATGAGAAGTGTTCAAAGCGTGGGCGGGGGCATGGATATCTATGGCCAGGCAGATTTGGAAGACATGCCCCACCTGCAAGGGTAAGAATCCTTGGAAAGTATCCATTATTGTATTATCAAAACCCCTGTGCATATCAGTTGTTTCTATCATGCTTTGTAATTGAACTGTAAATACCAGCTCATGTCTGAAAAATTTCTTATTGCCAAAACTCATTAACTGCAATGACCCAACCAGTCTGACCACAGTTGTATAGGAAAAGTCTCAGAAACCGTGTAAAAAAAAATATTCCAATTTAAAGAAAACAAGAAGTAGCTCAGTCTCTTTACATTCACCAGGCAAAACAAATAAAAACAGACATACTATACTTTTGGTAATTATCTTGCAATAAATTCTTAGCAATTGACTAAATTTACAAGTCATAAATGTAACCAGTTCAATGTGGAGATTTTCAAGAATGAAAATTTTCCCAGGAACTTTTTAGAAGCCAAGACATTGGCGGAAACCAAATGGCAGGGTGGGGTCTTTCATTCATTCAGATGACTCTTATTTGATGATCACTTCTGTATTACTGATAGTGATGTACAAATACGGTGTTGTAACATGCAGCACATTAACAGGAGTGTGTGTTTCCTAAGAGCTGCGGTTAGGGAGGCAGCTCCATAGTGGCAAGACGGGTTTGGGTTTGGGTTTAGGGTGTGGCTGCTTGGTTCAGAATCAGAACTCGCATTTCACACATCCCCGTAACGAGTGGTTGGGCGAGGGGATTTGCAGAACATTGTGTGATTTTTCTTTTTTTTTTAAGAAATTTGTCCCAACTGACATTTTTGTCCAAATCATCTTTCCAAAATCCCTGTTTTGTTCTAGCAAGAGCTGAATACAGGGTGAAATTTTCTCTGTTTCAGTTCATTTGTTTGTACATTTTGCAGGATCAACAGCTTGGATACACCCACTGCAGTTTCATACCTGGTAGAGGACGACACGGCGTTGCAGGTCTTGGGTTCAGCATACATTCAGCATATTTGCTACAATGAGAAGACAGCAAAAGACGAGGTATTTTGCAAATACAGCACTTGTGTTTAGAATGCGCTTTCTTCTCTGCATTCCTCCTACTGAGAAACGTGGTCATGAAAATTGTTTTTCTCGCAGCGATGACGACCCTTAATGGATAGTTTCCCCATTTGAGGTTGCTGTAAAGATCCACATTACTGCTCTACAGTTTCCCTCTAATTCTCTGTGTTGCATAGTTGATCAGCATTTAAAAGGCCTGAACCCCACTGAATATAAAACAAATAATTTAACCTCTGCCATAAGGAGATTGCTTCTAAATTTTCTGAACTGGCTGAAATACCTGATTAGTAGGCAGTGCAATACTTCCCTCACTGTTCTGCCTTATCAAACTATACCAGCAGCTAAGCAGTCAATGTTGATTAAACCTTTTGAAGCCAAACAGAGACATGAGCTAACCCACAGCATCCAGGCAGAAAGTGACAAGGAATGTAAGCATAAAAAATTTTATCAAGAAATTTTAGGAATTAAACCCTTTCTTAAAATTTGAAACACATTTCAAACAAACCCTGTAGATACTCTTGCTTTGGAGAAAAATGATTGTTTTCATGAGATCAGCAACTCTCACCTGGAATTTATCTGCTTGTCAGCTTTAGATGTTGGTCTATAACTCTAAACCTGTCCTGTCTAAATGTGACAACAGCAAATTAGGATTAAAATTATGTTGGTTTTCATGAACAACCCCAAGATTTTAAATCCCTGCAGCTGGTGACCCCTTTGAACTTTTTCTGGGGCATTTGGCCAACACATTTAGAAGTTTATTTTGACCCTAATAGATGATTTTGTTTGTTTTTCAACTTATTACAGTCCTCTTATGAGTTGCTTTTGTGTGGATAGAATAGGGTCGTTTTCTGGACATTCTTATTGTGGTTTTGTATTGGAAAAGATTCGTGACTGAAATATTTACCAACGCAGGGAGATTTTTTTCTATTCTTTGTAAAAAAAACTAATCCTACTGCTTGAATTGTGCAACTCGGTGAACAGAGATTAAAAAAGGCTTAATTTGAAATCATCTACAGTAATAAAAACAAAACGATCTACAGAGCTATTTGAATTGCTGAAACATTCTCTGTGTTTGTTCCAGGTGAGAGATTTGGGTGCCACTAAGGTTCTGGTGAAGCTGTTCAACAGTGATGATCCTGAAGTTCGCCGTTATTCCACTGGCGCCATACGCAATATGATCTATCAACATGTTGCAAATAAGCAGGACCTTATTGATAACAATGGCATCAAGGCGCTTGATGAGGCGCTTGAAATGGAAGACGATGAGCTTCGCAAAAACATCACAGGTAAAATAATGAAGACTATGATCATCATCAGGACAAAAAAAATTGGATCTACACCAACAGAGAGTTTGATAACATGATTTCCGGTAGATGTTCATAATTTTACTGACAATCAGAAAAAAAAACTTGACATAAAGTTCTGCATGTGTCAAAATGGCGAGCTCATGAAGTAAATGATGGGCATTATTTGTTTCATTAGAATAAGTCAAGAGTATAGCTGTATTTTAGAAAACATACTTTTTATTTCAACAAATGCAGTAATTAGTTTCACAGATACACTTCTTTCAGATGATGCATTACATTAACAAGCGCTGCACTCCTTGATGAAATAGGGCTAGGAGATTGGTCATGTGGAATTTGTTCAGTCATGGGACAGCGATGCAACGCAGGATTGTGGGAGTGCTCAACTGAAGCAGAGAAGCAATGTAGGCAGTACATAGTGTCTAAAGTGTAGAGAAATCAATATATAAAATATAAGACATAGGTAAATATTGCCATAGCAGCAGTATTAATATTGAATATCGATATTCCCATAAGGGCTGCACAGTGGTGCAGTTGGTAGCACTGTTGCCTCGCAGCAAGAAGGTCTTGGGTTCAATTCAGTAATTGGTTTCTCTAAATTCTCCCTAGGTGTGTGTGTGCATGGTTGCAATTTTTTAAATTGAAATCAGCCGTCGGCCTCGGTGTGGAAGCCGCCACAGCGATGCATTTTATAACCACGGCTCAGTTCTTGAGCAACACGTTCAGCTTGGTCCGTCTTTGTTCAATAACACAAACCCAACCAGACACCCTAATTAAGTTCCTGCATAGTTAAGTAGCCATCCTGCTTTCAGATGTCTATCTTACTGGCCAAACAAAGTACAATAGTAGTGTGAATGACAATTCAAAACCCGGTGTGTTAATCCGCTGTGAGTTCCCTCCTCAACCTCTGAACAAGTGGAATTTAAACTTCTGAAATTTCTATTTAAAGCATGAGATGGTTTCCACATGACTTACACTTCTAAATTTACCCCCAAAAGAGTGAAAATCACAATTTTCTCAGAAATTTGTGGTTTTTATCTTTTTTCGCCATTTCTCCTCTGCCGACTTGTCCCTACATTTGTTGTGACACATCACTCTGTATGTCGTTAAATTGAACTAACTGCAATCTTGTTTACAGACTAGTTGCAGTTTTTAATTAAAAAAAACTATCTCACATCTGAGTCTCAAAACAGATTGGCTGCAAATCAGTTTTCAGGCTGCAGCCCCACCTTGTGTATCCTTTGCTTTAGCCTGTGAAACTAATAATATGGAGAAGAGAAACGGAGGAAAGTGTGAAGGTGTAGGTCTTTTGGCGTGTCTAATGCATGGGGAGGTGGAGGTGAAGGTAAAGGTGGAGGTGGTGTCATATCTATGGGCTTTGTGTATTTGAGAACAGGGGAGTGTGTGTGTGTGTGAGCCGCCCAGGCCTGTTGGTTCCTCATGAACAGGCCTGGGCGACTCCCTTTCTATGAATGACGGCCTTGTTACTTTTTTCTTTTATCAGTTACAGTCCAGAGTTCACTTTGAAGCTTTGGGAAAGTGATAAAGCAACTGTACATGCTCACCTTATATTTAACTAGTTTGCCAGAACTGTGCAACTATAACCAAATGCAAGCTTTTTAACATTTTTAATCAGAAAGCATAATATTTACCCTATATGGCTAGTTCAGAATACCTGTTGATCGTGAGGAACGTTCTCACTGCAGAATATGAAGCATCTAAATGTTAGCAGCCGTGAAGGACAGGGATGAACTAAAATGTACCGTTTGAGGCAAGACAAAGCTCATTAAGCTTATCTTATGCGTACATTTACTACCTTGTATGAAAAGGTGATTGATTATTGCTATTTTTTTCCTGCAGGTATTCTGTGGAATCTTTCAGCCAAAGATCTGCTTAAGGAGAAGCTGAAGACAATACTTCCTCGCCTCACAGAGAAAGTCCTTATCCCTCTCAGTACAAGTGAGAGTACAAAAGCAGAAATGATTAAAGAAGACAAAGGTATCCCCTCAAATTCTCCCTCGGAGACAGAAATATTGCACAACACGTTGGGATGCTTGAGGTGAGAAAAGTTGATCAGAACCTGAAAATGGGTTCTTCTCACAAAGTTGTGAAATAGTTCATGAAATGTTACTTTGTCACTTGAAGTTTATTGAAGTTTTTTGTGAGTTATTTCTACTTGCTTTCAGAGGAGCATTTGAATGTTTTCCAGTAAGTACAGCCCTGGGTTTAGTCGTAGAGCCTAATCGGTTTAAAAAGATTAGTTTTTAAATTGTACCTTGAGGGAAATGGCTAGGCATTTTCGGATCTTCTTTTGTGTTCTTTTTTGTCCGCTAAATAAAGAAAAGTATTGTTGTGCTTGGCAGGTTGGCTTAACCTTGACATTATAATTTACACAGGGCCTGCCTGCCTGTCATGTTTGCATATTTCATCTATTATTATTTTCCTGTCCGATAACTTTAAGAAGTCTTTAAAAAGGAATTGAATTTAGTGATGTGATGCTCATAAATAATTTGTTTTCCTGTAATGTATATATATATATATGTTTCATGTTTCTGTGCTGAAGCACATCACACATTAATTTAAAATGTCAACTTCAGCCATCAGACTCTGTGTTCAGGAGATTCTATAGAGACTCTGACATCTGATCCGTTGCTTCAAACAGCAGGTCAAGACAAACTCTTCCAACTTTCCTTTGACTCTGAGTCAATATTTTCACTGGAAATGTGGGAAAAAAAACTACAATAAATTGTCTTAATTTATTACTACCGTGGCTGGATGAGCAACTCCAGCCTCTATAACCAGTTTTGTCTGAAATATCTCTAAAATGTTCACAAAATAGTGAACTTGCATGGAGGAAGTTGTCACAGACTTCAGACAGGATCAACATCAGCCCTGTCCATTCACTGACATCAGCTAACACTTTCTTGTGAAAAAAAAACTAAACAAACAAAAACCAACCATTATGGCCTAAGCTGTGTTGCATCAACAGGATTTTGGTTTTTAAATCTGTTTGGCTCTCGCCAGTTTTTTGCTCTCTGTCTTCATGCAGTCATCTCTGTGTCGGCTGTTGGAAGTTTTAGAAGCTCTGTGTAATTGATTGTTGCTTAACCGACTAGGGCATCCATCCAGTCTCTTGTTATCTTGATCTGTGTGAATTTTGAAAATTTGAACTGCACTTTTTAAAGTGATGCCATAGGTGATTTTAAAATGATACATCCCTTGACGTTAATCGCTTTGTTCTTTCAGAAATATGAGCTCTGGCTCAGAAAAGGTCCGTAAAGAGGTGCGAGAAACAAAAGGGCTGGTGGAGTCTTTAGTGAATTTTCTTCGTAGCACCCTTGACACTGGAAAAGTACAAGAAAAGGTGGGAGTGGAAGCAATTTTTCCTGTATGAACAAAATCCATCTTTGTGCCCATATTCACTTGTTTGTGTTTGTGATAAAGGGTGCTGAGAACGCAGCGTGCATCTTAAGGAACCTCTCCTACCAACTGTATGACGAAATGCCACCTTCTATGAAATCAAATTTGTCTTTTGAAGGTACAAATACCTCATCGAACACCGTCGGCTGCTTTTCACCGAATAGCCGCAAAATCAAACAGGTAGGCAGTCATCAGCTTTGAGGACTGAGTGTGTATTATGGACAAGACATTTTGTTGTACGCCTGACTTCTTGTGTCCTTTTTTCTGATTACCAGAAAACGTCCGCCCAGAGATCCTTTTCACCTACTGAGGTATCAAAAATGCCAAAAGGCATGGAGTGGCTGTGGCACCCTAAAATAGTGCATTTGTACAACAGCGTGATAAAATCATGCGAAATTAATGCCACCACACGTGAGGCGGCCATTGGAGCTCTGCAGAATATCACCGCTGGACAGGAGCCGGTGGGCGACAAATTTAGCAGAACTCTGTAAAAAGTAAAACCATTTTTCGCGTGTCATAATAAAACTTTATGTCTGTAACCTGCAGTGGGCTGAAAAGATGTCCCGCTATATGGTGAACGACTACAAGATGCTGCCAAACCTGATGGATCTCTTGCGCTCAGAAAGGAGCTCTGAGCTACGTTCTCTCAGTGGCTTGTTGAGGAGCCTGTCTTCCCATGCTGACAGTCAGTCCAGCTTTTATTTTAATTTTTTTTGTTGTTGTAAAACATTAAATGCCAAGAATTACAGGTTACCAATTCTTATTTAATTAGTGTTTTTACAAGATCTTATGGGTGGGAATTAGTTCAATGTGTAAACTCAAAGAAAGTGGGTTCTGTTTATTAAAATAATTTTCGACTCAGATTTCCCTCTCTTCAGATTTAAAACTGTCAATTTTTTATAACAATTTTAACCTGGATATTTTAAGTTATCAAAAGGTTTATTCCTCTTGAGACTGTAAGCAACAAACGCAATCTCTTGTACAAATTAATCAAAATGTTTTAATGGAATATTAAGTTTATGTTTTAAAAATGATTGCTTAGTTAATGCAACATTGGTTGTGAAAAAACAACATTTTCCACCAACATTGAATTTTTAATCTATACCTCCTATTTTAATTCAGCTGTACAAGCAATAGATGTCGTGGTGAGGAAGTTACCAGAGGATGTTGACAAAGACATTCCTAGTAGTGAGGTGCTGGTCAACCTCTGTGGTGTTCTCAATAATATGGTGGCGCGCAATTTCGACGCTGCCAAGAGAATCACTGAAAATTCTGGCTTGGCCAGACTGATGAACATGAAGAGAATGGCGGAGAACGAGTACGTGACATGTTATCTTACCCTACAAATACAATTTAAATTCATCCTATCTGAATTAGATGTTTACGCAGAATACTGCATCTGCGTAAACATCTTTCATTCATGTAATATGTTAACACTTGATGAAATGTTTTCCAGATCAGCCATGGCTGATGTGAGCAGAAGTGCATCCATAGTACTTCGCAACATTTATAATTACAGAAAACTGCACAAGACTTTGAGACAGGTAAGAGACTTCAAAAATAACAAAAAATGTTCAAGCTCTGCATGACTGATGACTTATTTGTGATCACTTGTTGCTGCCAATGAGCTTAGGATGCTTGAAAGCAATGATCTAACCTTCACAGCACAATGTTTCAGTTGTTAAAAAGTTGAAGGTGTTTATGGTAAAAATTTATTACAGTTTTATGAAAAAAATTGTTTCAAGAGACTATAGCATTACCAAAAAAAAAAGGCAACTAATACATAAATCACTTCTGAGCTGCTTCTGGTCAGGTTTTATGAAAAATCAGGTATGCTTGTTTTTTTTTTTTTTATTATGTTCACTCTTAATTTACCTTTTAACTCCATACTCAACAAGTCCAAGCAGGTGTTTTCTGCAATAATCTCAAACTTCTATGAATGACTTCATCGTGTTATTTGGTAAACATATTTTAGCAGCTTTTTGCCAAACGTCTCCTGTCCTTGAGCAAGGGCAGGAACAAAAAGTCAAAGTGCCACACCCTCATTCTTCCACCTGTGTGGCGCCATCCCTGCTGCTTCCACATTAGTTGGATGGCACATGCCCAAAAGCCATATAACTTGAGGCAGCTCACACATTCACATGCTTATGCAAACACCCAGTCGAGCAGGACCTTGCGCTGGGCTGAGCCCTGCGAATTTACTGCCTTCTGCAGGTCGCAGATTGACACTCCCAAAGGGTGTGGCCTTCAGCCTCTTGCCTAATTAACAAGTCCAAACAAAACAAAAATGTGTTCATATTTGTTACTTTTTTTTTTTTTATTTCCAGCACTGTGATCTGTATTTAAAACATATGAGCAAAAGCAAACCATTTTAATGTATGCCAAGTGTCCGGGACAAACTTAAGAAATCAAGTGCTCTGTCTATTTTTGGAATAAATTACTGTTCTGTTGTCCACATTTAGAAAATGTCCCTAATGTTATTTCTGTCTTTGTGTTACAGAAAGGTTATAAGAAAGAGGACTTGTGTTCTGAATTCTGAGATGCAGGACCTGACCCCTGGGAAAAACTGCTGTGTATCTTTACAAAACAGTCCATCAGAACAGCACGAGAACCGCGGATGCAGCAGGATTATGATTGAACAGATATTGCCTGTACTCTAATTTGTGTGAACACTGTTTGTATAGACTCTAGGGGATTTTATTCCAGTCATAGCAATATGCATTTAAACACAATGGCTTAAAAGCAAAAACCACTGTTGATGGGAGAACCTCTCACTATAACAAGTTAGCTTTGTAAATAGTGCTTTTAATTTTAAAAAGATATTAAGATTGAATATTTCTTTTGTTTATACAAGTCAGCATCTAATCTTGTTTTATTTGAATGGAAATTAGAGACAAAAAAATGGATGTAAATATCTTTCATCTTTGGGGATCATGCTTATGGATTTGCATGCTTTCTAACACTAAAAATGAAAATCTATAAAAAATGTGTAATCAGTTGGTGGAGTAGAAAATTGTGCAAAGTTTATGTATATTTTCAGTTGAGGTTTTTAAATGAGATGAATGTTGCATATGAGCACCTTTGAGACTCGTTTCTTAATAGACACAAAAACTTAAATTTTGTATATAGAATCTATTTTGGGGGAATAAACATTATGATTTTTAAAGATTAATGTTCAGTGTAATTGGTGTCAAATATGTGGGTTTTGTACTTTTGTGTGCTTTATACCATCACATGTATCATCCAATTTTAACTAATAAAAAGACACTGGGAGAAAAAGTTAAGTGAGAATTTCTTATTCATATATGCAGTTTGTTGAAACAAGCACTGAAGTGCTTAAGCGCTGGCCACACCCTGTTTACATATTTGCTCCTGCTAGGACAGGAACAAAATGAAATGTTCTGTGCTGCACCCATATTTAGTCTGTTTTTTCCACCGCAGGTAATTTGCTTTCCATGAGGACAGAAAGGTACATTAATTCTGTTGAAGATGATCTTTCCGGTGTTTTGTTTCACATATTTTTGATTCATTCATTTGAAATGATGACAGTATTTAAATAGCAAAGTCTTTATATCTTTACTTTCTCCTGTAGACACTAAAAGAAAATAAATATTTACAAAATTCAACCAAAATTTTCTTTTAGTGTTTCTCATCTTCACAATGTCACAAAACTGAAAAACATAAAAAGCTCAATCTGTGATAATTAACAAATTGGCATTTTGATTAATCTATAGCAAAAGAAAAAAAAACAGCTACAAGAAGCATAAATACATAGTATTGAATTTTAAATATAAGCAGGAATTAAATGTCCTCGGTGACCAGGCAGTAGAAATCTGAACGTGCTTCATAGCTGCGAGTTCCCAGATCTGAGACGTCGATATCGGAGGCTCTTACTTGAGCTTCCTCGACCGGAGCAGCAGGAAGGACGGGAGCTTTACAGGCCAGAGCCCTGTGCATCGGAAGACGAAGACCTGCAGCAAATTACAAAGTGGAAACCATGTTAAAAACACATCCACATGCCTCATCTGCTTTCAAATAAAACTGGGTCTTGATAGCAAGTAGTGAATGTTGAGATTAAAGCAAACCCACTCACAGTCGACTTAACTTTTTAAACTATGCTTAATACTTAGCTACTTCTCATATCTGTCATATTTCTTCCCACATCTATTTAAATATTGTTCTTTTTCCACTATTAGTTTTCATAGTTCAGTGTGTTTCTGCTGCACTTAAGCATATCAGCTAAATACACTCAACATATTCACTGTGCATTCCTATAGGCGATAGTTTTTGGGGGGGGGGGGTTTTTTTTTTTTCGATGTGCATTTTTTCTATAAGTTTTCTGTCAGGACAATTTGACATTTCCCCTTCACAAGCTTCCAATAGTGTCTGGCTTTCCTCATTGTATTGTTTCCACTGGGACCATGTTTGCTGTCAATAATGCGCAACAATTTCTTAAAGTTGCAGGACTACCTGAAAAAGCAGTTTATAGAGTTTGCAAAAAAAAAATAATAATTGTGAAATTAAATAAATAGGTGATTCCATATTATTTAGCCTACATGGTCTGAAAAAAAATGTGTGCTGAAAATGACATTACATTCATTTTAGGCATGTCTTACAAAGCTGGAAATGGTGCTATGTAATTTTATTTTTAGCTACAAAGTTGAGAGGGTGTATGCTGTTCTCTTCATTGAAGCTGCACCTCCAACACTGGAACATTAAAGTTATAATTGCAGTACTTAGCCCGCACCAGAATGACCTAGAAAAAGTATATGCCAAATCACTGATCTTTTTATCATCAAGTTAGATAATTTCCCTTGCTTGGGTTTGCTTAATCAAGCTAAACTAGCAAATTCTAGAACATAGTTGAAATCAGTTTGAGATTTGTGCACAAGTTGAAATTATTCATTAGTCTCTTGTTATTCCTTGAGAATAAAATGCCAAAAATCTGGCACAGTTTAAACAGACTAAGATCAGCACCAGAGTTTATATGAAGGCTTCAGGATTTTCCCTTTTCTGGCACCAATATGTACCAATGCAAAGTGCAGATGTGCAAAGTGCAGATGTGCATCCTGCATTAAAAAGATTTTGGGGTTTAATTTTATAGGAATATTTAACATATAGCAGTGAAAATGACCTAAAATTTTGTTGCACAGAAACTTATGGCTTGCTTCAAAAATCGAACACAAAAACCTACATGGGAAGTTTGTTTTTTATTTCTGACTTACTTAAAAACATATGTTAGCATGTTTTTAAACATGCTAACATATACTCTTCAACAAACTCAGATGGTTTGGTTTAACGGCTTAAACCCAATGTGAGACCTCCATGTCCGTACCTCTAAACTTTCACAGAAATCCTCTCCACAGGGCTGGAGCATTACAATTTATAAACACGCAATAAAGTGATCATATTGCACTTGACAACAGGTTGTAGTAGGTACGTTCACCTCACGTTTCAACCTTGTTTAAATTAAAAGTAGACTTTTTTTTCTAAAATGACCAGGTTGAGATCATGCTGTTTCAATAATAGATGGATTTAAACATTTTACCAGGAAAACAAGAAATAAGTGATGGGAAAGTGTGTGAATCAATCAAATATACATGTGCCACTTATACAATGAGTATTGGTTTTACCCAAATCTCCAGCAGGGTCGGTGTCCGAGCGACAGTCCAAGTAGTCGGGGTCAAGGGTCAGCATGGGGTCCTTATCATCCTGCAGTACAGTCTGGGGGTCGCCTGCAGAATCCTTGTGGAAAATGACTCTGCGAGGCATTGCTAACGCTAGCTCCTTCCAGAATGCTGATGAAGGAGTCTGACAAAGAAATATCCACAAATAAACAAATACAACACATATTAAGAATAGAATAGGAAACAGAAACGTCCTTTATTGCCCCACAATGAAGAAATTTCTGTGTTTGTAACATCAAAGTTAGTAAGCTTTCTGCAATAAAAAAAAAGATTTTGGAAGAAAATACTTTTTTTTACTGGTGTTGGCGGTTCACATCTGAGGAGGATGGTGGAATGGTTTATATCAAATCATATTCATATTTTAGAATGTCCCAGTCAATTTACAGGCCTAAGTCCAATGGAAATTCTGTAGCAAGACATGAAATGTGTAGGTTCACAGGTACTCTAGCTTCATCTTGCAAAGAAGAATGAGTGAAATTTTACTTTTCTGGATGTGCATCCCAGAAAAGACTTGCAGCTGTAACTGCAGAGAGGACTTCTTCTAAAAAACATTAAAAGCATGTCACACTAGAAAAAATATGTATATTTTTTTTTCTTTCTCTTTACAATTATCTGTCCATCCCATAAATTTCCCCCCAAAAATAAATTAAGATTAGAATTTATAAAGTAGCAAACAGAAAAAAATCATTTTAAAATACTGATTTCTGCCATCTTTATGTTGCTGCTTTTAAATAAACAAAGCTGCCAATTTGGGGCTCAACAACCCAGAAAACAAAGTTAGAACAAACTGACTCCTTTAATTTCCTTCAGCATATGTTTCCACTTTGAAATTATGTTTACTTTTACATCTAGGCTCTAATTAAATTGAAAGATTTAGCCCCCAAAATAAGCCACACAAAGGGAAGCATTTGGAACTGGTTTGATCATTTCTCCAACAGTCTGCGTCGTTTCGCCTGAGGTTCTGTCACTGCTTTTTAAGTGGGCGTGACATACTTAAAGAAACCAATCACAATCAGGCAACATTTAAACCTAAAGTTCAACAGTTAAATCAGACAAAACCTCATGCCACTTTTATGCAATCTGGCAAAACAGCAACGCATTTAAAAAACCTCAATACAAAGCAAAGACTTAGTTCATCTCTAAAACTGCGAGTGTTACCAGAAACAAACTAATCACTTCTTTGTAGCTTGTTTTGTTGTAATAATGCTTATGTTTCTGAATCATTTTTGACTTAATAATAAGGTAGTCTTCATGAGTTGTTGTCTTTAGAAACAACTATATCTTTATGGACATTGCAGCTCTTATGGAGGTTTAAAATCCCAAACGCAGAAGCCTTCTCTTAAATCTTACCACAGAGTTGTGCCTCCAGGTGAGTAAGGTGAGGCGGTGCTCGTTCTCACTGAGCTGCTGCTTTATCTCAGGACTCATGCGTTTGAACTGACCCTCCAACGTGATCAGGATGGGCTGCTGACATAACTCCAGTAAGTGCAGGAGGCCCTGTCTGAAAAAACACACAGACTCAACCCTTCAGACTCAAAACATAGACTCAACACTGACCTCTAGTGGTACATTTACATAACTGCTCAACACTTTCACTAACTTTTATTGTTCCTCTTATGACAAAATAGATTTGTGTTGCTTGAGACTGACCTGAAATTATTTGTGCACCAGTCCTGCTCAAGATAAGCGTTAGAGAGAAGCACTATCAGGCGGCGCGAGCGGCTTATGTTCATAAGGAGCTCTGCTGAAGGCTCTGTTTAATAAAGAAGGCCGATTTATAATTATTACACTACATTTATGTGTTTATGAAAGGCAGTATGTTTACATAAAACAAGCTGTAGTAACATATTGATCGTATCTGTCCTAATTAATCTTTTGTTACCAGTGTTAGGCAGGATATCGTTGTCATTGAGGTGCACCTTGTACCCATTTTTATTCTCCAGATGAGGTTTGAGGATAAAGTTGATGAACTTCCTGTCATAATCATTGTTGACATAAGAGATATAGGCGTCGTATAATTTTCCATCTGCGGACACAACAGACACAAACAAAAAGCAGAAGCTAAGACTGATACTTCTACACGAGAACAACCTCACATCGCTTCGACAAGCCTCACCATTGAGTTCATAGTCTCCATAGGAGTTCTTGTACCAGAGCTTGAAATTCAGGTGGCACCTGGAGTAAACCACGGCTGCTATCCCCCAGCAGGAGGAGGAGGAAGATGGCTGCAATCACTGCAGCTGTGTGGCTGGGACTGTCTGAGAACACACACACATAATAATGAGACGAGACAATTTACTTATTTATATCTAGATAACTGGGCATTTTACAATGCTATATTATCAGATTATATATTTATTAAGACTAGTAAATGACAAATATCAGCTGATGGACAAATGACACCAAATAAACAAAAATAAATAAATTAGATAAATTTCATTTAGAGTGATTTAAATTCAACTGTTTATTTTTGTTTCAGCTTACAGCTAATGGCAATTATATTTACGTTTCTGAGAAAATTTGAATGTTACAGATTAATTAATTTTATGCAGAAATTTCTACACTACATACTATATAAACCCTATCAGGTACAGGGGATAACATGGTCTGTGTTTTTTTTTTTTTTTTGGTGGTCTGAGCAGAAGTCAGATCTTGCTGCAAAATTAAATCAGCATCTCCATAATGCTTTTCAGCAGATGGAAACATGGAGCGCTCTAAAACTTCCTGCTGGACATCTGGGCCGAGTTTGCACTTGATAAAACTCATTTCACCAGTTAATGACATGGCTCCTCGAATCATCGTTAACAGAAATTACACGTTGGACCTCAGGCAGCTTGGATTCTGCTTATCTTCACCATTTCCTCCCGACTCTGAGACCTTCCTTTTCAAATGAATACAAAATTTTATTTGACGTGAAAATAGGAGTTTGGATCCCTTAGCAACAGTCCAGCCCATTTTCTCGTTAGACCAGGAGTGGCGTAACAAGGAATGTGTCAGTTGTAGTTCACGTTGTGAACACGCCTGATAGCTGTGCCTCCTGAAGTATTGACTCGCACTGCAGTCAATACCTCGGGAATCTGCCCAAAAACTCCTTTATAGACTTTGTTTCGTAATAATCTCGTACTCCATCTAGGGTGTGGCCCTTTTTCTGCCATACCTTTTCTTTCCTTTCAGCTTTCCACTAATATGTTTGGATACAGCAAATCTGCTTATTCAGCTGTATTCTTTAGTGGCTTACCCCTCCTGTGAAAGGGAAAGCCTACACAAGAGGCGAGTTTCTGCAGGACAAGACTGTGTGGGCCGCACATACGCAATACTAAAGGGCCAGTGTTATGTATTTTCCAGGCACATTGTGCTATAAAAAATACTATCAATGATATAAAACAAATTTAACACCTTGAAATTGGGCCTCCCGTCTTCTTAAAAACTCCTGCTCTGTTTGAAACTCCACCTTCAGCAAGTCATCACGCTCCCCTGTAAATTCAAACACTTTTTCCAGCATTTCACTGAGAAGTAGCTGATGTAATGAGCTCAGCTGATGCACAGTTTACACCAGGTGTTTGTTACTTGCTGCTGGATAGTCTGAAGGAGCTGAGAGGGGGCGTGGCAGGGGAGGGGTGCTCTGCGAGGAGGAGGAGCTACGCCCCAAAGGCTGCACTCGATCCACTCAGGCGTTTGGCACAGTTGAATGGTTGTCATGGGAGATTCATGGATTTCTCAAGCATGCATGGAAGGATCAAGGCAACATTCCAGGTAAGTTTTTAATGAGGGAAAACATTATAACGTAATCTAGAGCTCAAAAGTGTCAATTTGACATAATACTACCCCTTTAAATAACTGACTGATGTTTTTCTACTGAAATGTCTTTCTGGAGTAATTTCTAAAATAATAAGGTATATAATTTATCCAGGAAAAAAAAATCTAATGAGGAAAGGCCTGTATGCAAAAAAAAAAAAAATCCAGGTTTAATTCTCTAAAAGTGAAAAGCCCAAAATGTTTCGCAACTTGTCTTACTTGAATTTTGCACGCTGAAGTCAGCAGAAATGTTCCTCACGGTGCAGCTATAAAGTCCAAAATCCTCTGCCTCTCTAAGGGTGAACTCCAAGAGATTGCTGACAACCAGATAGCCTGCATCGGGGAACCTGATAAATAAGAGAGAAAAGATACTCTTACCTTCCTCTACAAACATCAACTCAGGTACAAAGTGAACTGAAGTAAGTAGCTTCAAAAGACCATGATGTTGTGTTGTGCAGGTAGAGAGTGTGGTTGGTGAGTGGCTGGCCATCTTTGCTCCACTGTAGTGTGGTTTCACACTGCTCCTCTGATGGGTCCCAGTAGAGCAGAGCAGTGCAGTTAAGTTTCACAACAGAGCCCACACTCCTCCAGAGTTTGGTTGGGTCGCCGTTTGGTTTAAAATCTGGAGCTTTAACACACTGAGACTCTGCAAATACACATCACAGGTATCAGTGTTCAGTGTGAGAACTGCCCAGAGTAAATGCTTGAAGTAAAGGCAGCTATTGGACGGTAAATACACACCATTAAAGCTATCGGGTCTGAGATAAATATAAACTATATGCTCACCCTTTACTACGAGGCGAACAGTGAATGATGAAGTACTGTTTCCATGCTGAGTACAAGTGTAGTTTCCTTGGTCCTCTAAACGGATGCTGGAGAACTTCAGGAAGGCGTTCCCTTCCTCATTCTGGAGCAGCTGACAGTCCTTCTGCCAGGTCCACAGGGATCGGGGGAGACTCTGAGGCTGAAGTGTCTGCAGAGGACACTGCAGTACATATGAAGGCCCTAAATAAGCCACCTGCTCCTTAAACCTGCTCTCATCCACACAGGTCTGACCTACAAAAAGAAACAGAGTTACACACTTCTAATAAAGATCAAGTCTCTTGATTATAAACACTTTATTATTTTGACCATGAATGCTGAACAGACTGCCAGTATAAAGATTTTGTGTTTTTACTTATATATATATTTTCCCAACTCTCCCTCTGAAAAAATTAAAACAAAAGCTGTTTTGAGAGATTAACAACTCTCATTTAGGCCTTCATGCAATAGCCTAAGCTTAACACATGCACCACCAGGTGGAGGAGTAGCTCTTAAACCTAAGAATACTCTAACCACATGTCTAGGATGGTAGTGGCATTATCATGCTGAGGGTCTATTTTGTTTTCAGTAGCATTGGTGCATTCAGTACTTCAACTTAGTCTTAAACCAGCTGCTAAATCTCCTGTTGCAACTTTCTGTTTTCCCATAGGGACTGTCATCCCAAACAAGGCAAGCATTAAACTAAAAGGATGGCCTTCCCAAAGCTTGAACACTTCAGAAAATGTGTGAAATGTGCTTAATTTGAGCTTGTTATGTATATTTTATTGACTTAGTGTAAATTTGAGTAAATTACCCTTAACACTCAAACTATAGTGTACCCAAATCTTGCTTTCTGAATACTTTAAAAGTAAAAAATTAATATGGAATTTAGGGTTATGATGAATGTGTAATATTTGGTCACATGTGGGCTTATTGTGACTTTAAAATAAATAACTAACCTTCCCTGATGAAAATCCCCTGACCTGGTTCTTTTACTATGTCTAAATGTCACTAGATCATCCGGGTTCAAAGTCCAGATTTAACCCTGTTGCCAGGCAACAACATGTGACTCCGTGACAAATATGACCACATATTTGACCACATGTACACTGACCCTGTACTACAAGCATCACGTAAATCTAAATACATAGGTTATTATTAATAATCAATTTAAGAAAGCTGATTAAAGGTTTAATGGTCACTAAAGTAAACACTTTTGTCCATCCTTACCGATGACGATGGCCTTGTTCGATATTCCGCAGACTATTAATAAAGCAGCTAAAAGCAGAGCCATGAGCCAAACTTTCCCCCTCCTCCTCTCTCAAGCCGGAAAATAGCCTTCCTCCGTCGCTTTCTCTGCACACGTCGTTCCCAATAACAGTCGAAAATGTTACTTTATTACCATTTAGTTTGTCAGAGGTATGCAACTGGCTACGCAGACGTCAGCTTGCTGTTTCATCAACTGCACCTGGAAGTACCTGAAGCGCCACTCGTGATTGGCTACCTCCGGACCACGTGATGCGCACACCGCTTACCTGTGATCACAATGCAAATAACCTGCAGTGGCAGAACAGCAGAAACTCACAGAACTGCCCCTTCTGCTTCCAGTGGGTAAAACTGTGATAACAAAGCACTCAAATAGACATTTTAACGGCGCTCAGGTGTATTTCCGGTTTCACCTCAGCCTACCTGCTGGTTGGACTGTCCCCTAAATTATTACCACTGTCAGCAACGTTAATTACATTTTTATTTGATCCTTTCAGAAAGCTAAAAGGGATTCACCTGATTTCTTTTGGGGCATCCGGTGATTTAGGACAGGATAAGAAAAAAGCATTTCATTAAGTGAAAATTATTTACCAAAGCTAGGACGCCAAAACGTTGTCATCTTTTCTTGGTTAATGTGAACCTTTTATTTGCAGATATTTATGTACAGCTCAAGACCTCTAATACATTACCCTTCGAGAGCATCACCAAAGTCACAGGACATAACTAAAAATACATCACACATTAGGGGGTGATTTAAGTCTCCATGGACAAGAGGCAGGCAACCTGACTAAGATGTACAACATGGCAACAAATACAAAAGAAATTACCACACACCAACATTCAGACCTAAGGGAAATCTGGAGGGACCTTTAAAGTGTCCAATAAGCCTAATTGTCACGTCATTATCTAAGAAAGCCTGACGAGATATAAAACTGTTGTGATTTAACAAAAAAGTACACAATGTTTATTAAATCACCATATGTGCAAATATTGAACTCATATTCACAGTTTTGACTCTGTGTGGATTAAAAAATCTAAACAATAGATTAAATCTTGTTCACCCAATTCTTGGTTTTGAAACATTGACCTTGTAACACAAAAACAGTTTAAGAGGTCTGAATATCCCCTATGTGAGTGTTTTTATACTTCTGTATATAGGTGAGTCCCAATATCAGAAAACTGTCTTTAAAGTTTTTTAGCAAACAGGAAGTAAGGAGCACTTAATGTGTGAATGCAACCAATTCCTGAGAAGTGTGGCCGAGTCTTTATCTGGGAGTACAAATTTCAAAACACTTTCAGAAACAATTGTTTTAAATGGACAGAAAATCCATTAAAGATGAAAAAATTGTAGATATTTTTACATGTCAAGTGCAACCCTGCTTGATTGTGATTTTTAAAACCGTCATATTTTTTGAAATTCCCCCTATTTTTATTTTTTTTCCCCCCTTTTTTAATCCTTTGAGATCTTTCTCCACATACAGGGAAGCTGCTGGCACAAGCCAGGCTGCAAAGGATTTACACCAGACAAGAACATGGTGCAAGGAAGGTTCATGAAATTAGGAATTAAATCTTTTATCCTCTACAAGCGTGCGGCACATTTTTATTTTCGAAGCATGACATTTAACCTAGACACCAGTATCTATGTAGGATTTCTCTTTTAGAGGTTTGCAGGCAAGAGGAGCTTGCTCTGTGATGTAATTTCTCCTTGGCATCAGAAAAACTGGCAGCTCAAATACTTCTGAGGCAGATAAAATAAAATATCCAAATGTGGAATCAATGCTGAGCAGCCTAAGCATTTTCAGGCAAATTCAACAATATTTGTTTTTTGATTTTAAGTTAACAAATGCAGCAGATTTTAATCATGTGTGACATACTTAAATTATAATTTTCTTTGCACCCTGACAAACCTTGGCATATGAGCATTTTTGTGTTGTTGTTTTTGAATTTGGATTTTATTCTCTTACATCAGTGTTGTTCTTCCCTCCTGATTTGTTGTTACTTTGAGTATTAGTTAGGTTTACTAAAGTGTTTGTTTATCTGACCCCAGCCTACTAGTTTTATTTCATACCACAGCTATCTTCAATTACCTGATTTCTCACCTGGATCCAATGACTTTCTCCACACCTTCATTTGTTTATATAGCTCACTGTTTTCATTGTTCATGACCGGATCCTCCTGTTTTCATTTGTGTTTCCTGTCATCCTGCATGTTCCTGTTCTCCTCCTGCAGCATCTGTTTTTGATCATACCAAACTCCTGTCTGCATGTTGGTCTTGCTTTAAACTTAAACATGACAAAAACTAACATTTTTGATCACTGAATATCTTCATTAAAGTAAAAGGTTACAGGTAGAGTAGATTTAAACATCATGGTTTTAGTGCCTCATGTAACTTACTTACCTTAGTTATTCAGTTATTTATCAAGTCAATCATCAGTTTATGACCACATGCTATTTAGAAATATTATTTAAGAAGCTTTATTATTGCTCAAAACAAAAATACAGACATAAACAATGTCTCATATACATTCAAATCTCTTATTTTATTCAATTATACAAAATATAATAATGGAAAACATTATTCTTTACATAAACAAACCATCTGAAAAAAGCAACAAGCATTTTTTTTGTTTTGTTTTACAGCTTAAGGCATCATGATAACACAATCAGCAGTCTATGTGCAGTTTAGTACTTTCAGTAGAACACTCATATACTGTATGGCTCAAAATCACAGATCCAACACTAAGCTCTCAGCCAAAACCTAGTATATAATACCAACAATGTTATAAAAGGCAAGGTCAGTGACATCAGTTACAGTATACACACACTTCTGTTCAGGGCTTTACATCCATTCAAAGTGAGCATAATTGTTAGCATTTTGGTACTTTTAGTGATTTAAAAAATAAACATGCTTTTTATTTAATAAAATAAAATATGAAATGATTACACAACATACAACTGCAAAGATGAGACACATTAAAATTCCAAGCGAATATCTATATATTAACCCAGTGTCGATCCTTGGTTTTAACTGTCCCTGAAATTGTATGTTATCATCATTCAAAACAGATATATCAAATAATCAAAACTCCAAAATTAGTATGAGAACCATGCAAATATCATGTATACATTTCTGACCTTATCGATATGGACCCAACAATAAGAAAGCCGTCTTTCTGTAAAGCTTTTCAGGACATGGATAAAAACGATGTGTGCAATCCAGGTAGCACTTACAGTGTCAATTCAATTCACTATGGATCTCTTCAGGATACTTGTAAAATGTTTCAAACTGTTCCAGTTTGACACATAGATGCACAAGGCCACACTGGGGTTGTGTTTTCACAGTAAAATATTGTCCCATCAAGGCGTGCAAACAGAGTCAGGCTTGAAATACCTGCAGGAAATGACATTTGAAGTCATTAGATTTCAATTGAACACTCTGAACCAGAATAATATGTTTCATATTTTTATCTGCTTAAACATCTTCAGTACAGACAATAATGAAAAATGCAATACAACAGAAAAAAAGTGTCACTGCTAAAAGAAATGCTCTTCCTCTGCGGCCGAATAACAATATGAGTGATAAAAGATATTTTATGGGTACATTTTGAAAGGCAAATTAATACAATGTAAGAAATATTGACATTAGTTATCACAGCTAAGCATCAAACATTGTGTTCTCAAATTTAAATTTCCACAGAATGTATTAATCTAACTGTTTAAATTGAATTTGCACCTGATATTCACTACAAGAGAGCATAAATCAGAGAATAACTCTGGAGGAGCTTCAGACATGCGGTACTCAGGTGGGAGGATCTGCTGACTGGCTGACTTTTAGTCATTTACTAAAAAATTAGAAGAAATCTATCTACAGTCTGCCTCAAGCCAAATTGGGTATGACATGATAGAGACATGAACAAGCTGCTCTGCACCACATTTTTCAGATTTCTATTTGTAAAATAATTTTAAAAGCAGGTATTAATCTGCTTGCCATGTATTTGGGTGTGTTTTGTTTTTATTAATATTACCCTGAAGTAATGAGAATGAGTTTGGCTCGCCTGAGTTACTGTACTGTACTCTTATCCATGGAGAACCAACAAGAATCCAGAGAAACCTGCTAGTTTATATGGACTACTTGTTCTTATTCCTATTAAACGTGGGGAACCAATATGCAGTTTTATACATTTACCTTTTAGTCTTTCTTTTGGGTTCATTGTTTTGTTTGTATTTCCTAAAGCACTTGTTGCTGTTGCTAAAAATGTGCTATACAAATAAAATGACCTTACCTTACTTCAGAAACATGATAATGTTACACTTTTATTTTGAGGTTGACAAGATTTTTCATAAGGAGCATAACTTTTATGAAAAAATAACTTTTAAACACTTACCAGTAATTCTGTTTGGTAAAGACAGAAGTCTGAGTCTGTGAAATGTTGTTATATTTTTATGTTGCTTGGTTTTAGTGAGGTCTGAATAATGAATTATTGTACATGTATGTAGTTAATTACTGTACTGAGATTAGATCTTCTGAAGTGAAACTAAACAGAAACAGAGACTCACTTTAGATCCTCTTGAAGTCTTCTGAATTTGTCCATGAGGCCGTCATTTTTCACATTCATCGGCGAAGGCGGAATGAACCAGGATGCAATGAACTTACATATGACAAGAACATGCTGCAAGGAGAGTAGATAAAATTAGGAATGCAATATTTTTCTCCATCTGTAACCATGCAGAATGAGCTTTGTTCCCCAGCTTGTCATTCAGCTTTAAAAAAAAACATTAAAACAATGTCTGGTTTTGCTATTGCTTTCAAAGAAATATTTTAAGCTCAGCCAGGATGTAAATGAAAGGTTTTTGTTGTTGACAAGACTCACCTCAAAGAGGATAACAAAAGCAAAGCGCACAGCTAAAATCAGCCAAAACTGATGGGTAATATTAAAGTCAGTGTCTCTGTAATCTTTGTAGCTGCGAAAAGAAGCACAATGGAAAATATGTGTGTTGAAAGAACAATTTTTATTTATTTAAAAAAAACAAAACTTTTAAAAACAATTTGAAAGAAAAACAAACCTGCATGAAGTAGCAATGATTCCATCTGTGACCATTTGGTCTAGGTCAAACTTTACTCTGCTATCAGCCATTGATGCAACAGAGAGGGTGTTGTTGATGTAACCAGACATGCAGCTGAGGCACAAGAATCAAGATGAAGCAAATGTTTTATGGCGACATATAACCATTTTAAAGAAAAGGAAAAGATCTCACTCTTTCACCCCTGCTGTGCCGTTGACACATGGGCCATAGACGTAACGATACACAAGTCGAGGGATAAAATCAGATGAAACCCCAATTACCAGCCCATTTACAATGACAGCTAAAACACCGATAGCCTCCAGTATGTCTATCCAGACGCCTGAGGAAAAAGGAAAGAACTGTCAACATGCATGAATCCAAAATAAACTAATATCCACAGATCAAAGTTACCGATGGTATTGGTCTTCTTGGGGACCATTCTGCGCTCCAGTGTGACCATCTTAATGGCGTCCAAGCGAATCTCAATCACGTTATTGAGGAGAGCAAACAGAGGAGCAAGTGGAAATGCTGCCACAAATATGGTGGTAAAGCTAAACTGGATCACTACAGTGAGAATGCAGAAAAACAAAGTTAACCAAGACAAGTTCAGTGTTTGTGTTTACTAATCACGCAGTTCATACCCATCTCTAAGAACTCATTGAAGAGGCTGAAAGAGTCCACATCGGTGAGTTCATAGTTCGTGTGCCAGTCCCTGAGTTTGCAGTTTTCGCACAGCTCTTGTCCCTCTTTGAGCTGATAGTCATCTTTCAGGTAGCAGGTGGCGCATTTCCTCTGCAGCTTATGTTGCCTTTTCCTCTTCTCCAAGAACTTCTTGAACAAGCTAATGCAAACAGACAGCTTTTAAATAGCCTAAACCAACGTTTTACACATGTCATACGGTACGATCCATTTAGAAAGTACATGATACAACATGAGATAAGTCAATATGATACCTTATTGGCTTCAGGGTTCAGAGAGGAGAATAATAGAAATAGGGTGAGGGTGAGGGATGATCCACTTTCAAGAGCGATCAGCAAAAAGATTAAGATAAAACCATCCAGTGCCATATGATATGAGTTGATGTGATATGATATGTTACATTGCAATATGATGCTAAATGTAACAACACAGTATGATATGATGTGCTATGATATGGTATTATATAATGAAATTGAGTGAAATTCCTCTCTCTGGGTAGAGCATCCAAAGATCTAATGCAACTAAGAGTTAAACTACTCCAAAATTTCAGTTTATTTATTTATCCCTTCACAGACTTGTAACATAAATGTAAATAGTTACTACCAACCTCTGTCTGGTCAGCAATATAAAATAAAATATGACACAACACAAGAAAGCATGACATAAAAAACCCCAAAAACAATATGATGGAAAGTAATTAAAGTGAATATTACTTACGGACCAAAGTACTCAAACATATTACTGATGATTTGCTTCAGCACCATTATAATTGCCATTTGAATGAACAAGTCTGTGAGACATCCACTCGGGTGACACTAAAAGAAAGTGTAGGAACAATGCAGTCACTTTATTCACATAAGAAGTACAACAGCATTCCTTTAGCTGTTTCATGATAAATGAGATATGAAACTGTAATCACTCACTTCTTCCAGTCTCCATTGCCCTGCAAGCCGTACATATTCACCTGGATGGCCATTAATCCTGTTATCAGTGCAAGAAAACATTCAGTGACTTGTCCTGTAAGCCTAAACCAATTAGTGAAGAACAGTAGGCTTCAGAAATCAGAGCATAAATCCCAAGTTTTACCTGCCAAGAAAAAATGCCACATAGAAGAGGGAACAGAAGTAGGTGAAGAACTGGAAGGTGAACATCTTGACTGTGAAACTTTTCTCCGTGTCAGCAAATGTCCTTGTCTCTTCTGTTAAACAGAACAATGTTTAACATGTTTCAAAGCTCTGCTAGGTTTACACAGGCCCAAAATATGAACAATATTCAGAGGATTTGAGATACAGCATATCCATTAATGCAGTCTCCAATATTTTCATGTTTTTTTTCTTTGTTTCCCTCCCCTGAGTATAGCCCTACTCATCCAAAGTCTAAGTACAGAAAGCATACGTAAAAATATTTGAGTTGCTTGGAAACTTTTCTTTAATCTTGTTTTGATTTTTTATGTCATTGTGTCCTAACCAATAAAAACTGTGTGTAGCTTTTAAAGTGTTTAAAGCCATTAAGAGAATGTGCTTTACAGGTTTTAGTTTTGCTATGCCCTAAACTTTCAAGCCAAAGACGCTTTTTAGTGATTAATCACAACAGACAATTTTTTCCCGTGTGTAAGCTTATTTTTTATATTCCCAACTTCCTGCTTTAGTTTAAATTAGATAAATTTAGACAAATTTAAATTTGTGACACCAGGAACAAGTAGAGCCAAAATACCTATCTTACAGAGCTTCAAAGCAACAATCCTGTTAACCTGCAAAAAAAAATCACAAGATATCAGGATCACAGAGAATACTGCAACAATAACAATGAAATATACATTTAGAGGTCTTAGTACCTTAGTCATAACGGTGATGATGATGAAATGGAGCACAGCGCCTGCCAACATAGAGCCGAGGTTGCTTTTGAAATCTTTAGCCAGAAGCCCTGCTACAAGCACCCTGAATACCACCAAGAAATGTGTCAAGCCAATAATCACCAGCATCTGAGAAAACAGAAAAAAAAAAATTTGTTACCTGTCAATAAATATATGGGTCTCCATAATTTACTGAAAACCACAATATATTCGCACATTTCTGACACCTAGAAGAGATTCGGCCCTCTTTTTTTGGCCAAATAATGCATTTTGATGAGGTCAGATAAATGACATATCTCACCATAACTATGACACAGATCAAAACCAGAGCAGTGCGCAAGTAAGAATGCTTGTACATCTTCGGGCGACAGTCGGCATTGTTCACGAGTTCCAGGATCAGTTCCTCCTGCAATTAAATTAAAGCAATAAATTAGACCAAAGGCCAATTCGATGAGCTCTGTTGCTGCCTGAGAGAAATACAATATTCCAAACTGACTGTACCTCTGATTCAGACCAGTCAGTCACTCTCCATTCGCACACATAACTGGCCAGATGTCTCTTCCAGAACTCCATAAACAGTGTTGCTGTGGAAGATAATATTCTCTGTAAATATCTGATCATTACACATAATTATTTTATGTGTTTTCGACATTTACGTTATTGAAATTTGCTTGTATTTGCAGTTTATTGTCCAACAAACGAACAGAAAATTTTAACCAAATTGGAACTGGATTTAAAAAATTGTTTCATTCCAGGTTTAAATCTTACTTTTAAGTCCAAAATTTGTGGGAGTTTGCAGACAAAATTGAAAATAAATTCAAACATGCAAAAATTTGCAATATGTTTAAACTCATACCTTATATGTGACCCATATTCATGTTGATAAAAATGTTTGCCAGACGTTCTCATAATACCAAAGTTATCAGAAGATTGCCCAAATTTATTCCTAAGTTTGCACTTTTAAAAATGCATTTGAACTGTTATTTTTTTATGATAGATCAAAGACGCTTCACACCTCTTTAATGATTTGTTTGAACAAAAATTGATTCCACAAAATTTTTTCCAATCCACAGTCAAATGACCCGAAACTCACATGTGGACAAAACAGGTTACAGCAAGGTTTTAAAACTGAACTGTCCTCAACTAAACACAAAAAAGTTTATTTTTAAAGCACTGTGCTTGGAAACTGGGTCTGTGTCAGAAATCCAGCAATTTCAACTTAATTCTACAAATTCTGCCAAAACCAATACTCAAATATCAAATGAGAAGCTAAAAAAAAAAGCATACAGTTTAGGCACAAAATTCTTAATACTTATTGACTCTCAAAAGTGTGCACATCATTCATTTCCCTTCTTGACAAAATGACAAGTTTGCTTCTGTAGGTGTGGTGTATTTTTAGTGATGCTGTTGTTTTTAACCACGTGTTTTTGGAAGCCCTAAAGTTCCAGTTTAGTTTCACCAGACCATAACACGTGATCCCACGAGGCCTGGGGAGATTTTAGCAAGAACAGAGTATTTCCTTTGAAAGGAGATGGTTTTATCTTTCAGCTCTGTACGTCTTGCTTTGCAAACATGAAGAATACAAGGGATTGTTGCCACATGTAGAAAACAACCAATACTTTTTAGAAACTCTTGTTGGCCGCCTCCATGACCATTTTCAGACTCTTCTTTTTTTTTATCAGTTACCGAGAAATGCTTTTGTGTTTTCCCTGTCGTCCAATAATTTCTCTACTCATCTGTTTACTTCCTTCAATCTGAAAAAAAGTGTGTGGTAAAATTTATTTGTTCACTTCTCCTGACTGATTCATTTGCAAAATGAGACCTTGTTGATCCTTTGTAGCATCTCAATAACTCTAACTAAAGGAAAATATGTATTAAAGTTCCATTTGTACATTGTAATAACTCTGGCACTGTGTATATTTGAACCCATATGTATAATTATGACTGTGTCACAATAAAATCAACCATGTGCATTCAATTCTTACTTAAATTCTTACTTATTGGATTTCATATGCTGTATGAAACCAGGGTTAAAATAATTTTTTAAGACCCCTAAATCAGCATTACATTCATGCCCATGATGAGTGTGTGCAAACATCCAACCCGTAGTAAAGTTATGGTCTTGAACATCTCACTTTGTCTCACTGTCAAGTCATTTCTTAGCCTTTTTAGAAGCAGGGTTATATATTACTTCAGATTACATAAATTGCTGCATGCTTAACCACTCCCACAGACAGATGGCGCCTGTTTCAGAGGTAAGTAGCCAAGAGAAGTAGGTTTGATATTTTCTTGGCAGTGAACTTCTCGTTATCATAAAAAACTGGCAGCTAAATGAAATAATTCTGCGACAGAAGAACAAGCAATCGTGCAAGGTACAGCCAAAATGTTTCAGCAAATACACAATAGCATTATAACAGAAATCTACAGCTCAATTTCAGCTAATAAATGTGTCTCACTGTGAGGTATGGGTTTTATTATTTTGAATGTGCGTGTTTTCATGTGCTCACAAACTCACTCCATATTGCCATGAACATGGCGAAGAACACCGTGCCGTTATTGTCGAACAGCAGGCTCAGCTGTGAACAGAGAAAACCAGCAGTGAGAACCAGCCAGCAGTTATTAACCACAGAGCTACTTAGTAGTTAAACAGACAAACCTTGGCATATGAGCATGTGTCTGAAAGCTTCCACACTTTGCAACCATTGTCACAAAGTGGACACATGACTGTGTTAGACTCACAAACCTCTTGTCTACAAGACAGTAAGGTCAGTCATTATGGAGGGGTAATTACAGAGGAAAATGTTCTGTCATATCACTTAAGAGAAAGAAAATATTGGAAAGCTTACACAAGGGGTGAAGAGTTGAAGTAGCTGAGGCCATAGAGAAAGACTAAAATGCCAATAACGGCCGGCAGGATGAGGAGAAACGTGTACCATCCCAACCACAGGAAGTACAAGGCCACCTTCTCTCCAAAGTAGTCCCTGAAAAACACACAAACAGTGCAGACAAGGAGGAAAACCCAAGTCAGTGAAGAAACAAACTGGATGCAAATACAGCACTGTGGAAAAGCATCTGCCTCTTTTCATTATTTTTAACACTTTAATGTGTGAAGTCAAACTAAATTTTAATGTCAGACGAAGATGGTCAAAGTCAACATAAAAAGTTTTTGAATCATGGTGTGATGGAAAAATTACATTAAGGTCACATCTGCTAGTCATGTTATATGAATGATTGTGAACTCTCACCAAAAGAACTATTTGGGTTACATGTAGAAGGTTGGAAGTTGTTTTCTACAGCTGCATCAGAACCAGACTGTCTCACCCTTTGTTGTTAATTCTTTATCCTTGGTATAAAACTCATATGTTGCCTCTGCCTGACAGAGCTTTTCATCCAGACCTGCTTCATTACTGATTGTCCTACAAGCTCTCTGTATTGTGCACAATATATGAATAAACCTGATTGAGTGATTTCACCTGAACAGTGCTTGGAAATAGTATTTTTTCCAAGACAATGGTTTTATCAGGTATATCTAAATGCTATAAAAGCCCTCTCACACTGTTAAATCATGGATTTATTTTGAACAACTATTTCCAAAACTTTTGGAAAGAAACTCAAATTCACTGCTGAAGTTTTATTATTAGATTTATTCAATCAAGAAATAAAGGTAGGCCAAAGCATTGGCCCTCAACACTAGTTCTTAATTCAAGTAAAGCCAATTGAAGTTTATTTGTATAGCACAAAAAAACATATAAACATCATCCAGTCATGTTTCAATTGCTTGTTTCATAATTGAAACAAGCCAGGAAAATTATATTTTGTAAGATATCATCATCAAAATCATCAAGCAAAAAGGAGCCCACAGCCTGCATACTTTAATAATTTATCTAATGTTATTAAAGAAATAAAAAGTATCCCCCATTAACTAAATTAAATGTGCTTTATCACATTTCATTGGAAAGTTATGCAAGATTTTACTAGCCACACTGACACATGTAGACTGCTAAATCTGTAGATACAAGAGATTTAAACAGAACCTTTCTGATAACAAGAAGCGGGCTACAATATCTAAAAAAAATCATCCCAGATTGCCTTAAAGACATTCAAACACAGATGAGGAAGAAAGTTACTGATTTGTATGGAAACAATTACAAAGCCATTTCTAAGGTTTTGTAATGGAACAGTGAACCTTCAACAGCTCTGTGAAAAATTTAGCTAGTCTGCCTTCTTCCAGTGCTAACTAGAAACAACCAATTAGAGCCCAGAGGAGGGTCTTAGCGCTGTCAATCACCCTCTGTGTGCTCACCGTCCCTCCATTCTCTCTGCTATGCTGCAGCTACATCCTGAGAGCATAGTCTGTTGTGAATGTTCAGTCTAGTTAGCATGGTTTTCCTGTAATGCAAAGTTGTTTATCCTCCATTAGAATATTTCACAGCAAATACATGAGGATGATTGGCAGCGCTAAGGTAATCCCCCTGCCTCTGATTGGTTGTTTTTGGTCGGGAGCAAGGCATTTCTTCAGAACGCAACAGTAGCACTGTGGGAAGGTCGATCTTTTCACGACATGGTGACAATTTTAACAAATATGTAAAAAATAAGAATTTTATATATATATATATATATATATATATATATATAAGTTACATACTGCAGCTTTATTCAATAAAATCATTTGAAAGTTGGTTCTCAGTTTATAATATTTAGTTTAAATAAATTAATTTGAGGATCTGATACATTTAAGAGGTTTTCTTAATTATCTGGCACTAATGTATAGGATGATACATTGGGTCTTAAAACAGTTAGCTTGATTTACCAAAAAGTAAAATTAACATGCATAATCTTTTTTATACTGCTTTTTTATGTTTTTATGGTGTAAAGCACTTTGAACTGCCCTGTTGCTGAAAAGCGCTATAAAAATAAACTCTTTTGATTGGCTGGTAATAAACATTGCATGTCGATGAAATAATCACGTTTGCCTAGAAAGTTTACAAAAACACAGAAGACTAAAAATATTCATATATGAAGTCAGGTGTGATAAAATGTTTGTTCTCAACATAAGTGAAAACTAAGTTTTGATTTCCACTGGTGGCACACGATCCATGTGGGCTGTAAAGTGACTCTTGGGTTGTTGCTCATGATTGATGGCAGGGTGGAGTGAGATAGAGGGATTAGGGCTCAGGCAATCTGTCACCTCTCACCTCTGGACATGAAATATTGATCTTAACAGAAAGAATGAGATCTTGGCTACAAGCTGCTTTTGCAATGTGGCTCAGATCAAAAGTGGATCTCCTCTTTTGTTTGAGGAGAGGTAATGATACAGTTCCAGTTTTAACAGTAACACATTTTTTGACTGACAGTCTGTTTATGTTTTTTTTTTTTTTGTACTTACGAGTTGACTACAATGTTAAGGCTTCTGTCTGTTTGCCTACTTTTTTATTTAAAGTTAAAATTCTCACTAAGGTTAAAATGTTGGGGTTTCTGACAACAAATCCAAAATTTGAATCTTGTGTTGTTATCAAGAGTCATTATCACTTTTGCTACTTGTTTCTTGTTGCAAGATATTTATTTCCCACTCCTTACTAATGGCAATTCCTTTGGAGGACTAGTATGCAAGCTAACTCCCTTTAATTAGAAGAAACCCTGAATCTTCTGGTTGGCTCAACCAGCAAAGTTCTACTTTTCTTCTTCTCAAACTAAAGGGGGCAGCACCACACATTTTAGATTTATATTTGCACAGAAAATATAAATTAATGTCTTATCATCTTTGTACTTCAAAAATATATGCTACCTTATGTTGGTCTATCAAACAAAGTCCCAACAGAAAGACAAAGAAAGGAAATTTGTAGTTGTAAAATGCAAAAAAAAAAAAAAAAAATGCTTTCGCAAGGCACTGTAGCCATGATTGGGACTAATAATGTCTGTTTTGTCAAAGTTAATATGCTGAGAGAATTATCTACTGCACGTAAGATAATGACTGTTTATAACCTCTCAGCAAAATCCAATTTCAGAAATTTTTTAAACTGCAAACATCTTGCAGAAGCTTCAAAATTTACAGAAGATGCATAAGCTGAAATATACAAAAATGATGGTGTTTAAAAATATGATAAATGAATAAAGGACAGAAATAAAATAGACAACAAATTATAAAGGTTTTGTGTTGCAAGTCAAACAGAGTAGTGTCTGTACTGTTAAAATACTACGGTCATGCAGAGGGATGAATCATGTGTTGCATTTTCCTATAAACAAATGTCTATAATTATGTTGAAAAAAAAATCCTTGCCAATCATTTCTTTTTCTTCTGGTAGTATGACTGATATCAACATTTTTTCTGCTTGCATGTGAAATTCCACAGGCAGACCTCTATTAGCACATGATGTTGGAGGGATCTTGGCTGTTTTCTTGTTTCTATAACAACCCTGCAGCCATTTAATCAACTGCATAAAAAGCAGAATAATGAAGAGGCTGTTGTGTTGCAGTCCAAACCTGACTTTAGTTACGGGTTGCCCTTTGAAACAGGCCGTCCATCGTGCCCATTCCTCCTTCAGCTCTTTCTGTTTCCTTTTCTGTAAGCGGGGGCGCAAAAATCAAAGGAAATCATCAATATGAAAAAGAGCTTTGAACAAACTGCTACCATACTGCATACAGTTGCACTAAAAGATGAATCCTGCAGTGTGAGAATGTGATGTGGTGCCATTTTCAAAACATTTTAACAGGTTTTGCCATGTTTCAATTAACATTATTGTTGCTGCACATCTGAACAATCATGCTAAGCACACAGGAAATTAATTTATCTTATCCTGCCTGTGTTTGTCCAGAAAACAGAAGGGCAAACATGCTAATGTTTTCCCAGTCGCATAACAACACTGCATGCTCACGCACAAGCCTGCGTACTCCCAGTGCTGGATGACTCATTTCACTAACATGAATTGCATTGCATTTCTGTGAGCAAATATCTTTTGGCAACAATGTTTTGTTAAGAAAGCCACAATCAAGTTTCACCTCATTATCTTCGAAGAATCTAAAAAAAAGAAAAACATTTAACCAAGAACAAAACCTGTTTAGTGTAATTCATCATAGCTGATAAAATGTCCCTGACTTTTCTAAGCTTTGGTATTAAATGTAATTACTGTTTTGTAATTACATTTTACATTTGAAATGAATGCTCTTGGTGTTGAACAATAATGTAAAGTTGGAATTTTACCTCATGTAAACAGAACCTCGTCTCAAAAACCTTAGCCTTCATGAGATCCCGCAAGTTCTCTGAAAAGTTTCCAGCAAAGGAGAACGATGAGAAAAATGAAGAGCTGATTAAAATCACTTTTTAAGAGCCCAGATTATCAACTGCTCTGACTCACCTTTAGTGCTGATTTGTGTGTGATTTATTATGAAGTGGACGATCCTTATCCTGCAATAATGGGACAAGTATCACTTGTAAAGTCAGTGATGCAGCAAATGAGAAGAATAATGTCATTTATTCAGCTGACCCATATATAAATTTACTTTTAAATAATAATTGAAATGATCTAGTTCACACAAGAGAATAAAGTGTGATCTAAAAATGAAATGTTGATTAAAAAAAAATAACTGTCATAGTTTTGGTCTGAAGTTGATATACATGTTGACATAAATTACTTTTGTGGGAACATTCATTATTTTTCAGCAAGGAAAAATCAGACAAATTTTTTCTTTTTTTTTCAAAACAAGAATTGAGGTTTTCTTTTAGTATATTTTTCAAATAAATTAATGGTCAAAATACTACAAACAAGCTCAAATGTATACAAACATTCCCACTAACGTTCACATAAATGTCCCTTAGCAATTTATAGAGACACCAATGCTTTCTGCAACTTTCAGGAAGCTTCCTATGGTGAAATGAGATAAAGCTTAAACTAATAAGTCACAATGACAGAATATATGTTTGAAGAAAGTCAAAATGAGGGTTTAATTTGCTTCAAGTGGTACAAGTGCAGCTCATAATGTGGATTGAATAATAAAGAAGCAGAACTACTGGCAAAATCTTTGTTAAAATTTGGTGCTCAAACAAGATTACGATCAAAACCTGTTTTAGGAGGGATAAAGCAGGATAACCTTGAGCTTCTAGACTTAAACTGACTTAAACTATTCAAAGTTCAAGTGTAATGCTTTAGGCTAGAGTCTGTCAGGAAAAAAAATATCAAAATAAACTCACTCACTCCAGCAAGAATTATGCCAGTTGTTTCTTGTGTTTGTTGATGGCTACACAAAAAGTTTAGTATCCCTGCAAATTGCTAAGTAGTGTTTAATCACATATGAGTTGGGGTGTGTGCATATTCAAATTCAAACTTGTTTACCCTGGTCTTGTTTTTAAATGAACTGGATTTGAAGTGTTGTATATGAAAATAGAGCATCATTACAGCATATTTAAATGATTTTCCTCAAAAAAATAACAGCTCATAAAATCATTTAAAGCTGGAAATTAATAATACTGTTCACACCGAATGAGTAAGGTGTGTAAACCTTAGATGTAAATTGCAACACGTAGCGTCTTTAGAGATAATTTGTATGAAAACACTCATATGATAATAATAAAAAGGAACAATGTTTAAAATAGCATCAGGGGTTGTTTTGAACGCCAAACATAGCTGGAGTTGCTGGTCTTACCTTGTGCTAAGAGAGATATTGCTGTCTGTTGAGCTCCCACTGCAGGCATCGGATATTTTGAGCAGATATCTGTATTTCTGAAATATTTCTTTTGGTGCCTGGATCCCATAGAAGACGAGATTATCATTGATAATTTTCTAATAAGAAGAAATTGTGACAAATTAATAAGGAACTTTACCACAAAGAAAGTGCATATGCTTTTGTTTATTATGCAAGACCCACTGTCACTTTGAAGTTCTTATTCTGCAGCTGCTCTATGTATTCCCTTTGTTTCCTGGCGTGTCTCTCCCCCTCATTCATCAATTTGGCGACCAGGACGTAGTCGTATGACAGTGGAGTGAACTGTGTGCGCAAAAATGATGCAGGTCAGATTTATCGGTGAATGATCATAATAATTCTGGGTATTCTTAGAATTGGCCCATCAGTTCAACTCACCACAGGAGGAGGTTCAGTTGCCATTCTCTTTCACCACTCCTATAAATTCCAGTAATTCGATACTGGGCTTTATCACAAAATAACAACAAAAAAAATAAAAAGCTGAACTTAAGTTGCACAGTTATAAACCATATACAAGTAGGAACTGCATAAAACCTTCATGGAAGTGTTAGACATCATAAATTCATATCAGCAAACAACAAGTTCCCTGAGTCTGATTGTGCTAGATTCAAATCTTACACAAACCACTTGAGCGTTCATCACCTGCTACAGAAATCCAGTCTAACTATAACCTGAGGCGTGTCCAGGAATGCCAGTTTAGGGAGAAACCATGAACCTGACTTACCACAGAGAACTGCCGCTGCACAATCTAACTCTAACCCGAATGAACGGTAGGTCATTGGGCTATATCTCAATCAGCAGAGCAATCATATCCATACAGCTAAGCCTGAATGTAGTTCCAATCAGAAAGGGAGCGGCTAATCTAGTGGCACAATATGAGTTCAATCACTAACTGACTGTGCAAATGCAAACAGGCTTTAGATGAACTATTGTAAAAAGGTAATCAGGGTTTTTCTTTTATGGGTTTGTGTCATTTAGAGGGGCTTCACAGCGCATGTGTGGACTCTATGTTAAAGAACGGAATAAGAATTGCTTTCAAAGAGCGAGCTTTCTACAATACAACTAATATCTGTTCCTTGAGCAGCTGCATTATGTATCAGTATGATTATTAACGCAACCACCTACCTGCCTCCTGTGCCCCGGCATGATGAGGGAAACCAGCGGCGACCTCCTGGACAACAACAACCTTTCTCTCTCCTGAGTCCTCCAATCTCACTCAGCTCTTTGTTATATCCAACTGATAATAAAAAATAAAAAATAAAAACATGCAGTCTTCAACAAACAGCCGGTAACTTCCGGATTACACCTGGAGGAAATGTGCCGTCTAACAAGCGAAGGTATGTCAGAAGCGACTCAACCTGTTGCTGCTGTCACAGCATTTATCTTGACTGACGCCACCTTATATGTTCGCGTCAGCTCAGTCCGTCCGAACAAAAGCGAGTCAAAATTACTAGGAAACCACCGTCCACACTGTTGCACTATTGGCAAAGCCAAAATGAGACTCTGGATGTGATTTGTCAGGTGAGAGAATGGAATGACATCTATTTCTTCGTTGCCTCCCCTCCTCTGGACTGTGAAGTTCCGCTTGTCCGCCGCTAGATGGCAGCAAACATGATGACGTTTAACCGTCTGCCAGGCCTCTGACGGGGTTGTGATTGAATCATCCGGCACTCGTCAGTCGCTCCGACATTTTTCAAGAGACAGCAATTCATTTGCACTAATGGAGAACGGACAAAATCCTTCCTTTTATTAGCTGCATGAATGCTAAATTCAATCCAAAGACACCTTTATCTCAAAAGAAAATTAAATATTCTGTCATCCAAGTATTTTCAGAGTCGTTGTGAACTAATCATTGTGTTAGTGAATGTAAATCTATAAAGTTGAAACTTTCATTTTTGCTAAATACCAGAATAATTCTTTCTTCGATTTTTAAACTTTATATAAATATGTAAAAACAGTGTAGCTCGACTTCAACATCTTTGAAAAATAAATACACAAGCTTCTCATATTGATTTGCTGAAATTGTGGTGCATTGCCCGGACAGACCTGTTGACACTGAGTCAGTTTTGTAGGTCTCAATCACACATTTTGTTTGCTCTTTAAAATGACTTTCTGTGTGATGACCACCTAGAACTGTAACTAATTTGGCTTTATGATTAGGGTCATTGTGAATTTTGTACACCAATATATGTCCAAATTTTAACTCCCTGTTTGATATCTTGAGATGTTGCATCAATATTTCTATAAAATGTTCTTTACTTGAGTTACTCTCCGCTATATAAAGAGCGCCAGTCCCTCCAGTAACCAAACCCACCAGATATGATGCTGCAAAGACAGAGTACTGTGATTTTTATGTATGTAAATTTGACTTTGAGGAAAATACAAAAACTAATCTAAAACAAATATTTTTCTTTTACTCTGGCATTTAGCAGATAAAAGTAATTCTGGTAATCTTGATCGGCCTAAAACAGGACGTGGTCTGATTTATTCCCAAACAGTGAGGAAAATAATTAATGTCTCTCTCCATAGATACCCTATATTGATATCTTGTTTAAAATTGTAATGAAAAAGTTATTAACACTTAGCAAAGACACCAAAATTACCTAAGTGTTGTATATAATTTTAGTTTTGGAAGTTGCAAGCCAAACATTTCTTGAGTCCTACAATGTAAAGACTGAGCTGGTCTATGTGCTTAAAAATGGAGTCAATCAAGAGAGTTTGAACAAATATGTCTTTTGATCTGTCAATATGGCAGTAAGACTTATAAATAGATGAATAAATGTAGAAAATTAACTCACCATATCAAACTCTCCTTCCTCACAGCCTTCAAAACAGCCTGTGCCAAACTGCTTTCAAGAAAAAGTCTTGAAAACAGTCTGTCACCGCAGTTTTCCTTCCTCTTCTTCTCTTGTCTACATTCATGGGAAATGCCGCAAGAATTAGTCATTTAAGTAGTTTAATTCCAACTAAGAAAATAAGAGAAACAAATGAAAGATCAAGCTGCTCAAGAAGTTTTTCTTAACGTATTCATACGCTTCCAATTGTTCATATTTTCACATTACAGTCACAACCTTCAATGCAATTTTTGGGGGACTTTATGCGATTATGCCAACACAAACTATGACATTAAGTAGAAAGAAAATGCTGATATCATCATCAAACTGAAATTTTGTCTTAAAGTATGAGTTGACAAATTAATCAAAAGTAATTACTTTTAGTGTACAGTATGTAAGTTTAGCTTTTTTTGTTGTTGTTTCAGCTTTAGGTAAGCTTCCTGTTTTATTTTGTTAAGCCATTTCCTTTTTATGTTTATGCCTTAGGTTGTCTTGGAGTTGTGTTTGTCAGTATTCAAAATGTCTGTGTATGATCCTTGTTAACTATTTTTCTGTATCATGATCATTGGCTTAGTGTTGATTATTGCTTTGACACACATTTTCATTTCATGCTAGTGTTTATTTTCAAGGTTCTCTGCTCAGCTCTGATTTTAATCTGTACCAGGTCTGCTCAGATCCATCACCTCAATGAAAGGACGATACAACAAACTGTTTGAGAACATGCCTCTGAGGAAATTAAATGCTTCAATTGCCTGTCTCATAAGTTCAAGTATTAAGACAAGCATTAAATCTAGCTAAAACATTTTGAAATTTGTAACATTGTCACTCAGTTCCTCCGTTTTCACACACTGCGTCTGCGTCGGACTTCCCAACCATCTCATTTGGGTGTGAAAAAAAAGCAAAGCAACATGAACGGGTGGTCCTCTGTGCCTTGTAATTAAAGATGATTTTACCATTAGCTTCTGAAACCTCGGAGGGCAGTGCTCACCCAAGCAGGCCCACATCCCACAGAGGAGAAGCGACATGAGGCTGGCGAAAAAACGCATGGCGGTGGAATAAATAAGCGGTTATATTTCTGCAGACCAGCCACACCCAACACACGAAGATCACATAATTACACCCGCACAGGACTGTGTGAACCACTTGAAGGCTGACAGAGAGGGACCACTGCTGCTAAATTTGACCAGAGTGGAAGTTCAGAGCGGGGAGGAGTCTGGGAGGTACAACGGTGAACTGTGAGCGAGCAATTCCTCATCTTCATGTCAGAGAGGAACAAAGACTCAGTAGCGTGGTTACTTAAAAAGGGACACCACGCATTGTCCTGCTCTAAACAAACCACTAAACTAAGCATCCTGCCTCCTGTATGAGGCTTGTGTCTAATCAAAGGCTTACTCGTATTTTTTTTTTTTTTTTAACAGCTCACATACATGCACACATTTCTTCTTGACTGTTCTAGAGCAGATGTTGCATGCTCCCAATGGTAGGTAACATTTGTGAGAATGTTGATATGAAAATGTTTGGCTTGGCACAGGTTAATTTTGTTCCTGTTTAGTTCTAGGAAATTGCCCCGTGGACATTTTTTGTTAAACAAATTAAACAAATGAAGGTATCTACTCTTGCTAATCAAAAGGAGTAGCAGAAAAACTCTTTACTTTTGTGTCCAAACATAAGGTGCATGTGGACATACTTTGTTTAACATTGGCTGCCCTTTGGTAAATAATTGCACTGGCTAAACATATTAACACATCATACTTTCTATTGATTATGTGATACATTTCTGAGAACCCTGTACTACATTTAATGCACACATGGGCCACACAAATAAAGTTAGTTTTATTAAAAATGTCATTTTTTGTTGTGAAATTGTATGTGAATTGTACATACAATATTGTAAAGAAACCAAGTTATCTGAACTTTGTAGAAAAGTGATGCTTATATCATTGTAGATCAAAAACACAAAAATCCTCTTAAATATTTGTCTGATTAAAAAGAAAGGTGTTTAATTTCCTAACATTAACACACTATCTGACTGCATCCAGATCTATCTCAAAAAATAAATTTTGTTTGCTTGGGTTGGTTCCCCTCTCACATTACAGACTCAGTCTTCATCTGGACTGGAGTCTGATGGTAAGCTGGCAGATCTTTGTGCCAACTTACCCTGCAGGTTGAGAACAACTATTGCAGACTTTACCTGACAGCGAATCTGGGGTAAAAGCAAGCAAAAAGAAAAAAAAAAGAGATATAATGTGTCCACTGTAAGATCCTTATGACTAAAACATGTTGTGTGTTGGTGTTCTATGTACAATTAAATTCAAATGAAAGCAAAACAATGTTAAACATACATATTTTGTGCTGCTGTACCAAATACTTTCCAGTTTAAGAAGATTTTGTAAACCTTATTTGAATGCCTGTGCATCATTGAAAAGTAATTTCTAAAATATTTAACAGAATCCATCCATCAACCAATTTGCCATTCTCTACAAAATAATTCTGAGTACGCCAAATGGCCCTTGCGCCACAGATTGGACATCCTTGTGGTTGTAAAATGACAAAATGTGCAAAAATAATTGCAGGAGCATCAAAACTTTTCCAAGACACTGTAGTTTGCTTATGCCTAAGGCCGGCCTGCATTTTGTACATCAGAACCTTTCTTAAGTAATTGTCCAAACACTTCAGTAAACAACTTCGTGGTAGCTACCCTTGGGAGGTCTAACTCCAAGCATGTGAATTAAACCCGGTTATATTCTTGCTATTTTCAGATGTTTTAATGAACTAGAAAGTGATACTTATCAAATATTTCCTTCTTTTTAAAATCCAATTGATTAAGTTTAATTGCGCAGTTCGCTTCCACGTGCTGCCAACGTGTTTTCGGAGCATCTGAATGTGAGGCTATTGGTCCGTGGGGTGGGGTCCGCCCCCTTGCGGAGCTCCCAGTGGGCCGGGCTGGGGAGATGCAGCAGTGATCGGTCAGCCGGTGAGGGAGGGCAACTGCACCCTGTCGAGTCAGCAGCTACTTGGGTAGTTGGGGAAGGGACGGCCAGCAACTCGGACCGAACCACAGAAACAACCCGGAGCGGGACACTGTAACTCCGACAAAATCTCAAAATGCGCCGAATAACTGGGAAAGGAGGAGGGGACAGTTTAATTGAGATGAGCCCGACTGAATCTCTCAGCGGTAAGTACAAAAGAGCCACAACCAGACTCACTTTTTAAACAGCGGATTCTTAAAGTGATGTTTAAAATGGAACAACTGAACGTCTTGAACTGCGTCAGTTCTTTAGATCTGAACTCCTTTTAGACAAAGAAAGAGACTCGATATGATATAAAATTATTATTAAATAAGAGAGATTTAAAGTTGTAGTATTATTATTGTACTTTTGAAAAATCTTGTACACAAAGTGTACGATATTTTTCTTATTTATATCTCGTAGAGTACTTCTGGATAGATGCAAACTACATCTCGTTGCTTGTACTTGTGACAGTTCAATGACAATAAAGTTGAATTCTATTCTATTCTACAAAATGAATCATATTTTACAAGAGTCTTTATCATTTCAACGTTTATTGCTAAATTTGGAAGTAAGATTATCACAAGTAAAATCAAAAACTTTCCCCACCCTGATTCTCTGGCTTAAACGCCTCGGCCAGCTCATGGTTTTGCTTTCCTCTCTTGGAGGCAGCAGTGAGTGATTTCCATGGAGCCAGGCTTTAGCAGCTGGCCCGTCTGGTGGAAACACACAGTCACCTTCAGACAGGCACTTTATACACCAGGAGCAAAACCCCACATCCCTTTCTGTTCCCAACTGAATGTAGGTTTTAAACAAGCTGGTCGTGTTGGGTTTTCTTTTTCACCATTTATGGCTAAAAACAATGTGTTGTGCTGAATGAAAGCTGAGTCACTCCATGAACTCTCTATCTAGGAATCTTTTGAATCTGAGCAAAAAACTTAATATTTACAACTTTTTTCTGTCTCAGTTTAAGCTGTGTTGCAAAGAATTGGCATATATTTCAATGTCTAGGTGTGCAAAGCTGGTTTAAAAAATAATCCAAAAGGCTTTGCAGCTGTAACTGTATTGACCTAGTAGACTAATTAGAGTTTTATCTAGAGCATGGGGAGCTTCACAGCATTACATTGTGGTGAAAAATGTTAAAAATCTGTGGTTTCTTCACAGTTGGGAGATAAACCTCTCACCTTGTAGTGTGTTCATGGGTCGATGTTAAGAAAACAGTGAAAACTATTTTCCAAACACTAACCATTCAGCTCCAGGAAATTAAATCAGAAATAGACTCACGGTGTTAATTAATATAATCCATCTGTACTCCGTTTGTGGAGACGTTGTGCATGTTTTGGACAAAGATTACAATCCTGTGTTTAGTAATTCAGAGTGCTTGTCTTGATGCCAGGAAGGTGTTTAGAAACGTGCCTGCTGCCCTCATAAAGCGGACGCACAGGACATGAAACTTTCAGTTCATGACAGATAACAACACCCTTCATGCTTCGTAAAATCTGGAAGGAAACTGAAACTACAGAATTAGTTCTTGCAAAGAAAATGCAGAAATTACCTTGGGTAACTTTGAATACTTCTGTCTTTATTCTTTTATTTTTTTGTTGCCTGGGCTGTTTGCTGAAGGCAGCCGGCTTTGTTTTTTGTTATATCTGAATTGCAGACTGACTTGTAAGTGGTTTGATTCACTCCATTGTGGCTCTCTTTTTTTTTTCTCTGGCTAAAAACAGAGAGACAGCAGCAGTGTTGAAGTATTTCCACAGTGATCAGCTGCTTCCTTCTGAACAAAGCTTTAACTGTGGAGGCTTCCTGGTGGGGAGGACTGCTGTCATGGCTGACTGGCTGAGATCACATCACATACAGCATCCAACTGTGGAAAAAAATATGCTCGGCTGTTTGAGAGTTGTTCTCCTGCGCTGTGAATGAAATGCTTTCTAGTCAACGATATGATGATGTCTGTTTAAGATAAAAACGGGAAGCTATGGCATATATCTTAAACTGTGTTTAGGATTGTGAGGGGTTGCTTAAATCCTCATGCTAGGTAGATTAGGTCTCTGTGAGATTCCATGGTATGCAAATAAACAACAATGTGGACTTTACTAACACCACACCTTCATTTGCACAATCCTAACATGGATTTAAAAGCTTCAATCTTATGTTGTTTTTCATTAAAAGAGTAGCATAAACATTGAGCATGAATGCTACAAAAAAAAGATGTTATATTTGTACTTCTGCTGCCATTTCTGGCTTTTGACAGTTCATTTAGGTTTGTAAAATCTTTCCAAGTTGCTTTTTCCTGACTGCAGACGTAGGCTGGTACGAGAGTCTCCTGAAATCATAACCTACGCAACTGAAACCAAATCCCTCCTTCACACTGTCACATTCATTATATATATTCAGAACATTAAAGCAAAAAAGAATTAAATTAGTTTTATTTGAAAAAGTAATAATTACACCATCTTCTTAATAAAATAACATTTTGATCAATAAAGGTATTCTGAAATGTATCATGAAGGTATTCTAAAATACAGATAAAATGCTTTTTAATCTTATTAGTACTTTTAAAGTGTATAGATAACTTGATTAAAATATCATTCTCATAAAATTATGTAGTTTCTATAAAAGTTTGAAAAAGTAATCACTTCCTAGACCTAATTGATGTTTTTTCCGCATTTGACGGCAACAATAATTACTTAACTACTTGTGATAACTGGCAGTGAGTCTTTTACATCACTATGGTCGAGTTTTATCCCACTCTTCTTTCTAGAGTATTTTGATTCATCCACATTTGAGCAGGTAATGTCAAAGCTTCCCAATTGGAGATCACAGACTTTCATGGACTTTGACTAGGCCTCTCAAAAAGGGTAATGGTTTAGGTAGCCAGTTAGAGGTAGTCTTGTTGGTGTGCTTTGGATCGTCGCCTTTCTGTTTATTGCAGGTGGGTTTTAGCTTGAGATCACAAGCTGATGGATGTACGTTAAGGCTGCATAATATTTTCAGTATCAGGATGTATAATGTTCATGTTGCAAATGAGTGTTTGGAGCATAATAGTCCCAGGTTAATAGATTGAAATGTTATGAACTTGCCTTTTTCATGCGGGTGTAATATCTACCCAGTTGGACTGAGTCCCACAGCAACAGATGCTCACACAGGCACAAGTGGAATTGGCCAAAATGCTAAAGGTCACAGAGTGATTATTGTTTCTATTTCTTGTTTGGTGACCTTGAGCACTTTGAAATGCCCTTCAAAGTTCTGTTTCCTTAAAAATGTAATTTCCAAACTGATTGACTTTGTTTCCTGTCTGTTTTTCAGTCTGTTTAAATCAGGGCGTGATGTGTTGCTTTTTGAGATCTTTTCAATCTTGTCAGACAGTTTGTATTTATGCCATTTACAGATTCCGAACTTATGATAGTGATAAAACCTGGATGTGGCTAATGAAATCAAGCTTTCAAACAATTGTGATTAATTGCAGTTAATTCATTTGAGGAAGGGATTTTTTTTTTTTTTGAGCAGGGACGAGTTGGATTGGGTCCCTTAATGATTGGAATCATGATTTGAATTTTTTGGTTTGTTTTTACTCATGTTATCTTTGTCTGTGATTAAAATGTGTTTATTGATTCTTAGATAAGTGTAGTAGTGAACTCTCTACTGTAGCTAACCTGTATTATTGGGTTCAGGTTAGCTGCTGCTTGCAGCTTCTCAGAATCTCACCATAATACTTCTCCTCTAATGTTCACACTATGGTTTTTTTTTTTTTTGAGACTTTAAATTGGGTCCAAAGATACTGTATGTGTTGGAGCCAGCTGACTGGCAGTGCTCAGCAAATTGCAAGGGAGTGGCAGTGTTACGTTACTCCCACTCTGGCACTGTTTAGGATCTTAAACCCAATATTATGTCAGTTTCTCCATTTTTCAATCTCTAAGTTTTTAACCTTGATCAACTTAAAAAAATAAAACATAAACTGTTTTTTTTTCTCTTAGTGCAATGCTACATAATCTTATACTGAATATGCCTTTACAATTATATTTAAATTTGTATTGCCTTCATGCAAAGTAGAAAATGTTGCATGCGTTTGTCCTAGTCCCATGCAGTGGGTTAAGACTTAAACAACCAGTAATTTGAGGCTTTATAATAAAAGCAGTTTGTTTTGCATTAACTAGGCCATGTGCTGCTAACCATAATTTTGTACATGATAGACAAAAGCTTTGAATCCTTTTTTTTCCACTGTAATTTGATACTTTTATATGTTGAATCGAGACTAAATATAACATCAGAAACCAATAATTAGGATTTTTGTTTCTGTAGAACAGAGGCTCAAACCTTTCTGCCTTATTTTTACTGGCTTCTGTCTTTGTCGCTCTTCTGTCTGCCCCCTCATTTGTTAACGTAAATCCGCTTGCAGAATCTGCCCTGCATAGTCGGACTGTCATTTGGAGGAGAGGCTAAAAGGGGAACGCAGTTGGAGTAATTACCCAGTTTCATCACGTGAGCTGTTCCTATTTTTAACCGCGTTCAAGGGGATTTACCAAATGTCTCATTCTTGTTTCCTGAAGTCACTCCTGTAGTCGCTGAATCATGCCAGGCATGCTGCTTCTTTCAGGGCGATCCAGTTAAGCCACCCCGTGCTCCCTGAGAGAGCGCTGCCACAACATGTTATACAAATACAGACCACAATGCTGACGGTTTATCATGCTGTCCTCTTCACCTCAGGCAGCTGTTCACATGGTTGAAACCCAGCCGTCACCGGCTGACTGTGGTAACCAAGAGTCATATTGTTTTGGTTTAATTTTGTCTTGCAGATGATGGGAATGGCTATCGCCAACATGCCTCGTCCAGCACAGGATCCCTCCAGCAGGGGCAGTCAGAGGTAAACACCAACTCTCTGCTAAGCTGAATGACTCATTCATTTCTGCTGACAGCCTTTTGGGGGATTTTTTTTTTCACTATCAGCTTATAATATTAAACCTTGTGGTCTTGAGTTGATGTAGTTTTATGTAAGTGTACAAAAACTTCTCAAAGATTTTCACAGTCCTTTGGGAAAAAAATATTTAAACCCAAGGGCTTGAGGATTTATGGCTTATTTATAAAATATCACATTTAATCTTTTTATTTTTCTCACTTTCTTTTCTAAAACAAAATTACAAATGACAGAAAATATTTTTAAAAAGTGGCTTTCATTAATCATCCCTTTTGCCAACTGTACGACGAAGCAATTACAAGAACATAGTCATAATATTAGCAGCTTGCATATTAAATTTTTTTTTATTTTTTGTGTTGGACGTCTCATAAAATTACTACTTCATTCTCCTAATATTGTTTTCTTTATTCTGTTAATATCAAGACTTTTTTCTCTGTATTACAGTTTTGCTGTCATATGAATGTAGTCTTACATTACTACAGCTGTTTTCTTGTAACATTATGACCTTATTTTTGTCTAAAAATAAAAGACTTAGCCTGACTCTTATATTTTGTGGTAGAGTAGACCTGAATTCAAAGTCCAAATAAGTAGAAGTTGTAAAAAAAAAAAACCCTTATCAGACAAGATGGCAGCCTTACTTGTGCTGACATCACTTTGATCTATGGAAACTCAAGGAGTGGATTAGTGAAACAAAATTCATTAAAATCTACTAACATTTGTGGTTGTAATGTCAAAAAGTGTAAGTTCAAAGAATGCAAATTCTTTTGCTTGATGGTTTTAAATTTGGTGCATTTGAAATCTCTTTGGTATCGTCACCTGCTGCTTTCCTCTTGTGAGATAGCTGTAAGAATTCATGGTAAACATTTTAGCATTCCTTCCTTTCTTTTCAGTACTTTGTGTGCTCACCGCCTACCAAAAATGTTCTACTTTGTTTGCTAAAGTAGCACTTTGAATTTATACAAAGCTGATGCTACATTCTCATTACCAAAACAAAATTGGACGAAGCTCTAATGCTCCTGTTTTTTCCCTCTTTCGCGTGATACATTAGTCTCCTTTAACGCCTGGTGTGTGTGTAGAGACGTGCGAGTCTCTCAACACCAGCCTGGCCTCCTTGGCTCCGTCCGACTGCAGTGACAATTCATGGGTCAGGAGTCCCAGCTTAGAGCAAATCAATTCTTTCACTGGGGTAAGATACCAGTCAGGCATGCAAATTCGAGTTTTCAGTGAGTTTTGTGCATCTTCTTACATCAACCCTGAGCTTTTTGCTTAATCTGTAGGATAGTTGAATGCTTCGCAGCTCTGGTGTGTTGGATTTATTGACCAGTTAATCACATCAGTAAAAATTGTTGCTACAGCTGTAATGGTTTGAGGATAATTTTTCCCCCCCCTTCATGTTGCAAGGCGCCCTCTCACTGTCTGCTCGGTTCCTCCACAGCTTCGGAGAAAACAGGCGCTATTCCTGAAGTATCGTTCCAGGGTAATACAGGCTCTGTGTCTGCCTGCGTGTTTGCTGGTCTGTCTTTTGCTACAGGCATTAGCTGCACGAAAAATACTGCCAGGTGGAAGGATGCTTTATTGATCCAGAGAGGGAAATTATATTGCTCTGACATCAAGGGAAGTCAATAATTTTTTTCTTAGTAGAGAGCAGAGTCTGGCTTGTAGCAAACATTTTGTTTCTGAGAGCAATGAAAACATGCACTAATGGTACCATCAGCTCAGTGAGAATGGAAAATTGCTTTTGATTTATTATTTTTTTTCTCACCTGTAATAGTTTTTGCTTCACTGCGGAGAAAGCAACACCCTGATGGTGTTGAAGCTTAATTAAAAGGCACAGTTTTGTAGATAAACATGTAGATCATTACATGTGTGTGCATGTCGGTGTGTGTGTGTGTGTACACGGTACAGTACATGGTATAATCTAGGCCCTACCCTGTGCTCATGACAGGAGGAAAATGTAGCTAAACATATACTGCTCCGCTGGCTTATTTTACGTAGCTTAAATGTGGTTTTGTTTAAGAAGCATGTTCGCATCTTAATGAGCAGTGTCTTTTTTTAACATAAAGGCTTTTCTAGGCTCCCTTCAACTGAAGACAACTATTTATCTAAGCTTTTAATCTATGCTGTGTTTTAAATAAGCTTCTGTATCTTGTCATCTTTTCTCTACTAATTTTTATCTAGTCTGTCATATTTTGTGGGTGTTTTCTATGTTTAGACCACATTTTAGGACTTAATATAGTAAAACACCTTACATAGCCATGTTTACTTGCATATCAGAAACCTAAAGTAATTGATAAATAAATACAGTAATAAATACAGTTCTTGTTATATTATTGATTATAAATTAGCATTTTATATGTTAATATTACATATTTAAGAGTATAAAAGTGCACTTTATGGCATCCTGTCGTTTGGGAGTGGCGAGTAAATGTATAGCAATCTGGTTAAGTTTCACTGAGCAGAGGTGGCCCCCTGCAGATGTCCTGATTCCATATGGCTGATGTGTAATTATAGTAAATTAAAGAGTTTCTACAATATATTTCCAGTTAAAGAAAGCCCCCACCCTGCTGCCATGGTCAGCCTGGTCCAAGATGCTGCAGGAGGAAATGACATGTGGTTGTAATGTATATGTAATTTGGAACTGGAAAGCTCTACTAAGGTTGAGGCCTTGGGTGATTGCTAGCTAGACATGGGCTGGTTGCTGATTTGTAGCAACCAGCCCATGTAGCAACCATGGGCTGGTTGCTACATGGGCTGGTTTAAAAGTCCAACCAAACATTTCTTGTCACCAATTCTCGCAGGGCTTCCCCATTCCCACCTGTTTCTGTACTCTGCTACATGTAAACCAGCCCACATAGGGTCATTATTCATGTTTTTGTCCATATCTCCCAGCTCTAGCTAGCCGTAAACGCCACATATACAGTTGGAGGAAAGAGAGGAACGCTACGAAGCTTGAAAACACAATCTTAACTTTGAAATGAGGTTGGCAGCATTATGTTGTTGGGGGTGTTTGCTGCTGAAGGGTGTACATCACAAAATAAAATGCAACATGAGGAAATATTTAACCATCATTCAAGATGTCAATCAGGAAGTTAAAGCTTGGACACCAACGGTTGTTTTTAAAGACTCTCAGCATACCACCAAAGTCATTACAAAGTGGCTTCAAGTCAATATATTTGGATCTATCACAGAGCACTGGTATTAATTTCATAGAAAATCTGTGGGAAGAAATGAAAAGGTCTTTATCTGCAGAGCCCTGCAAATCTGACCCAGTTTTCCCAGGGAATTATGGAAATAGACCATAATTCCAGTAAACTATTGTGAGAAGCTAGAATGCATGTAACCTTCTAAATTTAAAGGAAATAATAATGATAAAAACATATTAGGCCAAGTAACTAACATCAAACTGGAAAAGTTTGGTTTGAAGGTGAATAACAAGGTTATATGTTTTTTAGCTGTATGTTATGAAGTGAGGCCACTGCACAGGCCTAAAAAAATATAAACAACAATATAATAGTTAATGTCTGGATTAGCATATGACTGAAAATAAATAGAAAAAGCATGGCTCCCATTCATAGTCCAGTACTGCATACCCTCACCCTCCACTTGTCCCTTTCCTGATGCAGAGCTCTCATTTAATTAGCTAGCTTGCAGCTGCACTTCGACATCTCTCCCTACCCCACCTTCTCTCTTCGCTCAGCCTTTTCTGGATGACCGTGCCAGTGAGGGGTTGTCCCGGGAAGAAGGCTGGTGGGCTGGTCGGCTCTGATCAGGACAGAGATCAGTGCAGCCAGACAGAGACAGGCAGTGCTTTCAGGGCCGGGCTCTTTTCCCCGGGGGAGAGGCAGTTTTTCTCTGTGAGGCAGGCATCCTGTTACGTTTTTCTTTTCTTTTTTTTTTTCTCACTGATGCTTTACAAGCAGAAAACAAGAAGGCCATGGAGGTAAAGTGCTCTCCCTTTTCCTCCCTTCTTTCCTTCAGCACTAGCCCAGTAGATTGAACAAACTCACATCAGGATTAGAGTAGAGAAAGCCAGGACTGAGTGGGTTGTGGTAGCTGTGGTTGTGCCAGATGGGTTCTGTGTACTGCATGCACTCGTGTAGGTAGCTGCAGCAGTGGGGTTGAGGAAGAAACGATGTGTGCAGTTATTTTTAGCTTTCTGGACAGCTGAAAAAGCACAGACAGTAAGACCTGTCCTCCCTTACAGCGTTACGGTTCAGTCAATATTTCTTGTTCCCCAGCCTGTTGGCCTCTGCAGGGCTAGCACTGGCTTATGCTCACTGTTTAAAATTAACAATATCAGTCGATATCAAAGCTAGTATTTAAAAACAAAAGAGTAATCTGACTGTTCCCCCTGGCTTTCCTGATTTCCTCCAAAGCATTTTCTTATCAATTTCTGCAAAAAAAGTTGAATTAAAGCAAGCAAAGCAGGAAGTATCCATCTTAGAATCCCTCCGTCAGCATGCCGTTTGTGTTTGCTGTGAAATTTAATTTATCAATTATCTTCCATGGTGCATTCATCCAAAGGCCTGAGACTGCAACTCTACCTATGTTCTGTTGTTAAGTGTCTGCATTTCTGTGTTATCTCGTTGTAGATTGGAAAACAGAAGCTCAGCAAAGACTCTGTGTTCTTCCGAGATGGGATGAGGAGAATAGATTTTGTCCTCTCTTACGTTGACGATAAAGACTGTGAAAAAAAACAGGTAAGAACTAAGTTACAGTTAAGTTATCTGCATTTTTTCCATTGTTTTTCTTCACAGCGCACAGAACAAAGGATAAGCTTTGCACAAAAATTAAAAGATGATGTTATTTCCTGATCTTGGAAAGAATCTCTTCGTGCAGGATATCCTTGAAGTTGTGTGCCGAGCCTAAATACCAGAGCTGTTTGCTGTTTTTGTCATCTTGCTGTGGCAGTTGCAAGATCATTTTGGAGTGATTTTACGGCCATTTTGGCCACACGGCCCCCAGACTGTGCAGTAGTTTTATCACTATCACTCCGGAGCGCTGACAGAGTCTGTCTGTTTCCTAGGGAGCCGTTAGCCTTCACAGCACTGTGTCACCAGCTCACACTTTGCCCACACTCTCAGTCAGTGAGTCAACAGTGTGACTGCTCGCCGTGACAAGAGCTGGATCGTTTTTTCCACAGAGTGAGGAAGGGCCAACAGGAGGCCACTTCCTGTGGCCTCCTGTTGGCCACAGGAAGTAGCCAGAATTGTTGTATAATATGGCACTAAATCTCATCCCTAACAAGAAGGTTTTATTTCCTTTTTAGGCCAATGTATTCTCAAAAACAAAAGGCTACATGGCAGCTTTCACTTACTTTTAAATCCCTTTTCTGCTGCCATGACTTACTTTCAACTATACTAGATGAGCAGTTTTTGTTCATAAAGCACTTTTTTTGTTTTTTTATACCAGTTATGTATCCTTGGACTCCATGGTCATCTTGTTCTTTCACACGATGAACAGTGTGCTGCCAGATATGCATATTTCACATAAATTAAATAAATAATCTTGCATTGTTGAGTTTTTGAGCAGATTTTAAATTAAAAGTATCTATTTTCAAACTGGCCTTTTTGTCATGATTACATGTTATTTAAGATTTTTGCTATTTTTTGCCTGTTCTTTTCATAACATCCAGATTCCTATTTGTGTTTTGTGTTTCATCTGCTCAAGGAGAGAAGGAGAACTTATGAAGCCAACCTCAAAGAAGCCGGCCTGGAGTTGGAAACAGAAGATAAGTCGGTATGATGCCCTTCATGTGGACAATATAGGACAGAATTAGCCGTAACTGGGGAACTGCTGATGTTTCTTTTCCATGTTATGCATAACTACATGATTTCATACAGAATAGAACTTATAATTTTGCTTCCATCACGTACTTCATATTGCTAAACATGTAGAGTAGCATCATATCCAGTAAATTAGAATATGTGCTCAGATTAATAATATGTTTTGAAAATAACCTCCTAAGCACACTTTAACATTTTTATGCTAAAATGTTTATTGGTCTGACGTAATACTCTAATCTTAAGTTGTCAGGTTTATATAAGCTGTAAACAGGAAATCATCATAATTAACAGAACCTCTTAAGACTGTGTGTGATTAAATGCCATCATCAAATCATGAAGCAAATATACATCAAATATATTGATCAGTGTTCCAGTTACTAGGAACACAGGCAACTCTATGATTGCATGATTTAGAGGAACTCTGTGTTTCAGCATTTTTGCGGTTTTCTGGAAGTTTGTTCCAGATTTGTGGTGCATAAACACTGAATGCTGTTTCTCCATAATGTTTTTAGAAAAGAAAACAAACTGCAGATGGATCCATTTAAAGTTATTTTATACGTTTAACAGGATTGCCAATAAGTGTGCACTTATTATCTGTATTTTTGTATTTTCATGATCAGGAGTCTGAGGATGGTAAGACGTACTTTGTGAAGATCCACGCACCGTGGGAGGTGCTGGCCACCTATGCAGATGTGCTGAAGATCAAGGTTCCATTCAAAGAGAGCGACATACCGGACGATGGGGACATGCCCATGAACTGGCTCTCCACTCCTTTTCGACTGCCCAAGGAAATCATGAATCCCGAGCCAGACTATTTCACAACTCCTTTTAGCAAGAGCAAGCCTGGCCTTTTCCTTATCAACAACCAAGACACGTTCTTCCCTCCCTCCACTCGCAACAGGATAGTAAGCATGGCCATCCTTATCTTGTTTGTGACCTCCAGTCTTTTAGGTGTCACTTAAAACTTTATCAGCTACAGTCCAGCAACATTTTGAAGGTTGTTGCAATTTGTTTGATGAAAAACAAGTTTTCATTTTGCCTAATACAGCGGTCACATTTTTCCCATCCCTCCAGGTCTACTATATCCTGTCCCGCTGTTTGTATGTCAGTGAAGAATGTGGAGACAAAAAGGGAATCAAGAGGTTGTTGAACAACGGCTCCTACACTTCTGCCTTCCCTCTTCATGATGTGAGTTTTTTTAACTTGAAGTACTTTCTTAAAGTAAAAACAACAACAACAAAAGACGTATTTGGATTTCGAAATGAACTCTTTCTGCAATCACTTTAATAAAAAAACAAAATGATGAACTGTTTTCTTTATGCCTGCAGTCCAGATACTGGATAAAATCCAAAGATGTCAACTGTGAAAGTGAAAGATACGACCTCTACAAATACTGGGCGAGATTCTTCTGCTTTTTCAAGGAGCAACCCATTAACCGCATCAGGTAAAACCCTTAAAATGAGGTCAGCTGCCAAGCAGGTGTCAGAAATGAAAGCATAACAGATACTCCTTTTATTTTCTGTTAAAGAAAATATTATGGCGAGAAGATTGGCATTTATTTTGCTTGGCTTGGTTTCTACACTGAGATGCTGCTGTTTGCTGCAGTCGTTGGAACGATTTGTTTCACTTACGGGTTCCTCACCTACGGTGACAATGAGTGGAGGTAAGCCCCACAGAGAACATCGTCCCGGTTCCTGGTGGTTCAGATGCTACTGTATTGATTTTAATGTTTTCTCATGTTTTCCTTAATAGTAAAGAAATCTGCAGTGATGAAATTGGAGGGAAAATTGTCATGTGTCCCCTTTGTGACAAGAAGTGTAGTTACTGGAAACTCAACACAACATGCAACTCCTCGTGGGTGAGAATTGTTGACCCATCGTGACTCATCTGCTCCCCGCAATATGTGGGATTTAAAGAATAATTATGGCTAATCACAAAACAAATCAGTTTGTTGTTATTAATTGTTTTATAAACCTGTTTTTCTTGCAGCAATCACACCTGTTTGACAATGTGGCGACTGTGTTTTTTGCCATTTTCATGGGAATTTGGGGTATGTAAACAAATCTGTGCTCAACATATTCTAATTTTAAACACAGTGTGCCACCTAGTGGATTGTCTAGCTACTTTCTATTTACTAGTATAAATATGTTCCTTTTTTAAAAAAAGCTAAGCTATTAGCTTCTTGTCTTTCTTTCAGTCTCTTTGTCATCTAGAGAATAAGACATTCTGTAGCGAGTCACTCTAAGCTGAAACTTTACACTCTGTGATCAGAGAAATGATTCTGACCTGATTTCCATGGTCGTGATGCACCATTTGCCCCTGCAGTGACACTGTTCCTGGAGTTCTGGAAAAGGCGCCAGGCCCGTCTGGAGTATGAGTGGGATCTGATGGACTTTGAGGAGGAGCAGCAGCAGCTGCAACTCCGGCCAGAATATGAAACCAAATGTACAAAGAGCAAGGAGAACCCCGTCACTAAGGTGTTTGAGCAGTAATGAAGCACTAATCTACTGTTCTTACCAGTAACAAAGTCATCATTTTGTCAAAGTCAAGATTAACTGACTGGTTTGATGTGGTCACATTACCTGCTGTACTTCCTGGTGTTCATGTGGTGTTTTCAGCATTCACAAAAAAAGTCTGAAATTTGGTTCGAGATCTGGTTAAAATGTGGGAAAATCCCATATCTATTAATCTATTCATACATCAAACCATCATACTATTTATTTATATCATTCATTTACAGTTTAAGAAAAGAACATGTCACATACAGGAACATAGGAACATATAAACAACATTTTTAATGAAAAGGAGTAAGAAAGGAGGAAGAAAAAAGCCTTACATAGTCTTTCCCTTCTTTCAAACTTTATACCATTGGCAACAAAGCATCACTCAATCATCCAAATACTAAACAGTCAATGTGTATAGATATATGAAAAAACAATAAAGAAAAAAATTCATTAATCTGTCCATCATTTCAGTTCTTTATTCATCAAAACTGGGCTTAAAGAGGCCAAAAGTTTGAGTCTGGAAGTAGTTTTGGTCTAGTTTCTTGAAATAAGACACAACTAACTTACAGCAAGATCTAGAAACTTTTCTTAAGTGAACAATTGATTAATATAGTTTTTTTTTTAAGTCCTAGTTCCACAGGGCAGATTATTTCACTTATAACAAGACATTTTTCCTATTTTATTAGACCAGAAAAAGTGTTTTTGCAGTGTAAAATTTTCACAAAACTGTGCATTCACTCGGAATGTAAAGTATGAATACTATAGCACAAAATAAATAAAAGAGATAAGATTGCCATCTTTCATTACTGCATCTTCAGGAACAAGAGGGGCTTCTTGACAAAACTGCTACATATCGAGCAGGGAAGTTTTTTCTGTGCTGGGCTTCTGTGATCCTTTGGGTAAGGGTGTCGCATCGCTCAGGACTTCCTGTTTGGTGAGGAGGAGGTGGTGCGGTGTAGCGTTGAGAAATGACAACTATTCCTGGAAAGACTCCAAGGCCCGAGTTTCCTTATTCCATTTTCAGTGTCTAGCTTAGTGAGTTTCTTGAACACAAATGCTCAAAAAGAAACTTCAAAAATAGTTCTGATTGAGTAGCATGTTTCTGCCTCAGATCTGAACCTGTAACAGCTTAAGGAGCTTGGCCTTTCAGAGTTTTCTTTTCAGGATTTAACCAACATGCCTGACCCCAATGCTTTGCTTGCTTCTGATTTAGGAACTGGAGCCTTACTTACCCATAACAAGCAAGTGTGCACGCTCATGTCTGTCTGGAGCTACCGTCCTGTTGTGGGTGAGCATTTCATCTTCTGATAAGATTTAAAACGCCATTTCCATCTGCCGTCCTCCTCCTCTTATCTGTCTCAGCTGTCTTTCACTTCATGCTGTTTCTCCAGGACGGCTATGTATTAAACAAAAAGGAAGCTTTGAAATATACTTTGTCAAACGTCTGGTACTGCTTTTCTAAAAGAAACTGAACAACATTTTGGTATTTTCATGATTGTGACAGTTTAAAATGAATAGTTTCAAGCATGCCGATACAAAATGTCTGATTCTTATTTCCTCATGTTTCTAAACTGGTATGACCAAACAAATAGACTCAGTTTTATCTGTTAAGCAATGGGAGGCACTCTGTTTTTCATACCTTTACTTTAGTGCCAGACATAACTTTTCTTATGAAATAACTTTAATGAGGCAACAAGGGAAATATCCCAGAATCTCCTTTTTGCAAAGCATACCTGTCCCGACAAAACAAAGTGATGAGATTCTTTACACTTTATGCCTGTTAGAAACTTTATTTTTCTGATCAGTGAGTGCATCATTAAGGCTAGTTGTGCTAACAAGTCTTGATAACGTAATTTAGAAAATAAGACTCAAATTATAATTTTGGGCACCTGTGAGGTGTTTAAAACTCAAAGGAAAAACAGATATCAAACATTTCTAGAAAGGGAAGTATTTTTGATGCAACAAGTCAAGACATGTCTGTTGTTCATTCAGTCTGCAATAAGAGCAAGATTTTCAGGAATGCTGATTGAAGTACAGCAAACATCTTTCGATTTCTACCTCTGTTATGAAACAAGCTCTGGAGAAGTCGGCAACCTTTTGGAGATCTAATGAGTAAAAATCCACCTCCTGTGGGGAATAAACACACCAATTTGGTTTAGGTAATGCTAGCCATGCTGATTGTCAACATAGGATGATAAAGACAAGAAATGTCAACGTCATAATTTAAAAAAAAAATTTTTTATTACTATTGAAAATAGTAAATCTTTTCTCTCACATGCAGTTCAATGTTGACTTTGCTCCGAAAATTTATTTAATATTTATCTCATGTGGTGGAAAGGAAATTAAATATATGATGCTGGTATTTTATCTTCTAATATATTGGAGAAAAATTGAATTTAAAACATAAATCAGCGGGTCAGGAAATCTGAACGTGTGTGTGTGTGTCTACTATATTGCATTCTTCTCCTTCCTAACATCTGTGTTGTTGATTAAACCTCACACTCCTCCTTGCATAGGTTTGTGTTTGCACCTTAGTGTCGCATTGTGATGTTTCCACTGTTTCTGTTCAGTTTGGTCTTTCATTTTGTCACTGTGTTTTCTGTCCTGAAGATCTCATTGATCATTGCCTGCATCATTGGGGTCATAGCGTACCGCCTGGCGGTGTACGCGGCCTTCGCTAGCATCATGAAGGACAGCCCCACCAATCACCTGGAGGTGGTCGGCCCCTACATCACGCCCCAGCTGGCCACCTCCGTCACAGCCTCTTGCATCAACTTTGTCATCATCATGATCCTCAATCTCATGTATGAGAAAGTGGCTATTTGGATTACTGACATGGGTGAGGGCCAGAGCTCCATAACTTACTCAACTTTCATGGCATAAAAATCTCTGTAAATCCTATATTTTGGTTTCCATCCAGAAATCCCAAAGACCCACCTGGAGTATGAGAACAAGTTGACGGTGAAGATGTTCCTCTTCCAGTTTGTCAACTACTACTCCTCGTGTTTCTACGTGGCGTTTTTTAAGGGGAAGTTTGTGGGCTACCCTGGAAAATACGCTTACATGTTTGGGAGCACGCTGAGAAACGAAGAGGTAATGTTTACACTTGATTTACGTTCAGTCTGTATCTTTATTAAAGTCTGTTTACCTCCCATATTTTCTCTTTTTCAATCTGTGTGTGTTTGCAGTGTGACCCTGGCGGCTGTCTGATTGAGTTAACGACACAGCTGGTAATAGTGATGACTGGGAAACAGGTGTGGGGCAACATTCAGGAAGCTCTGCTGCCGTAAGTACAGAAACATTATGCTGTAGCTGCTCATATTGAGTAAATACAAAGTGATTAACAGTCTTTAAAAGACAATCTTGTAGCATAACCGAACAATTTAATACAGTAATTATAATAACAAAATTCCTGCATTATTGGTTAAATGTTTTCTTATAGGGTTGCAACTAATGATTATTTTAGTAATCAAGTATCCTGATGATTAATCGATTAAAAACCTTGGCATAGTCTGCAGGTTTTTCATTTAACCACTTTAGCCTTTTTATACAATATTAGAAACACGTTAAAAGATGCAAGTACACAAATAATATCAGCTTTCCTTTAATGTACACTTGATCATCAACATGTGAAAAGCTCAACTTACAGCAACACAGTGTAGGGCTGATCTGTTGATTAAATTTTCAATTAACCGTTTAATAATTGGACAGCAAAAAGTGCTTAATAGGATATTTTTTATTTTTACAGAACTTAAACCAGGTAAAGTTAAAACTACTTGAGGAGTTCTGGGTAGAACATATTTTCTGATGAAGGACTGTTTTCTTTTCTATTTTAAATGCAAAATGTATATATATATATATATATGTATATATATATATATATATTAGGATTTTTGGCTTAGTTACTGCTCTGAGGGTGTCATTCTTTCATCAAATAGCCTTAATTTGAGTCTATATACTCCAGTTAACAATTAATTAACTACTAAAATAGTTAACCAATATTCCAATAATTGATTATCACCCCTAATTCTGATTGATTGTTTCAGTCCTAATGTGTATTATAGTTTCTCAGTTTAAGTGTGTCTCCCTCAATCTTGTCAGAGGTTTTCTGAAGGCTCTCTGCCGCCCTCTTGTGTTTGTTTTTAGCTGGGTGATGAACTGGTGGGGCAGCAGGAAGGCACGGAACCATCCAGAGAGCCTGTACAGTCGCTGGGAGCAGGATCATGACCTGCAGAGCTTTGGTCAGCTGGGGCTCTTCTATGAGTACCTGGAAATGGGTAGGAATCCATCCAACACACACAGATCCACAGTTTGGACACAACAGGACAGTGTTGCTGTAGATTTATTTTAAAAAATGCTTATCTTTCTGGTAGTGGTAGTCTCTAATTATACCCTTGGTTTTAACGGAAAAGATTTTAGGGAGAAAAAGTAGCACATAAGGGGACTTATTATGGCAAATTCACATTTTGAACATTTTTATTCTTCTGTTTGGGTCTCAACTGCTTCTATAAACAAGTCAAGCGCTTAAAAAAAACACCCAGCTGTTGTTTGGCAAAAAGTTAATGCTTTTTGATGTCTGGAAAATGAGTTGTATGAAAAACCTCCCAATTTTTAAGTCGCAACCAACAAGCACTGTGCTGTTACCTAGCAACCCATGAGGTTTGGTGAGCTGGTTCTATCGCTGTGTGAGCTGTACAATGGCTGCTGGAAAAGACAAGTGTTTTGTTTCTGACTTACCACTTAGAAACCACTTGCTGCATCCTAGTTGGTTGTGCAGGAGGCGTTACTACTGCTTTTCAAAGATATACAGTTGTATAATTGCACATCTGTTTACAACCATTTTATCTGCAAGTGTAAATGTTGAGTTTTAGCGGGGGTAGCCAGCAGCAACTTGCATAGATTTAAAGTGACAAGAGGCTCTAAAACAGCTCATTCTGAAAGGAGCTCAAAATAAGAGAACACTAAGAATGATTTTGTGAAAAAATGTGATGAACGTGTCTCATAAAGCCCATAGATCTATTCCTAACCTTTCCGAATAATTTTCATAGAAGCATAATGGGTCACGTTTAAATACATGGATCCTCTAGATGGTGCTGTTTCATTGTTCTGTCTCTCCTCTCCCTCACAGTGATCCAGTTCGGTTTCATCACACTCTTCGTGGCTTCCTTCCCCTTGGCGCCGCTCTTGGCTCTTTTCAACAACATAATTGAAATCCGAGTGGACGCCTGGAAGCTCACCACTCAGTTCAGACGTCCTGTGGCAGCCAAAGCCCACAGCATCGGGGCCTGGGAGGAAATTCTCAACGGGATGGCCGTACTGTCTGTCGTTACAAATGTGAGTGCGTAGCAGAATCTGCTGTCAGACCCGTTGGGCTGATTTTTCACTAAACCAACGAATGCAAAATGTTTTCCTGCTTCCAGGCATTCATCGTGGCCTTCACCTCTGACATGATGCCTCGGCTGGTGTACATGTACGCCTACCAGCCACAGGGACAGATGAATATGAAAGGTTACATAAACAACAGCCTGTCCGTGTTTAACGTCTATGAGTTTCAAAACTCCAGCAGGCCTGAGGAGGCTGAGAACCCGATGTGGCTCAACATCACAACCTGCAGGTAAGAAGCAAACGGAAACTCCAGAGAGAGAACAGAGCATGTTCTGTCCTTCAGTGTTAATCAGGCAGGATCAAACAATCTGGCATTGGCATTCTTTAGCGATCTTTTAAGTCAAGGATGTTCAAAGTTTGTGGCCCGGGAGCCATTTGTGGCTTCCTGGACTAATGCTGTTTTTTTGGTTTTTTTGTGGCCTCCAACTGCAGTTCAACAATGATGCGAAATTCAGGGTGAAACTATTATTGACGTCATTTTCTTACAATGGAAAATGTAAATTAAAACGCATAATATTCATCTTTTTACAACCAAACTTTTAAAATAAATACAACCATGTCTATCCTGATACTTTTACTGAAAAGCCCACTTTGTTGCAGCCGAATCAGCTTTTATTCCATTGCTTTTATTAAGTGTTTTGAAAGAATACATTTGTTCTACTGACCCTAAAGTAATTTTAAACTAGATGCCTTTGTTTTAGCAAGTGCAGCAAATGTGCATTTTTAAGTTTTAGATCTGCAGTGAATAGGATCCCTTTCCTAAGCCAAAATGGCTACTTAATTTGCTTTATTTTATTTATTTATTTTTTGTCCACCCTGCTTTATGTTGTCAGTAATGGACAGTTGTCAGCCCAATTTCAGTAATTTTTTTTTTCAATTTCCTTAAATGTTTTCTGTGCTTGATGCCAATGATTTTACCGATCTTGAACAGAATTTTCCACCACCACAATGTCTTTAAGGTCTTTAAGAAATGACATGCTGCTCATTGCATCAGCTGGGCTTTAATAACTCGTTGCCAGCTGGAAGACTGTCGGTCATGCAGTAATGATCACATAAGGCTTTAAAACATTTGTGTGTAATAAATGTACGTAATATGTTTCACTTGGCTAAGTGATTGGAAAAAAAACAAAGTTTTCTATAATATTCTAATCTATTGGATGAGTCTGTATACAAGGCTTACATGTGATAGAAAAATAACACCACACACGCCCCTATACACACATTCTCTACTATGAAACATGGGGGTTGTAGCATCATGCTGTGATATTCCAACTTTGTTAAATTTAGCATATGCATACTGATGATCAATGTACATTTTTGTAAGCAGGACTTTATTACATCTTTAATTAATCCTAACATGTTTTGCTTAAAGATAATGTTATGTGTGCATCTAATTTAACAATAAAATTGGTATTTTCAGTCAGTGTCATACTGGGTGCTAACATTGCTACTAAACAGCGTAGTTTCAATCTTGTATTTGAATTTCAATCAAAGCTTTAAAGTTAATCAGGATGAAGTTCTGACGTCTGATTTTCATATGTTTTCCTTTGCAGGTATCGTGATTATCGCTACCCCCCCGGGCACGAGAAGCAATACTTCCACACGATGCAGTTTTGGCATATTTTAGCTGCCAAGCTAGCTTTCATCATTATTATGGAGGTAAAGAAAACAAGCCTCACTTTCTCCACCGTTCAGTTCGAAGACGTTTTAAATTAGCAACCATTCAAACATTTTCTTTCCAGCTACAGTAAATATCTATACATAGATGAATAAACTGAACATTAGTCGAGAAATCTGAACACTTAGAATCTAAAAAACCTTTGTAATCTAGATTTATGTAGGAACCATATCTTATGTTCTTTATTGCTCAATTTAGTGTTTTTTGTGCATTATTCTGGTTAGACTTTTAGATGTTAACCTTTAAATTGAATGAGATGAAGAAATCTATTTAAAAGAACATGACAAAATAATAACATTGCATGAAAAGTGCATCCTTCCCTCCTTTTATCCTTATCTTAACCCTCATTCCTGCATAGACGTCATTCTTCTCTCTTACCTTCCTAATGTCTTTTATTTCTCTCTCTCTTCCATCCTTGTTTTCTTCCATCTGTCCAGTCCCTGTATCTTTTATTTCTTTTTTCCTCATTCCTAATTTTCATTCTTTCCTGCCCTTCCTTCTTGTATCCTCCCTTCCATGTGTTGTTTACTCTTTCCTTTTGCATCCCCTTTTCCTTCAGCCTGTCCTCTTACTTTTGTCTTTCATTCATTATATCCAACTCCAGTCCTTCTTCCCTGTGTTCTGTCTTTTCTTTCTGTCACATCTCCCTTGTGTCCTTCTATCCTTCCTTTTTCATATCTATTTTCTTCCTTCTTTCCTCGTTTTCTTTCTCCTGCTTGTCTTTCCTCTAATCTGTCCTTTTTTAATATGTACGTTGTTTCCTTGTGTCCTTTCTTTGCTTGTTTCCAAGTTATCCTTCCCTCTGCATTAAATTTGTAGTAAATGTTTCCATCTTCTATTTTAAAATGTCAGTGAAGGAAGTGAGAACTTTGCAAAAATCTGGGATTTTCACATGAAATTTATTTAAGAATACAAGTATATGTTAACACTGTAAGGATTTCTTTGCTCAAGGACAGCAAATCAAAGTCTGCAAACTATGCAATAGGTTTTTTTTTTCAGAAATGTTCCTTCTTTAATGCTGCATCTAGAAAATGTGAATAGTTCTGTGCATGTGCATAAAGTACCGTAGTTTTAATAAGTTTCTTCTTCTTCCTCCACAGCATGTTGTTTTCCTGGTTAAATATTTTGTGGCCTGGCTGATTCCAGACGTTCCCTCTGACGTGAGGGCTCGGGTAAAGAGGGAGCGCTTCCTCGTCCATGAGTATCTTCACAATTATGAAGTTGATGAGCTGAAACGACAGCTCGGCCAACAAGGGGACAAGGAGTGCACCTGTACGCCGATGATCTACCCGACTTTACCCAAACACGAGGTGCTATCGGAGGTCCTCTAGCGCAGGGAGCGGCTGGTCAGTCTGAACTCACCTGCTGACTGTGGATTCACTGGCTTTGAAGACCAAAACTCTGTGCATGCTGACAATTTGACACGCTTGAATTTAGACATCGCTCTCGTTTATGTCTTCTTGTGAAGTTAAGATTTCCAAACTTTACTGTATTCAAACAATAAGCCGCACTGTGTCTTTAAGAGACAGCTCACTATTGCTTTAATGTAAGGTTATTTAAAGTGCCACCAAAGAATCGCCTTAATACTCTTTTTCTTTTTTTGATGAGGATTTCTGCAGTTCTCTGATCAGTTCATCATCGTTGAGGTCACTGCGCTGATAATTTTAGCAAATTATGTAAAATCCATCAGGCTAATGTCGATTGTTGCTCTTAATTTCACCTCATTATGTTCCCCAGGCCATAACCTGAGATGTGAAGCAGCTTTTTGTCCTGAAGGGAAATCAGTGCTGCTGTTTTGACTGTGACTAAGGACAGATTTGATCCTGCAGAGGCCAGTTTTTGAGCTGTGGTAGCAGCAGCTTGTTTAGCGCTGAATGTGTACACAGCGATGAAAGGATAAGAGCGCTCTCTTTTTAAATTTTAAAAAATGTTTTTTTGTGTGTTTACCACACACCAGTGAATGGAAGCCTGTGTTTAAGCCCGACAAAGCCCGTCAGCCAGCGCCTGCGTCCATCCCTGTGTTTCAGCTTTTCTCTGAATAAAAGACACATTTTCCTTTTATTTTGCACAAAGCACTTAAAATAATGCAACTACCAATACATGAAGATGTATAACTTATCATTATCACAATACTAAGACTTTATGATCAGTGTTTTAGGAAGCAGTTATCTACCTTTCAGAACTTTGATATTTATATATATATATATGTTTGTTTTTTATTATTATTTAAGGATGCAGATTTGGTTTAGAACCTATATGAAGGACATTTCACATCATTTGTTGTTGCCTAAATAAAATCATGCAGAACATTTTTGTTTATTGAAGGACTTAAATCAGATGTAAAGTTATTGAATCTGTAGGTCTGTCTGAGATGTAATTGTGTGTAAGTTCGCCTCTGTCTTCCAGTTTGCCTTATCTAAGCCATGGGCTCTGCTGACCACTATGCCTTAAAACATCTCATCCATTTTTTTCTGTGGTTTTACTTTTCTACCTAATTTTTTTCCCAAGTTTTCTGCCATTATATTTGAGTCAGGATATGTTTCTGAATCATTCTTCAGGCAAAAATAAACTTGTTTACTGTATTTTTAATGGTAAGTGTTCATTTTTTATGAGTGTATCCAATTATATGAGACAACAAAAATAAATCTCCAAGCTCAGACAGTGTTGTCGTTTATTGCTCAAACAAATTCTTGACTTGTTTGGACTTGACAAAATAAGCTGAATTATTATGTTACCTGTTTTACGTAAATAGCTTTTTCTCCTGTTGCAGTCACAACATAACATTATTTCAACAATTATTGTACAGATTTTTCAACTGGTTCATGGAGAACTTCAAACTCTCCAACAGGGAACCCACTCTGTGTTTGGAAACCACAGCTACAGACCCCCAGAACAGATGGCCAGATTAAAAAAAAACACAGAACTATTCAGTGTTTGTTCACACTTTGAAGGGGAGTTGGGGGTGGGGGGGGTTTACACCTCAAAATGCTGGCAAGGCTGGTTGGGTTGGCATCAGAGGTCAACAGGACAAAGACGAGGGGAGAACTCCAGCCAGGCAAATTGTGAGGAATTACCTAGTTACAGATTTATGGACAATAGTGTAATAGATAATAATAATCAATTAGCTTGATCTGTATTATAAATGATGTGTAATATCAGTTAAATTACATGAATCATTAATTGCGGTAAATAATTTGGATCTGGTTTCAACCTTTTTTCCCCATAAAAAAACACATGTAATGGTCTCCATTACAGTGGTTCTTCTTTTAGATATACTCATTTTTCTGAGGGCGCTTCACAGGCAGAGCCAGACTGAGGCATAAGCAAACTTAGCCACTGACCCCAGCAGAGGGCCACCAAGAGTCTTTGGATTCTCAGGCGGGATTGATTTATTAAGAACTTCTAAAATTAATCCTTCATTTCCAAAATAGTACAATTCAGCAAAAAAATTAACTTTGTCAACTTGTGAATGAATTTAATATGTAAATAAGCTGACGAGCGTACCATGTGAAGAATCCAAAGTTAAATTGAATGTATTGTTTTTACCCCACAGCAAAAAGTCACAGAGAATACATCTCTGATTGTAGTTTGCAGGAAAAAAAACTGTTCTTTTCGCTTACGTATGAAATATGTCCTCAGTGCATCAGTGGCTCTTTGTTGTTTTCTATTTTTGTTTTCACAAACAGAATAAAGGTTTCATAAATCTTGAATTGCGTTGAACAGCCAAAGAAGGAGGGAAGGAAAATGGTGCTAAACAGATCACAAGGAAACTGCCCTGGGGAATCTGTACAGGTATAAAGAAGTGATTTAATTTTATTTCATATTATTTCCTATTGTCTTGGAAAAAAAGAGAGAAAAAACATTATGCCAACAAATGTCCTTATTTTTCTTAAATCTTCATGAAATGGATCGTCTAAATATTTAAGGATCAGATTATTTCCCGGGAGAACGGTTCCCTTCCACCAGCAGCTGGGGTCGGTTTTAATAATTAATGAAACAGAACATGTAATACTGTAATACCAACAGATCCGACTGTAATAATCCAGATTGATGAACTTCATATCAGTTGATTTACAACCACAGAGGGAAACATTCTCCTCTAGCGCATGTAGCTGGTCAGCTTGTTAAAGTCACCAAAACAGAGTCTAGTACTGAATGTTACTTTGCTGAATTACTTCTGTTATTTAATTACAATGACAATTTATTATTTATATTGTCATTGGGCTATAGAGTAATGCCATAATTGCTTAATAATGGCAGTTCCTATTTATTCTTTCATATTTTACTGCTTCAAATTAGTTAGAAATGCTCTTGGATTGCTTTACATTTTAGTTTATTCACAATGTTCATTTGGAGGTGATACCACATATTTTTGTTTTGGCAGTTTTGCTTTTGTAAGCAAGTCAAGGAGAGCATGGCTGCCATTTTTTTCTATAAGTAAGGGAACAGGTGTAGAGAACCTATAATCAGCGGAAAGCAGCAGAGAACGGATCTTTGTTGCTTCCCAAAACAGAGGAATAAACTACACGTTATTGAGAAGCAGAATCAAGACCTTTTTTCAAATCTTTTGTTGGATTGGTTGGTTTTAGTCTGAAGAAACGTAAACATTCAGCAGCCTGATTCCTCTTTCATCCTCTTTGATCATCTGCTTGGTCACACACTGATGTGGGATGACGCCCCATTTTTCATCTGGCATTTGTTCAAAGTCAGACAGTTTGGTTGTGCTGGTTATTCTGTCAAGAGCGAATTTCCACAAGTATTTGTTTCCGCTAACCAATTTTTGATGTTGGTTTGCCCAGGGTGCCAAACAGGCTGGGTCCGCCTCTAGGTGCTTTGTGTAAAATTTATAAGTCCAATGCTCCCCCTCCTTACATATAACCGTATATAGGTGCTTAAAATAAACAACAAATCAACCAAGCTCTTGTTTATTTCTGTTTTAAAGTTTACCGGATGTGAATTATCGCCACATGCAGGTCAAATGTTTTCGAGCTGACTTGCAGCAAGTGAACTGATTTAGATCTCATCTTGTAAAAAATAAATAAATAAATAAATAAAATACAAATCACTTCCAGCTCACTTAGACACGAGAAAAGGACGACGGTCGATTGTTCCCGCTGACAGGTTTTGAATTTCTATAATTGAATTAGAGGCGCGGAGCGGAGGGAGGGAGGGAGGAGCTGCTGACAGGTAGACGCGCTTCGTGCTCCTTCGTGATGCCGACATCCTCCTCCGGCTGCTGCCACACCGGAGATCCTCACCTCAGATAGGACCGGAAATCCTCCCCTCATCACATCTCAAATAATAATCTTGCTTTTTTTCCCTCTCCATCCCCTCTGCGTTGCTGTTTTCGAGAAGATCTTTAAAAAAATGGCACCTCACGGATTAAAATCGCGCAAATCACCATCGGACTTATCTGACTGCTGTTTGGTGACTGTGAATCCCTCTCTTTCTGGCTGAGCGTTGTTCCTCCTTGTTTCTCCATTTTTTTTTCTCTCTCCCCCTCTCACA